>NC_136430.1:372858499-373383499 GCF_052849685.1 Lactuca virosa | reverse complement strand
ATGTATATAATGAAATCAAACTTTAAGACTTCTTTCTTGGAGAGCATTGTTCATCATCTTCTCCAAATGAAGTTGATAACGTCGTCACCTGAACCTTGCAAGATCATTGTTCTCCGCTTTTTAATTTTTCCTTTTACATAAATAAAAGTACTATTAGAAATTGCAACATCAACGTCATATAAATTAGAAAGTCACATAGTAAATAACCAAAGCCAAAACAAGTCAACAATTCGATGCATAAACATTGCAAAAAGAATGTCAAAGATTAAAAAAAAACAATTAAAGAATTCAGCAAATTAAGCAACTAAGTTAAAAGCCATTAAGCTAAACAATTGAAGAATTTTACAATTTAACCAACTAAGAAACAAATCCATTAAGCCAGACAATGAGTCAACTGACTGTGAAGTGTGAACAGAGTAACATGCATTCATGCAACAACCCAAATTTCATATTTGTAGTTAACTGAAAAATCTAGTTTAAATTAAAATGCAACTTTAGCAATATTCATAGCACACAACATTTCTTGTAAGTTACCTTCAATGTTTGTCCTGAAATTTATCATTGTAACATTTCATCTATGAAGACAGACTTGAGGAGCTCTGAAAAAAAAACATATGTCATTGCACAAATTGTGAAAATCACTACAAATAGGTAGGTATCTTGAACTGACCTCTTGTAATTTTAAAAACTTTGAAACTTTGAGTTGGAGGATAATGTGTCATTTTTCTTGGTAAACATAAAAACTCTTAGATGGGCATTCAAATAGAGACATGAACACTCAATCAGTTACTTCATGTTTCATAGAGGTAACAACAATTTGTGAAACCCTAACCTCCCTAATAGTAAATACATGGATCTTGGAGGCAACTTTGATTTAAACTTCACTGGATTACAAATAATGAGAATTACAAACTTGGAAAAAAGTATAACTACCATAAAAACTTTATTTTTCTAAAACAATTAGCTTATTAACCTAACTAGTCTCAAGCAATTAGCATGTTAACCTAATTTCCAAAAAAAAATCTATAATATATAATATGGATCCATCAGTCTATCATATTGTTCCATGATGTATTATACATAAATAGATAATACACCTACAAAACAATATAGACAATGAATCTAATGTAGTGATCGCCACTCATTTGAAATTTGCTTGTCAAATTATAACAACTTGGGTAAAGATGTTGGCCATCAAATTAGTATAGTTATAAAAGTTAGAAATTTTCCTGAAACAAGAACCAATTTATAAAGAAAAAAAGTAGAACACTTGTTTATACTTACTAAAAATGCCTAATTTTTTAGGGGCATATTTTGTCTTAGGCGGTCCCATCAACATTCTCATTGCCTTCCTCAGCTAGTTGTGTCAGTATTATGTCGTGATTGTCTTCCTGAAAAGCTTACATTAGCTCAGGGATCAACTCATCAATATCCTCAACAAAATTCCAAAATATCTCAGGGCATTCTCAGTAACTCATCCCACATACTCCTCGTGTAAATCTTGTACTGATCCAAAATAATATGAAAAGGGTTTTAAGCATCAAATCAAAAAACTAATGTCGTAATAATTTAGTAAATAAATGTCATGAACATGTAATACACATCAAACATGTCTTCAAGGCCAATTTCGATTGCTTTGACTTTTCTTTTTGCGACATCTTGCTGTGAAAGGAAAACATCAAAGTAAATAAGTATATAAAAATTCAAAGAAATATTTATGTGCCCTAGACAGTACAAAGAAACTTACACAAATGTTAAGTATATTTGGCTTCTCCCTTTGCATCAACGAAGATTTGAAGAAAATATTTCTCTGTTGAATTCGTTAAACCGATGCAGTGCTCCCTCCTGCATATGAAATTTGCGTGTTAAAAGGTTGCGGATGCGAATCAACAAAAAAAAACTTTCTTCCATTTGGAACTATAAAGTACGAACAAGGGAACGAGGTACGACCACCACCCGCCTTCCCCCTTCTCGCTCAGTCATTTTCGGTGCATATGGTGGCAATGGGCGACATCTATGAATTGTATGAACGACATATTGGTTCCCAAGATACCGTAATTATAGGTTTTAGTCAACAGTTACTATAAATATAAGAAAACTTTATATTAGATAATAATTAATTTAATTAGTAAAATTCCAAATCCTTATAAAATGATTGGTCCATAATTCACCATACATTCACACAATGGCTAAAGGTTATATATGAATCTAACTCTTTCTTTCTCTCTCTCTCTCTCTCTCTATATATATATATATATATATATATATATATATATATATATATGGCTAGGTTCATGTGTTCTTAACATCTATTGTGTGCTCGTAAACAGAAATCTGGACCAACGGATGAAATATAACCAATGGTCATGATCTGAGGGTGTATCATATTACAATGGGATAACATGTACCATATAATCACACAAATTTCAACATAATGGTATTTTGGACAATTAATTATATTTAAAAAAGAAATTTTCGGATTTTAGGGATAATTAATTCTTCTAATTTTAAAATCTGGTTTTTTTTAAATTAATTTAATTTTAATTCTAACGTAATTTGTAAAATAACCGATTTTATTCCGTCAGAATGTTTTTTTGTTAGAATGATGTTCTTTCATAACTTTATTCTATTAGAATGTTATTGAAGAATCAAAGATTCTTGAATCTCCAGTTGAAGAATAACAACATTCTAATATATTTTTAGATATCCGAACTTAAATACAAATACATACATATTCTTACAGACTAATAGTCCTATACATTTTAATATAATTATACATATTCTAAAAGAATATCAACAAAAATGAATACAATTCATAAAAAGTAACAACATTCTTAAACTGTGAGTGAGATCAATCTATTATGCATTCTTCAAGTTATTCATATAAGGTCTTCAATACATTCTTCCAGCCATTTCTATTACAAATACAACAAAAAATAAGAATGGTTAAAAGCATGTTATCACTTTATATATTCTGGCAGAATACATAGAATATGACAGAATACATAGAATACATTCTAGCAGAATACATAGAATACATATTTTGCTAGTTAAAGCTTTAATTGCCACTATAAAGAATTAAAAACATGTTACTTGCAATTTGCAATCGTATTTCTAGATGATGAAACTTAACAAACCAACAATTTGCAATTTAACAATCTTGAAATTTTTGTACAATAGAAAAAAATAGTAAAAATGAGCAAACCATTCTTACAACAATAATATTCTATGAGAATGCTCTTGAAAGAATGCTCATAAAATGTATTCCTTGCCTTTTCAATCAATTCTTACACTATCATTTACTATGTTTTCTTTCTTTTCCATATCAAAATGCAAAAACATGTTCATTCTATGAGAATATAGATACTACATAAAACATGTGCTGCTAGTAATTCTGAGAGAATGCACGTGGTTAGATTCTTTAGATTCTCTTTCAAGCATTTCAACAAACACTTGTTAGGCATTACCATCAAACAAGCCAAAATTCATGTAAAAAACAAGTGTAAGAATTGATTGAAAACCTCAGTTGAAACACATGTAAAAAACAACTAGATTTACATACGAAAACTTGAAATAAAACATGTGTTACTAGTAATTCTGACAGAATGCAAACCACATGGTTAGATTCTTTAGCTTCTCTTTCAGGCATTTCAACAAACACTTGTTAGGAATTATCATCAAACAAGCCAAAATTCATGTAAAAAACAAGTGTAAGAATTGATTGAAAACCTCAGTTGAAACACATGTAAAAAAACAATTAGATTTACAGAAAAAAAATAGAAATTATAATAATGAGAGAACAAGGCTCACCTTTTCCATAAATCCCAATAATACCTCCCCAACTTCTGAATTGGCAGCCAAAGAATCGATTTGGGCATTTCATTGGATAAACTAATGCTTCTCTGCAGCCATCCCATAACATGAATGAGAGTGAAGTAGGGATGGAGGTAAACTTCTCACGTTGATTTCAGATAGAAGCGAATCATCTGAATCAGAGACGATAATGAACATCATATGCGGTAACTTAGGCTTAAAAAGCGCCAAACTTCGAACATGAAACTCTGTAATTTCAGACCTTCGATGGAGGGGCATAGGGTTTTAAGCAGGGATATGTGATGATATTTTTGTCGACAATTGATAAAGTGATGCAAGTTTTGTAGTGTTTAGTGTATTCCCTTATTTTAGGATAGACTAAACTGCACAAATGGTCCCTGTGGTTTGCTGAAAATTGCCATTTGGTCGAAAAAGGTTTGGAGTAGCACCACAGGTCCAAAGTTTTCATTTTGTTGCGAGTTTGGTCCGCTCTACTTTAAACTTTTTTGAAATGACGATTTTACCCTTGTTTTTGCTTTTTTTGTTTATTTATTTATTTAAATATTTGTATGATTAAAAAATAAAAAATACCTCTCTCTCTCTCTCTCTCTCTACAATAGAGAAGTTCAAAAAATTTGTTCCATTTTTTGCTCTCTTGGGTTTGTAATTACTTCATGTTAATAATACAGAAGAAAAAAGAAGTAGCAAATGTCATCAAATCATAAAAGCTCTGTAGGTGAAAACCATTCAAGAAATCTTTCAAACAAAACATGGAAATTTTTTGCTTTTTCTGAAACACACACACACTCCGAAATTATGTATCTGTTCTTCAACACACAAATGAACTCCACAAATGAACCCAGATTGCAAATAAACCCCAGACAAAATTTTTTATTTTGAAAAAAAAACTATAAATGATTACTCATGAACACATACTCCATGAGCACCTCCAAATCCATGATCCCAACTGTCGGTTGATGCGTGTTTGGTATCCCCATCAATGGAAGAACAAGCTTCACCTACTTCCCCTAAATCTTCGCTATCATTAGAAAACGTCGTCATCGCCGGAGATTCAGAACTCCACGACGACAACGCACATCGGTGAAGATTTGGATGTCTCCTTCGTCTCTCTCCTTCGATTCTGAACACAAGATGAAGACATGGTTGCAGATCTGTAAGGAGGGAAGCAAATCTAGGTGGGTATTGCAGATCGGTAAGGAGGGAGGCAGATCTAGGGTTTGCTGAGGAAGATCGTGGCATCATTGTTCATGAAAATGAAACTTCCGATCTCCTCACCCCTTAATTTGGTTTTGCTGATAAAACACGAAGGTGACATAGATGGAGTCGAACGGTTTTGCTTTTGGGTTTGCTAATTTCTTGAGAAATCTGGTTTTGTTGAACAAAAACCCAATTTATGTGGGTTCATTCCACCATGGTCGATTTCTTTATAATTTTGGCAAAAAAAATCCAGATTTCTTGAATATATTTTTTAAACCAGAGGGTTTTATGGGAGATACTACTGGAGGCAGAAGGTATGGGGGGGAATGTGGGAGATGATGGGCTATAGATTTCATCGTTGCAGTTGAAGGTGATGGTGGTGTTCCACTGGTTTAGTGTTCTTTTTATATATATAGAGAGAGAGAGGTATTTTTATTTTTTAATCATACAAATATTTAAATAAATAAATAAACTGAAAAAGCAAAAGCAAGGGTAAAATCGTCATTTCAAAAAAGTTTAAAGTAAATCGGACCACTCTCAACAAAATGAAAACTTGGGACCTGTGGTGCTAGTCCAAACATTTTTGGACCAAAGTGACAATTTTCAGCAAACCACAGGGACCATTTGTGCAGTTTAGTCTTTAGGATATATTAATTGAAGTATTCTTTCATCATAATTAGATATACTAAGATTACCATTATACCTGTATTTATTTATTTAATTATTTAATTATTTCCTGAATTTTCATTGGTGCATACAAACACACAATAGTTGTCAGGAACATTTGAACCTCTCTCTCTCTCTATCTCTCTCTCTCTCTCTCTCTCTCTCTCTCTCTTTCTATATATATATATATATATATATATATATATATCATTTAATAAAAGTCAAATAAGTTTTTTTTCTTTTAGTTAAATATTTGTTTTTACAAGCATTATTTGGTTACACCGGTAACCGAACCGAATAAATTGTAACCGAATAAACCGAAACCGAACCTTATTTGGTTTGATTATGGTTAGTTTTCAGATATAAAAAAAATAGATGAAACCGAACTGATTAAACCGAAAACGTATAAATCCGACTAATTATCACCCCTAGTTGCAACCTTATTGGGTTTGGTGACACTCTTCTATTATGTCACTAAAGCACTAATAGGTTTTAGTGACACTATTTAACTGCTAAAGTAAATATTATTTTCATGCTTTTAGTGAAATTGTTTTAACCTTCTTAGATATATAGATTTTCAATTCATCAAATTAAACATATTTCTGCATCTAAAATATGTATATCTAAAATCACATTACCTAATTTTCAAATGCTTAGAGTAATTGATTTGTAAAATACATCAAGCAATCAAATAGAGACGAATAGAAACTGACAGTGACATGTCTTACTAGGCTTATGCTCAGCTCGTTTAATTTTTTGGGGCTCGAGCTCGAGCTCGGCTCGTTTCGAGCCTTATTGTATGAAGCTTGAGTTCTGCTCTGTAACGTCCCAAAAATATTGAGTAAAATTTTCATTTTTAATTAAGTCAAAACCATTCATTCATTGTTCCAAAAGACAATAAAAGTCAAAGCATCCTCAAAACATTAGAGTAAAATCATAAATAGTTAATGTAGAATAAATCTTCATGGGATGTAGTGCAATCAAGTCGCACCCTTCATTTTGAAACCAGAAGTACCTGAAATATTTTAAACATAAATCGTAAGCACAAAGCTTAGTGAGTGCCCGAAAATAACACATACTAAACATACATGATAGTACGAAATTAAACTAGGTCTATTTCACCCCCGAGTCTATTTCAACTCCTTCGGTATCTTTCAACTGGTACTGGGTCTATTTCACGCACTGAGTCTATTTTAACTCCTTCGATATCTTTCATCTGGTACTGGTTCTATTTCACCACGTGAGTCTATTTTAACTCCTTCGGTATCTTTCAACTAGTACTAGGTCTATTTCACCCCTGAGTCTATTTCAACTCCTTCAATATCTTTCAACCGGCACAGGTCTATTTCACCCCCTATAACTAAGCATATAGTCATACCAACAAGAGTCACAAACACAACAGACATATATAGGCATATCAACAAGTATCACAAAGAAAATTACAAACATAATCTAGTGGGACAACATTGGTGCCTTCGACCCATGAGTACAGTGAAGAGACTCACATGAACTATTCAACAAAATCCCAATAGCTACCTCAGCAACATAAAAGCCAACCCAACCTTCTTAAAACCAAACCAAAACCATTTCTTAGTCAAATGCTCGATTTTACCCAAGTTTGAACAAAAGTCAAACTTGTCAAAAGGTCAACGGTCAAAGTCCACAAGGTCAACGGTCAGCTTAGCCAAAGTCAATGTCACATCGTGACCATCCGTTGGTCACGTCGTGAGAATGCAACGACAAAACAATTACGATTCGGGGCACCGTCACGTTGTGACACATCCTATGTCACGTCGTGACTTCTGGTCAGAAGTCCAAAATCTTCATTAAGTGCTTAATCTCTTCAGACCAAAGCCCACAACCTCAGATCTAGTTCCTAAATAGCTTCATAATGGATAAAGTTTCCAACTTTATCCATTAGGATGGTCCAAACAACCAAGATCTAGTCTTTAAGTCTCAAAGGAACCAATAATGCATCTTTCTCAGCTAAATCCATTAACTCCAAGTCTCTAACTTTTAGATCTAAATCAACATGATGTTTAGTTGTATTAAGTTTCTAACTATATCCATAATAATGCATCAATCTTTCAAGATCTAAACTTTAATAGCCCAAAATAACCTAAATGACCAAGAAAATTGTATGGTTGAAAAGGAAGTCAAAAGATCAAAACTTTCCTAGTCCATCAGGTCCAAGAAAACATTCTAAACTGATCAAAAGGTGTTGGATTCCAGATCTGAAACATACAATGTTCTTAGGACCTAGGAGAGTAATACAGTTGCAAACTTTATCCTCAACTCTCACTCAAAACTCATTAAAATGGACTAAAACACCAAATACACTTAGATCGAAGATGACATGCAATAAAGCATGGGACTATATAACTTACATAGGTCTAGAAGGTATATGAAAGTTGAGATCTTCAATTACCAAGCTTCAAGGATCAACCTTACATGAAAACATTACTCCAAACCACCAAAAACTCCGAAAATGGATGAGAGAAGAGAAGGGAAGTTCAAATCTTGAAAATGGAAGCTAGGGTTTCTCCCAAGAGGTTCTAGATATGATGGAGGCTAAGAAAATACCATAAAACATGAATCCTTACCTTTAAATACCTTGAAAACTCTAAAAATTTCATGGGATTTGGGCTACACAGTTCTCATGTCGTGAGAATATATTCTCACCTATTGAGGACTCTCATGTCGTGACATAATTCTGTCACCTCGTGAGGACGGGTTTTCACCCAATTTCACTTTAACTTCAAACAATCATACCTTCATCATTTCAACTTCGTTTTCGGCGTTATTTATATGCACGTAAAGGCATTGATGAACCCCACAACCCTATCTAATTACTTTTGACTTAAAACACACTGAACTAAAATCCTTAATTCGTGAAAGAAGTCTGAAACATCACTTTTCCTATTTTACATTTCTCACTCCAAGACACAAACCAAGGCTTTAATAACTTATCCAACATTATCATCATCCAAATAGATCTAAACCCCATTCCCTTGAATCCTAAGGCCTTTACTTGATCTATTTATTGTCCACAATCCCGAAATAAGAAACTTCTCGCAACGTGATGTTACAGGCTTGTTAAGAATTATATAGGTGCGAGCTCTGCTTGAACCCGAAGCGTATACGGTATACTCTAATTCCCTAAAATGGTATTTATTATATCCTTATATATGTTAATATATAAAAATAAAAATCAAATTTCCATTATATATACACACACGCATATATATATATATATATATATATATATATAGGGTCGTGAGCCTACCCGAGCTATGTAACACAGGCTTGAGCTCAAGCTTATTTAATAAACAAGCTAAATATTGTAACACCAAGTTCAAGTATAATTACTTTAGTGGTTGTGGAAATTTAAGGCTTAAAATACAAGACTTTTGTGGTGGCCACAACATGGTGATGATAGCACCACGACATGACGGTACTAGGTGAAATGGTCATTCCTTTTGTGTGCCACAACGAACGTGACAAGATATTGGCCATGACGTGGCATCCGTCTACTTGAAAAACCCTATTTTTTGGGCCTTAGTCCCTATTTAAGGGATGTGATGGATAGGGTTTGCACACCCTCAACCTCCATCACCTCCCTTTCACCCCAAACGAACCCTAGCCTTCATAGTTGAGCTTTTGGTGGTGATTTTGGTGCCTTGAAGGAGAAGAAGGTGTCCATTGAGTCTAGATCCCGCAAGCAAGCTCCTCCTCCTTATTCTAGCACATATTTTGGACCATTGTGAGTCTTCAAGATCAAATCGTTATGTGCCATGTTTCTAGATCTAGACTTTTATGCCTTATTCTTCTTGTTTGGGTTAGTTAGTGGGGTGGGATTCCATAAAGTTGGCAACTTTATGGATCCTTAAGGTCCCCTTGTGGTTATGTTCCATATATGAAGTTTGATTGAGTCTTGATTCCTTGTATGAGGTTGTGACCTCATTTTTACCATTTTAACCTAATTAGAGTTGAAGACATGCATGTCTATAAAGCACCGATTTTTAGGACTTATTGGGTAAGAGAAATCCTTCTGGAAAGTTTGAATGTGTAGCTTGAAGGATTAAGAGCTTAATGCAATAAGTTGGCCAAATCAATTTCCACGATGTGCATGTTTAGCTCCCATGATGTGGTGTTAGGTAGTCTTCGCGACTGTTTTTCGTGAGGTCACCATGGCATGGCAAATGTGTAACATCCCAAAAATACAACCCAAAAATTTTCGTTTGAAAACTTTACTAAATCATCACATCAAATATTAAAAGATAAATCCATGGATCATGTGTCTCAAAATGTCATAATAAGTTTCTCAAATCAACTGATGTCAAAACATATCAAAATATCTGAATGAAACTCCCAGGATAAACTGAAGCTGTGGTGTGTGCCATGCCATCTTCCCGAGCTCTTCCCCTTACCAGCGGAAGTACCTGAAACCAAAAACTGAAACTGTAAGCACAAAGATTAGTGAGCTCCCCCAAACTACCACATACCATACAATAACATATAAAGCAACTACTGGGCCTTGCCCACTGCATCAGACCGAAGTCCGGAAACTGCATCGGACCGAAGTCCGAAACTAACCAGGGCCTTGCCCTCTGCATCGGACCGAAGTCCGGAAACTGCATCGGACCGAAGTCCGGAACTAACCAGGGCCTTGCCCTCTACATCAGACCGAAGTCCGGAAATTGCATCGGACCGAAGTCCGGAACTAACCAGGGCCTTGCCCTCTGCATCGGACCGAAGTCCGGAACTGACTGAACATAGCATAGCATAATCGTAACTACTGGCATAAACACATATACTGCATACTGCATCAGACCGAAGTCCGGAACACATAACACAAAGACATGCTCGAATCACAAAGACATCAAGCACAATGAACTACTGCATCAGACCGAAGCCTGGAACTACTGCTAACTAAACGGGCTGGCATTGTGGCCGTAGACCCGTTCCTACCGGAAGGAAACTCACCTCGTAACGCTGGCTGCTGAGGTGCTAAATCTGGAACTATCTGACTGCTGCTCCGGAACTCCCCGGCTACAAATCCCATAAACACTAAATCAGATACTGATAACTAATCTCAGGGTAAAATGACTATTTTACCCCTGGTCCAATTCAACTTCCTGGTCAAAGTCAACTTTCCAGTTGACCGGACTCGCCGAGTTGGGCCGCCAACTCGTCGAGTCCCTGTTCTCATATCTAATTCTTTGTCTGCTACTACTCGTCGAGTTTAGCATAGGCTCGACGAGTTCCACTTCGATGCTAATAACCAGTCCATCTTCAACTGACTCGCCGAGTTGTATGAACAACTCGTCGAGTCTGTTCTTAAGGCAAGAAGATTGCCTTGGACTCGCCGAGTCAGGGTGCAGACTCGCCGAGTCCCTCCAT
The DNA here is from genome assembly GCF_052849685.1 of Lactuca virosa. Taxonomy (NCBI): domain Eukaryota; kingdom Viridiplantae; phylum Streptophyta; class Magnoliopsida; order Asterales; family Asteraceae; genus Lactuca; species Lactuca virosa. The sequence continues at coordinate 373,372,399 of NC_136430.1, read as the reverse complement.
TACTAGATCTACGTCTCAACTCACTGAGTCAAATTCCCACTCACTGATTCCACTCGCAAACTCTCAAAGGGGAAATCTCGGGGACTCACGACTCGACTCGTCGAGTCTGAAGGACAACTCGCCGAGTCCCAAGCATGCCATTACTATACAATCGATTTCTCTCGATTCCAATGCATCCAATTCGTACATCTGGGTTCCTAGGACTGATTTCACACGTAAAGTTTCTAACTTTACGTTCATGCATGCTCAAGATAAGCTAAAATGCCCAAAAAGGAGTTAAAAGAGGAGATCTAGGTTTGGAATGGGTGCTTAGATCAATAAAGGTGGCAACCTTGAGCTTAAGGAGTCCTGAAATGCTTAGATCTGAAAGCCATTCGACTTAACTACTCAAAAATCGACCTCAAAGCCTAGAAAAGGCTCAAAAACCACACTAGCAAGCTTTTAAGGAGATTTACATGATGACAAGCCAAGATTCAAGCTTTATACCTTAATGGAAGCTGGAATGACACAATAAACTCAGATCTTCTTTGCTTCTCTTGAGAACTCCTCTTCTCCCTTCTTCTTCTAACTTCAAAATGCACCAAAATCCTCCACAAAATGAGAAATATCCCAAGAATGCTTAAAGGAAGTCTAGGGTTTAGTAAGGGACGTTCTGAGGGTGATGGAGGCTGGTTTGGGGCGCATAATAACGTTTAGATAGGGTGCAAACCCTTGAAATTAGGGTTTCATCCAGACTGGCTGACTCGCCGAGTCCGAGGATATGGACTCGTCGAGTTGCCAACTTAAACCGCGTGCAAATCCCGTCTCTACTCGACAAGTCGGGCTACAGACTCGTCGAGTACCCCTTTAAGAAATGAAAATTACTTTAATTAAATCACATACCAGAAATGGGGTGTTACAAAATGCTTGGCCACGACGTGGTGACCGACTGATGGACTTTTGACCGTTGGATTTTTGACCAAGTTGACTTTTGGTCAACTTGAGGGTCTTGGGCTTTGGATTGAGAATTGTTCCTTGATTGTGGTACATGTGACTCGTAGTACTGGTTCTTGTAATGTGTTAGTTGTACTATTATCTGCTAGGTGGCGAGGTGAGTTTATTCACTATAGTTTGTACTGCAATATGTATCCTTGTGTGTAGCATGTTGGTATGTTATGGTGATTTGTTAGATTGGTGGATATGTTCTAATTATTTGTGTTTTGTTGATTATTGTTTATCTTTTTGCATATGTCGACATATTGTGGTTAGGTTAAGGCGGTCCTTCTTTGTGATGTAGGCCAAGATACACTGGCTTTCGTATACTATAGGCCTTGCGAGGCGGTCTGGTAAGAATGTAGGCTAAATGGAGCGGTCTAGCTACTGTAGGCCTCACGAGGCGGTCCAGTTAGACTTTAGGCTTGGTAGAGCGGTCCAGATGTACTTTAGGACTTGCAAGGCGGTCCAGGAAGACTGAAGGCTCATGTGTGCATGCATTGTATGTGTATTATTGGGTGGGGTATTTTGGGGAACTCATTATGCTTTAGCTTATAGTTGTGGATTAAAATGTTCCATATACTTCAGAGGATCGGGGGACGGCGAAGTCATGATCCTACACATCAAACCGATGATTAATGTTTGAGAGATGTTACTGATACTATGATTTTTATGGGTTTTTTTAAACAATGATTTGATACCCTATGGATATCATGGAAATTGCTTTTAATATGAAATTTTTTATTATGGTTTTTGGGACGTTACAAGTGATGCGTTTTGAGTATTCTAACACTCCTAAATGTACATGCAACCCTAGAAAACCTTGGATCTATGTTTGTCTAAAATACATGCAAGATATGATTTCCAAGGTTCATAATCCTATCTAGCATACATGGGGAACTTTTAACATAAAAGATGGCTAGAATTACATACCTTGTAGTTGTTATGATTCCTTGAAAAACTTGAGAGCCTAGCACCCCAAGTGTGATGCCTCAAATGTTTCACACAACACCAAATGCTTTGGAATAACTTTAGAGAATGTATAACACTTGTAAAATCGGCTTGCCCTCACTTGTTCTTAGTGTAACCGATTTTGGTGAGTATCATGTTCCTTATATAGTGTGTCACATCTAGGGTTACACCATGTAAACCCTAATGTGACATGACTCTTCATTTCCATGACCCATGGGTTTGTAACTCCCATGGAGCCTCCATGGAGCATCCAATGGGTTTAACCCAACTTGATAATCCATGGAGCCTTTTAGCCCACTATACAAGTTATGGATGATTTACATAATCAACCCATATATTTAATTAGTCATCTTTTGATCACTTAATTAATTCTTGATCAATACTAATTAAATAATACTATTAATATATTAGAACTTATAATATATTAATAAACCACAAGTGTTATTCCTCTCATTTAGTCTATCCAAATGCATGATGCCATGCAACCCAAATGGACCATACCGGGTCGGGTCAAGTACATACCAGGAATAGTTATGGACTTAGACACCTTATCCAACAGTCTCCCACTTGGATAAGTCTAATAACTATAACTGCAAGTATGACTTCAGGAACCGATCAGCAACCGTAGCTCTTTTTAAGGTCTCTCGGAACTGAGAAGATGATGATACTCCATTTCAGATAAGTGATCATATAATCCTCTGTTCTAGATATCAGTCGGACAAATACATGGAACAATGTCTTACTTTTGTCCAGCAGTTTGTTTCCCGATTTCCGATTTGTTTGACATAGAACTTAATTGAACACATCAACTTAGTTCTGAACGGGCCCGGTACATAGGTCAAAACAAAATCATCGAGGGGCCCAGATATCGCTTCTAATCCAAGAAGGAACATATAAACTTTGACTCATATGCTTGTTCTACTACTTGTTAAATCATACACAAACACACGTTTTATAACATCGAGTTACCAATGCGTTTTCGCACGATCAATGTATAACCAACTCATAGACAACAAGACATATCTCTAGGTTTGAAGACTTATATGATATTACCGTCTCGCGATCACTCGAGATAAATTCCATGAAGTGATACCAGCGAGCGTGGGTTGAATCCAATACTCAGAACTTATGAGCACTCATGAGTGTTGAGGCCATATCCAATATCTTAGACCTCTACAACCAACTCATGACAGTCTTAATTCATATCTACTTCCAACATATGACTGACTGTGGATAATTTGAATAATATGTAAAACACAACATAAATATTCTGGAAGTCAAAACATGCACAAGAAATAATAGTAAACGATTGACAAAAGATAGCCACACTTTACTCATAAATAAACACAACTTTTATTCGTCATCAAATGTCAATTACACTTTAAAATTTTCAAAAACTATCTAACTACTAAAACTAATATCATCCTTCAGCCCTATGCTCCTTGCATGCTGGAGATGCTTAACCCTACCCAGTCCCTTCGTGAGGGGATCTGTCGGGTTCTCATCCGATGATACCCTCTCTGCCGCGAGGAGTCCTTCTTCTATTCGATGTCTGATGAAATGGTATTTTCTGTCAATGTGTCTGGATCTCCCATGATCCCTTGGTTCCTTTGCTAAGGCAACTACACTTTCACTATCACAGAAAATCTCTATGGGCTCCTTTATAGCTGGTACAACTTCAAGGTCTCCAATGAAGTTCTTTAGCCATATAACCTCCTTTGTTGCCTCGCTTGCCGCTATATACTCTGATTCGCAAGTTGAATCAGCCACTGTCTCCTGCTTGGAACTTTTCCAAGAAATTGCTCCTCCATTTAAGGTAAAGACCCAGCCCGACTGAGAGCGGAAATTATCCCTATAAGTCTGGAAACTAGCATCACTATAGCCTACAACTCTCAAGTCATCACTCCCACCAAGGGTAAGGACCCAGTCCTTAGTCCTCCGCAGGTACTTGAGAATGTTCTTTACCGCCGTCCAGTGAGCCTTACCACGGTTCCCCTGATACCTGCTAACCATGCTCAAAGCAAAGGCTACATCAGGACGAGTGCAGGTCATAACATACATGATCGAGCCTTCTACAGAAGCATAAGGTACTCGACTCATTTCTGCTATCTCAACCTCGGTACTCGGGCTCTGAGTCTTACTCAATCTAGCGTTACTCTAGATGGGTAACTCTCCTTTCTTGGAATCTTGCATGCTGAACCTCTTCAGCACCTTATCCAAGTATGTACTTTGACTAAGTCCAATTAGTCTTTTACTCCGGTCTCTTAGAATCCTTATCCCTAGAATATAGGCAGCTTCTCCTAGGTCCTTCATAGCGAAACACTTCCCAAGCCAGGACTTCACTTCCTGCAAGGTTGGGATGTCATTTCCTATGAGTAATATGTCATCCACATACAATACCAAAAAGCTAACTATACTCCCACTATCCTTGACATATACACAAGATTCATCTTCACTTCTCGAAAAGCCAAACTCTTTGACTTTCTCATCATAGCAAAGATTCCATCTGCGAGGTGCTTGCTTTAATCCATAGATGGATTTCTCAAGCTTACATAGTCTGTTAGGGTTCTCTGTACTGACAAAACCCTCTGGCTGATTCATGTAAACATCCTCATCCAACTTTCCATTAAGGAAAGCGGTTTTGACATCCATTTGCGAAATTTCATAGTCATGAAATGCAGCAATAGCTAACAACACCCTAATAGACTTAATCTTAGCTACTGGTGAAAAGGTCTCATCATAATCAACTCCTGGAGTTTGAGAAAATCCCTTTGCAACCAGTCGCGCCTTATAAGTGTGTATATTACCATCCATGTCGGTCTTCTTCTTGAAGATCCATTTGCACCCTACTGTCTTACGACCTGGTACATTGTCAACCAAGTTCCAGACTTGATTGCCATACATGGACTGTATCTCGCTGTCCATTGCCTCTTTCCATTTGGCAGACTCGGGGCCTGCCATGGCTTCCGCATAGCTGTTAGGTTCATCCAGACTTATCAGTGTATCATCACTGATAAGTGTCTCACCTTCCGCAGTAATATGGAAACCATAGTAGTGCTCAGGTGCATTCCTAACCCTTGTGGAACGCCTTAGAGGTACAGACTTGTCAATTGGATCAACAGGAGTTTCCTCCTGAAGTTGACTGCTAGGGTTTGAGGTTCCTTCACCACTTGACTCTTGAATTTCTTCAAGGTCAATTTGCCTCCCACAATTTCCTTGGCTTATAAACTCTCTCTCTCGAAAGACACCCCTCCTTGCTACAAAGACCACATTCTCACTGGGTCTGTAGAAGAGGTAACCAAAGGATTTCTGTGGGTAGCCAATGAAAATACACCTCTCACTTTGAGGTTCAAGCTTGTCGTGAGTCTCGCGTCTCATGAAAGCTTCGCAACCCCAGATCTTGATGTGTGCTAGACTAGGAACTTTTCCAGTCCACATCTCATGAGGTGTTTTGGTAACCTTCTTTGTAGGGACCAGATTAAGGATATGGGCGGCAGTCTCTAAGGCATACCCCCAGAATGAGATTGGTAGCAAAGCTCGACTCATCATGGAACGAACCATGTCCAACAAGGTTTGATTACGCCTCTCAGCTACACCATTCAACTGTGGTGTCCTGGGAGGTGTCAATTGTGAGACAAACCCACATTCCCTAAGATAGTCGAGGAACTCTGTACTAAGATACTCACCACCACGATCGGATCGAAGCATCTTAATGTTCCTGCCCAATTGATTCTCTACTTCCTGTTTAAACTCTTTAAACCTTTCGAAAGTCTCCGACTTATGCTTGATTAAGTAGACATATCCATATCTACTATAATCATCTATAAAAGTCACATAATAACGATTAGCATCCCTTGTGGCAGTTTTGAAGGGTCCACACACATCTGTGTGCACTAGATCCAACAAACCTTCACCCCTAGCACACGAACCTGTGAAGGGTGACTTTGTCATTTTTCCAAGTAAACATGATTCACAACTATCATCTGACTTTAGGTCAAATGACTCCAAGACTCCATCCTTTTGGAGTTGGCCTATGCGTTTCTTGCTTACATGTCCAAGACGACAATGCCATAATGATGCTTTATCGAAGTTATTATCATTAGTAGAATCAATACACAACACATTATTTCCTAGATTATCTACAACAGACACAACTTCATACACACCATCACAAGGTAATGCTTTAAAATAAAACACATTATTAAAGAAAGCATTTATTCCACCAACTTCATTGTCAAAAGAAAAGGTAAAACCTTGTTTGTACAAGGCATGAAAGGAAATAACATTTCTTGCCATTTCAGGCGAATAACAACATTTATTCAAATCTAAAGTAAACCCACTACTTAGCAACAAAGTATAAACTCCAATCTTGGTGACATGTGAAACTTGCCTATTCCCCATGATCAAGTTTATCTTTCCATGCTCCACATTCTCACTTCTTCTTAGTCCCTGCAAATCAGAACAAATATGAATACCACAACTGGTATCAAGGACCCAAGAGTTATAATAAGGTGAGTTATTAGATAATATAGTGTAAATACCTGCATGGTTGGGTTTCACTTTCCCATCCTTCAAATCTTGCTGGTACTTCGGGCAGTTCCGCTTCCAGTGTGCCTTTTCATGGCAATAAAAGCATTCAGCCTCTTTTGGGTCAGCAAAAGGAGTGGGCGAAACCTTTCTTTGTTCCGCTTGAAGAGGAGCCATCAAGGGTCTTACCCTTGGTACCCTTCTAAGGATTCTTCCTCTTCTTCCCTCGACCTTTCCCGATTGCCAGGACAGGTGCGGAGTTTGGAGTAGGAGTAGGAGTGGTCACAACCGACTTACCTTTAAGACTTGATTCTGCGGTCTTTAGGAGTCCTTGAAGTTTGTTGAGGGTGACTTCTTCCTTGTTCATGTGGTATGTCATGCGGAATTGATCATAACACGATGGTAAGGAGTGCAAAATGATGTCTATTGCTAACTCCTCTGGGAAGTTCACATTCAGCTTCATCAAACGGTCCACATACCTCTGTATTTTCTGCATGTGGCCCGTGATGGGTTCACCATCTTTCATTCGGGTTGTTATCATGGAAGAGATGATTTCATATCGCTCTTGACAAGCACTCTGATGGTAGTGGTCCATCAAATCCTGGTGCATCTCAAAAGGATAGTAGTCCTCATAGGACTTTTGGAGCTCGGCTGACATAGTGGCCATCATGATGCATGCCACTTTGGTAGCATCTCTTTCATGTGCCTCATATTCAGCAAACTCCTCAGGAGTAGCAGTTGGCTCGGGTACCTTAAGCTCCTTGTCGAGAACATATTCTTTGTTCTCGTATCGAGTGACCATCCTCATGTTTTTGATCCAATCAGTAAAGTTGGATCCATCAAAGATGACTCTCCAACAAAGGTTCATTAGAGAGAAGGAGCCAGTAGGGTTTGAGCCAGGAGCAACATTGTTGGAAGACATCTGAAAAGAAGAAAACAAGTTTAGTTTAGATATAAGGATAGTCCTTAATAAAACACCCAAATGTAATATTAAGGCTAGGATCCAATCACAATATATTATAACTTAGAAGAGGGATGCCGTAATCTAAGCTAAAACATATTTGAAAGGTAGGTGAATGACGATTCACCAATTTCCACCATGAAAACGAAATATAAATTATTAGGTTTTATTTGGTTTTTAGAAACTCCTAGATTCTTTTGAGATTCATTGAACTTTTTTAATGACATGTTTCAATCTCGAGTGTGCCCTTCATGTTTTGTGACTGGGATACCGAGGATCACAAAACAAGGTGTGAAGTAACCATGCAAATTACTTGGTACCCTTAATGTTTTTCACTTAATCGATGTGCCGGTAAACCACACGCGCTCCACCGACCTATAAAAAACATTAAGTCACCCTTTGCCTACCTTGTTAAGTCCAAGTTAGTGTGCCGGTTAACCACACACGCTCCACTAACGACTTAATCAAAGTGCAAAGTGTAATTTCATGGGTTAGCACCTTATTCACATTTTCCTAAAGTAACTAAGATTGGGAATTTATAAAACATTTAGTTACTTTATAATAATCATTATACTTTTTAATGAGAATTTTAAGTTATTGTCCTACCCGTTCGGCTAACGACCCTCCACCAGTCACGGAAGCGGTGGGTGAGAGTGGACACCCATTAAGCTGCCATTTTATAGGCAACAACTTTATACCCCTCTTATAGACTGGCTTCATGAATGAGGCCTACTAACGGTAAAACGACTTGATCTTATACATATATATATATATATATATATATATATATTAAACTTATAATATTATAAAGTATAAGGGTTGAATTTTATCATTTAAAATTCTAGAGGTTGGAACTAAAGTTTATTAAGATGGCTTTACATGCTCCAAAACTTGAGGGCAAGTTTTGTAATTTTACAAAATCTTTCAATTCATAACTTATGAGTTATTAAAATGAAGACTTTCATTTTTGTAACTTATGTGTTCTTTTAATGACTTTAATACGAATAGGTTTTTGGTTATCCATAACTTGAGGACAAGTTATGGACTCCATTAAAACACATACAGATCATGAATTCAGCAATAATCAAGTAATTCCTATGATCTATCAAGAACTCATAAGAACATGAATAATCATATCAAAATTTCAAGAACATATGAACACATATAATCATGTAATTTTGATATTAGCCATTATAAATGGATTAGAACAATCATTACACCATCTAAAACAAGTTTAATAACACCAAAATAGTTTAGGGTAATGTTTATAGTCCATTTCCAGCAGCAAAAGTCGAAAAACTGCATTCTGAGGCTCCTACTCGTCGAGTGCACGAACCTACTCGACGAGTAGGATGAGTTTGGTCATGGACTCGGCGAGTCCCCCCATGGACTCAGCGATTTCATCATGCAAACAACAAGAAAATCGACTTTTTTCACTATTTTGCATCAAGTATCAAACAAACAAACCTGACTCTGATACCACTGATGGGTTTTGAGCATTCTAACACTCCTAAATGTACATGCAACCCTAGAAAACCTTGGATCTATGTTTGTCTAAAATACATGCAAGATATGATTTCCAAGGTTCATAATCCTATCTAGCATACATGGGGAACTTTTAACATAAAAGATGGCTAGAATTACATACCTTGTAGTTGTTATGATTCCTTGAAAACCTTGAGAGCCTAGCACCCCAAGTGTGATGCCTCAAATGTTTCACACAACACCAAATGCTTTGGAATAACTTTAGAGAATGTATAACACTTGTAAAATCGGCTTGCCCTCACTTGTTCTTAGTGTAACCGATTTTGGTGAGTATCATGTTCCTTATATAGTGTGTCACATCTAGGGTTACACCATGTAAACCCTAATGTGACATGACTCTTCATTTCCATGACCCATGGGTTTAGAGATGGGCACAAAAACCGGATTGGGCTCTAGGATCCGATCCGATCCGAAAACCGGATTTGGTCAAAACCGGTTTTGACCGAACCGGATCGGATTAAACCGACCACCGGATCGAAACCGGATTGAGTATTCGGACAGTATTTCGGATTGACCCTCGGATTGAGAACCGGATTCGGTTCAAACCGGATCCGAAACCGTTTTTTTTTACCGTTGAAATTTCGGAAATTTGAATTTTTTTTTTATAGCCGTTGGAAAGGGGAAAAAACGGCTAGTTTGACTTTTCTTGACTTTTTTGCCCTTCCAAACACATATAAATACAACCTATTTGCTCCATTTACATTTTACACACATTTCTACTACTTTCTAATTCTACTTTATACTTTTATTTTCATAATCTTCCAAGAAATGAGCTCCCGAAATTCTACCGCGGCTCAAGAGTCGGATGCAACGGTGGTTAAAATCTTACCAACCACTCGGAGTAAAGATGTTTGGGAACATTACGATTTGTGTTTGTTGTCGAACGGGAAAGAAAAAGCAAGGTGCAAGCAATGCGGGATGTTTTTGGGAAAAGATGGCAATAGTACGTTGAGGAGTCATACAACAAAAACGTGTCCGGTTGTAAAAGGTCAAGGCGATCCGGATCAACCAAATATTACTCCCGACGGTTCGATCTTTATTTACAACAATGATGACATTCGTGAAAGCTTTTGCAAGTTCTTCATTCAAGAGGGCTTGCCTTTCAGCCACTTCGACAACCCACGATTAACAAGGATTTTGCGGGAAAAAATGCAACCACAATACCGGCAAGTAAGTCGCACTTCTCTTAGACGTGATGCTTTAAAGTATTGAGATATAGCCAAAAAAGATATGCAATTGGGATTTTTAAATATAAAAACCGGTGTTTCTTTAACGTGTGATGTTTGGTCCTCCACCGGTACTTGTCCCAAAAGCTATCTTGCCGTCACGACACATTGGATAGATCCCACTACTTGGGTAATGAACAAACGAGTTATTGCTTTTGAACTTTTTGCGCATCCTCACACGGGGGCACGATTATTTGCAATTTTAGTAAGCGTTATAGAGACTTATAATTTACGCGACAAAATCTTCTCTATTTCGTTTGACAATGCAAGTAATAATACCGTCGCGGCAAAAAAGATTAATTGCAAAATATAAACCTATTTTGGATGGCTCGTTTTTTCATACTAGATGTGTTTGTCACATTATTAATCTTGCGGTACAAGATGGTTTAAAAATGATAGATTCGACGATTGAAAAATTCAAAACTGTGTTAACTAGAGTTTTTGGAAAAAATAAAGCTACAATGGAAAAATATCAAAAGTTTGTCATTTCGATAAACGTAACTCCATATAGTCCTCATTGGGATGTTGGCACTAGATGGAGTTCAACATGTATGATGTTTGAAAGTTTGACACGTCAAAGAATCGCTTCACAATTATTTTACCACACAATTTCAAAAGGAAAAAATCCGGTTTCGGATTATGATTGGGATTTGATGGAAGAGTTTGTGGAAATGTTAAAAGTTTTTAAACAATCAACCACTTTTTTATCGGGCGTGTATTACCCTACAAGTCCGTTGTTACTAAATGAATTATGGTTGATGTCTGCACAATTGGAGCGTTTTGAACAAAGAAGTGAAATATTTGTTTTGGTTACGAGACCAATGAGACAAAAACTAGTCAAATATTTCAAAGAAATGCCACCACTTTTTACTTGTGTCGCGGCATTAAACCCATGTATCAATGTTACGGGTGTAGAGGCTTTGATTACCAAAATTTCTATGTCTTTAAATTTGGACAAAGATAACTCAAACTACATCCGTAACCAAATACACACTTTTAATAATACTTTTACTAATTTGTTTGACATTTACGCTACAAAGTATGGCGATATGTCCAACACTTTTGCAAGTGTAACCGACTCTACTAGTGGTGCATCGGGTAGTGGTGGGGGTCGAACGGATTTTCATATCGACCTCTATAACTACCTTTTGGAGGAACAAAACAAAAGAGCACGCACATTAACCCCTAGTAGCGAACTTGGAATTTATATGGGGTCAAATTTTTTAAAATTCATGAGTGCACCACAATTTAAAAATTTGGATCTTTTGGCTTGGTGGAGAGAAAAGGAAGCACAATTTCCTATTCTCTCCGTCATGGCCCGCGATTTACTAACCGTCCAAGCTTCCACGGTAGCTTCGGAATCCGCTTTTTCTTTTAGTGGTAGAGTTTTATCAAAGTTGAGGACGAATCTTACCCCGGTTGCGGTAGAGGTTTGCGTTTGCTTGAAGGATTACTTGGATTCGGTGGAACGTATACAACACTTGGCATCACTAGAAGGCCCACTACCACAAAATGTTGAACCGGAGATCATGGATGAAGAATATGCACAAGACTTATCAACACCTCCGGAAGACGAAGACGATGACGATGAAGACGAAGACGAAGATGAAGAATATGGTATTGATGACACCCCTACTTATTTGCGTGGCGGTTAAAGAATATTTTAGTGAAGGCGACACGAAGTGGAAGACCACAAAAGCTATTTCTATTTGGCTAAATGTTATAACGCCACTTTATTATTATTATTATTAGTTAACTAGTTTAAAAACTTTTTCTAATTCGACGTTTGATGTATGTTTTAACTATTTTAATGAACCTATGTTGCATTTTGTGTTATATATGAGGTCCAAAAAATGTTTTTAAAAAAAAAAAAAAAAAAAAAAAAAAAAAAAAAAAAAACCAAATTCGGATCGGATTTCGGATCGGATTGTAACCGGATCGGATTAAACCGATTCGGATTGGGGTCTCGGAAAACCGGTCAAATCCGGTTTGAAACCGGTTCGGATTATTGGCTTATTCGGATCGGCTATGACGTCATCAAACCGGATCGGATCCGGATCGGATCGGATCGGGTCTTTGTGCATCTCTACATGGGTTTGTAACTCCCATGGAGCCTCCATGGAGCATCCAATGGGTTTAACCCAACTTGATAATCCATGGAGCCTTTTAGCCCACTATACAAGTTATGGATGATTTACATAATCAACCCATATATTTAATTAGTCATATTTTGATCACTTAATTAATTCTTGATCAATACTAATTAAATAATACTATTAATATATTAGAACTTATAATATATTAATAAACCACAAGTGTTATTCCTCTCATTTAGTCTATCCAAATGCATGATGCCATGCAACCCAAATGGACCATGCCGGGTCGGTTCAAGTACACACCAGGAATAGTTATGGACTTAGACACCTTATCCAACAACAAGTTGGTATTAGAGCCCTAATTTGAGGGATTTATATGAACACTCGTGTTAATCCAGACTCAAACTATAGATATGCAAAAGATTTTTTGTAAATAATTTCTAAATCACTGAAAAATAGGATGAAATGTGTACGATCAGTCAGGGAGTGAGTGTAGGGTGTATTCGTACCCTAGTTTCTTTGGGCCTAGTGGCCCAGTAATATCGTGACGATCCTCCGAGACAAATACGGGTAGGTGTGAAAGGTAGTATGGGCATGTAGTTTTCACACCCCTAGCCGAGGCGGCGGAACATGCCAAGCTGTGCAACTTAGTTCATGGATCTCAGTAAATTTGGATATATATATATATATATATATATATATATATATATATATATATATATATATATATATATATCACAAGTACAATGATAAACAAAATAGTAGTTGTATTCCATCTTGAAGTTTGAATACAAGGTTTTTACATATATTAATAGAGTACAAGGATTTCCTTAAACATATAGAAATATATAACAAAAACTAGAAAAACTAGGTCGCCTGGAATCCATGACTATTCCTTCGTCTGAAATGCTTGTTTAGTGATTTCCTAAGAATACATGTAGTTTTGAGGGTGAACACAAGGTTGGTGACAGTTATAGACTTTCTGATAATGTAGTAATGGTACTTTTAAAATGACCAAAAAGTATTGTCTTTGTGAGTAAAACCATATTTATTAAATGTTTAATGAAGAGAAACCAACTCCATGGTTTGTAGAGAGAGAGAGAGAGTGAGAGAGAGTGTGTGTGTGTGTCAGTTAATGTTTATAATGAGTCCTATAACTAAGATATATGACTAGAGTATCCCTACAACGCTTCATTAGACGTCGTAGAAATGACTTAAGATATTTATCAACCCCTTCGATTTGACCATCGAGGTTGTAGCTAGCAACCGCAGGTGAGGGTGTCAACTCATATAGATCTATACATACGTATCTCGCTCTGATGATTAACGGTTATAGAGGTGTGGGTCTACTAAGTATTTACACTTAGGTAATGAATAGCTTCTCATTATAAAAGCCATTAACTAATGTACACGAACAAATACCCGCCCTTTCTTATACGTGGAAAAGCATCCGAGGCGTAATGATCGAGAATGAATAACCCTAACTTATACATGGATAAGTCACTAAGCAAAATAATTTGCGATGAATAGAGTTTTACTATAAAAGTCGAGTATGTTTGATAAGTATATATGTAAAGGTGTAAGATACTCGTTTTAATAAAGTGGTAAATCTCATGGTACTGTACACAGGTACATGTATAACTCCAAATGAGGCCAGACCCTAACATGTGCAAGATGTGCGACCGCACAGGCCCCGAAAAAAATAGGGTCCAAATTTTAGCCAAATTATAATTTTAATTTGTTAATATATAATATATTACATAAAAAATTTCAAGAGTGATTTTTAGTTCAGCCACCAAAAGGTGCGTGCCTTACAACCCCATCAAGATGACCAAGGTTCGATTCCTCTCGGTTTTTTATATTTTTATTACATTTATATGTTATCGTTTTACGCAAAAGTAAGCAAATTCAACTTGTAGTTCACCTGGGCAATGATGTTGCCCTTGGTACTTTCTTTGTAAGAGACCGAGGTTTAATTCTGGCAGCCTCATTTTTTTTTATCAAATTAATCAGTTTTCATTTTTTTCATTTTCTTCTCTCTTTTTTCATCTTTTATCTCACCCTAACCTACCTTAATTCCTATATATATATATATATATATATATATATATATATATATATATATATATATATATATATATATATATATATATATATATAGTTGGAAAATTGGTGTTAACCAATTTATAAAAATGAGTTTTCCCCATTTTTTTTAACACATCCAAAATGGATTTAATATGAATGAAAAATTAATCCTTAAAGTAAGGGTGTTGGAAGAAGTAAATAAAAAGAGTTTAATGTGTGGGAGAAAGAAAAGAAAAGTTCAGGGACCTTTCTTGTAAATATTTCTTTCTTTCGTAACTTAAATTGTAATTAATATTACAATTTAATTACATATTAACACACATTAATCTTTATGTTTAATAGAGGTGTTTAAATGGGAGGTTATAGAATGTGTAGTATAAATACCACTATTCTACAACCATTTGAGAACACCAATATGAATACAAAAACTTTCTTCTTCTCTAGTTCATGTTCTTAGTTTTCTTGTTGAATTAAAGGTAAAATCCAAGCCTAATGAGGGTTCAGGTGGTCTAGAAGAACCACTTCTAGTTGTTGTATCCTGGGAAACAAACACCTGATACCGTGCAAATTTGTTTTAAGGACAATGTGTTAAACATATGCCTCAACTTTTTCCTATTTTTTGTTTGTTTTCGTACATTACCGGAATATTATTCCTACAATCTTAAAACAAATTCGTTTGTACGAAACGAACTACAAATCGGAAACAATTTTACTTGCATTTTTTTGATATTGTACGATTTTCATAAGAAAAAAAAGAGGATTGTTTTGTGATTTTGAAGCACATTTGGTCATTAAGTCATTAAGACATGTATTTGTAATTAAGTATCTAATATTCCAGCTTTGGTACTGATTCTATTAAGTACTTAATGAGTTAAGAAGCTAGCTTAACTCAAAAACACAATTTACGTGTTGCTGTGAAATGCTCTAATATGTCCCAATCTTTGAAAAATCATAACTTTGTCATGAATGCTCATTTTTTGTTGAAACCAGTTCTCAAAGTTTTGTATATGAGTCTACTTCATTTCATTACTTTTGGCCGAAAGTTGTAAACAACTCTAACTAGGGTGAAAAATACGATTTTTACTGACTGGTTAAATTTTTACAGCTATGATACACAGTTTAATAAAATTCATAATAAATTGTAGAAAAATTGTATGCACTTGTGAAAGTAGTCCCTGGAAAGCTAAGAGACAGGACTACTGGATTATGAACTTATATTTCATTTTTGATAGGTTTAAGTGGGGCTAAAGCAGTCTTGAACAGACTGTATTGTTTTGTGCAAAACAAAAAGGTTGTGTTTAGTCAAAAACGACTTCAATTTTATGTAAAACAGCTTTGGAAATCAGAAAACAGCTTGGTTTTACTTAAAAACTTCACATTTTAAATAGTTTTGTTGAAAAAAAAACATCAAATTTTCTGATATCATAATTTATGCGTCGGTTTTCTGCATGAGAAATCAAATTTTAGAATTCCTGCATCAGAAATCAAGTTTCATGATTGTTCAAATATGAATTTTAATTATGTTGAGTTTTGTCCAAGCAAGAGGCAAACATATTTTCTGGAAATTAGAATTCTAAACATTTATATTTAGTGTATAAATGATTTTAGAAATGTCACAGTCCAAAATGGAATGATTTCCGAAGTAAACTCTATGGATGCTAACTCCATTGAGTGATGGATTGATATGAGTGTTACACGCCATGTGTGCTCAAAGAGAGAGTGACTCAAGAATTATAAGGTTGTCCAAGTTTAGGCGAGAATTTATTCTTGAAATTGTGATTCTAAACACTTGAATTTAGTGTTTAAAACATTCCAGAAATGGTATAACATAGAAAAGAGCTAACACTTCATGATGTGTTGTATGTTCCATAGAAGAACTTAGTGTTTGGATGGTTTTTCAACAAACATGGATTTTTTTTGGTGTTTGAGTCCAATAAGTTTATACTAACCTAAAAAAGTATGTTTTCAGGCAAGGTCTATGAGGATGGTGGAATGTTTAAATTCCATATATTGGTTAATGAGCCTAATATCAATGAGTTGGATAACTCTTCCGCTTGCTTAAATTTCTAATGTGTGACATTCTAGATTTGGACATGTTAATATTGACACGTTAAGAAGGTTAATCAAACTTGAACACATGCCTGACTTTCATATAAGTCAAAATATGGATGCAACACTTGTGTTGAGTCAAAGTTAACACACCAATAATTCAAGTTCGTTGAAAGAACAACTAAACCCCTTGGATTAGTTCCCACAAATGTGTGTGATATGAAGTCGAATCCATACAACGGTGATATAAGTACTTTATCACTTTTATTGACGATCGAACTAAACTTTGTTATGTTAATTTACTTAAAAGTAAAGATGAAACAATAGACAAGTTTTTTGTGTATAAAAGTGAAGTTAAGAATCAACTCAATGGAAGTATTAAAGTACTAAGCAATGATTGTGGAGGTGAATATGTATCACCGTTTGAAGAATTTTTTTCAAATCATGGTATAAGACATGAGTTGATTGCACCTCATTCGCCAAAACAAAATGGCATCACGAAAAAAAAATTGTACCTTAAAGGGCATGATTAATGCGATGTTTTTTAAGTTATGGGTTGCCACCCTTAATGTGGGGGAAGTTGTGTTAACAACTAATTACCTTTTAAATAAGGTACCCCAAAAGAAAACGAATAAAACACCATACAAGTTATGGTCGGGTATAAAACCATCTTAAAAATACATTTGAATGTGGGTGTGTCTTGCAAAGGTTGTTATACCTAGCCCCAAGGTTGTAAGATTTGGCACTAGTTTGTTGGTTGTATCTTTATTGGTTATGCACAAAACAATAGTGTTTATTGTTATCTTGTTCACGACTCTAATAAAGGCGGAATAATGGAACCAATAAATGCATCATACTTTGACAATGTGTTTCCATGTCTTGATAAATAAAAGACAAGTGCTCCAAAGCAATTGGACATAAAGAACCCTCTCATGAAGAATAAATGGAGGAAGAAATAGATCATGATGGAGTAAAAGGGTACAAGAGAGAAATCATTTGGAGATGATTTCTGCATGTATATGGTTGAAAGAGAACCTCAAACTTTCAAAAGGAATTCACTTCCTCTAAAATACCTCAATGAAAAGAGGCAATTAAAAGTGAAATGAATTCTATCTTGACAAATCACACATGAGAGCTAGTGCATGTACCTCCAGTATGTAAACCACTAGGCGATAAATGGATTTTCAAGAGGAAAATGAAAGCAGATAGATCCAAAGAATATGAGAATCGGTTAGAACTTAATGGTATATGATTTCAATAGAAATATGCACCGATATCTTGTTTGGAAATTTAGAATCAAATAATACTTCTATACTCCAAGAAGCTATTTCCATTAAATCCAATAATATTGGTTGGAATTCATCAAAACAAGATAAAGGTTTTGATGGATATTAAGATATTCAACATGAAGTTGAAAGGACTATGAATGGAAATATGAGTATTCTAAATTTGGAATCATATGATCGTTTCTTAGAAGATCATATTGGATTAAGTTGAAAAAACTAATAATAGTTCTATTGTTTGAACTAGTGAGTTTCAGAAAGAATGAAATCACTACGTGTTAGTGGATTTCCAAATGAGAAGTAAGAGCTGATGACATATTTGAAATACATGTTTGGATTACAAACATAAGAATCTCTTGATTAATTTTCATTTTTATTCTCCTATAATATATGTGGTTTAACTTCTCAAAATTTGAAAGCATATCATTCCGATATGAAAATAAAACTTCCAAATACAGATTTAGAAGTATAAATCTACATGAAACTGCCTAGCAGTTATCTTACCCGAGGGTAAGCAACAAAATGTGTGAGTAGTAAAGTCATTATATGACTTAAAGCAAGTTTTGGAACAATAGTATCAAAATTTTGACTATGTCATTTCAACATGAATGAATGTGTTGAAATCGACCCATTTAAATGACACTTCAAAATGTTATTCCATTTTGTGACATATTTAGGATCCCTGTGATAGGATGCCTAAGAATTATACATGTAGATAGTTAAAGGAAGAGATTGCATGGAAAAATACGATATTTGCAAGGAGACTCGTGTATGGTATATTCATAATTACATTTGGCCAATGCTATTGTGGATTCACAAATACATGTAGTACATATGCTTATCGTATTATGTTGACACAATTATTCATATTCAATATTGGTAACTATGGTGTAGTAATAGCCATATTGATAATGGTCAACATTTGTTGGAAAATATAGGAGAACAAATTTGCAAGTTTATCCAAGGTTGGACAATGAACTAAAGGGCTTTGTAAGTTCTTGGGAGACGTCCCACGACGAGCCAATAACTCCTATATATGTACATGATTATGTAAATAATGGTGAGTCTAGACATATTTGTATAAGACATAACACCATTCAACAATGACTCTCAAGATGAATTATCTTTAATGACTACATAAAGTCAAAATAAGATTGCGGATCCGCTAACAAAATGCTTGGAACGAGAGGTCGTTATGAGGAATGGGACTAAACGCATAGATTAATCAGTTATTGCGAAGGAAAACGCAACCTAGTTGACTGGAGATCCCAAGATCTAGGTTCAATGGGACAACCTACTTGCATATAACATTTTTGAATCACTATGGGGGTTAACCCCAACCCATTCCTAAAACAAACAGTGATGCAGGTTAAGCTTATAGGCGAAGATGATAAGTTGGAAATCATCATGCATTAGCTTTTAATGATTATGATGGAATCACCTATGTGAGAGAGAAGTGCGGTCGCTTCAAATGGAATTATATGGGCACATTCCTAAGAGCTCTTACAGAACCAGGCAAGTGTCCATGACCATAACGGACACATCAATGAGAACCTAACTAGGTTAGGGAGAATCATGTGAGACACATATTGATTATTTACACAAACGGCAGAACAGTTCAAGGACATCGAGTCTACTGGTCCGCTACTAAAATAAATATGTATCTTAAGGGAAGGTTCAAAGGGTAACACCTACCTATCCTATGCATGATTCAACTGTTGGATTTTATCTAGGTAGCTTGAAAATGTTTGATCAATTTTCATTCATGTGGGGGATTGTTGGAAAATTGGTGTTAACCAAATTATAAAAATGGGTTTTCCCCATTTTTTTAACAAATCCAAAATGGATTTAATATGAATGAAAAATTAATCCTTAAAGTAAGGGTATTGGAAGAAGTAATAAAAGAGTTTAATGGGTGGGAGAAAGAAAAGAAAAGTTCAGGGACCTTTCTTGTAAATATTTCTTTCTTTCGTAACTTAAATTGTAATTAATATTACAATTTAATTACATATTAACACACATTAATCTTTGTGATTAATAGAGGTGTTTAAATGGGAGGTTATAGAATGTGTAGTATAAATACCACTATTCTACAACCATTTGAGAACACCAATAAGAATACAAAAACTCTCTTCTTCTCTAGTTCATGTTCTTAGTTTTCTTGCTGAATTAAAGGTAAAATCTAGTTGTTGTATCCTGGGAAACAAGCACCTGATAGCGTGCGAATTTGTTTTAAGGACAATGTGTTAAACACATGCCTCAACTTTTTCCTATTTCTTGTTTGTTTTCGTACATTACCGGAATATTATTCATATATATATATATATATATATATATATATATATATATATATATATATATACATACTAGTGATGTACCCGCGCGATGCAGCGACGATAACTTGTTTCATTTCGGCCGAGAATTAGTTTTATTTCGGTTGTCGTGAAATCACTTTTCGGTGTATAGTTTCCTTTCGACGGACATAACTTGAGTTAAAATAAAAGTGTCTTGTTATTTTGTTTTAAAAGTAGGCGGTTTTTAGTTAAAAACAAATATACTTTGTTGTTTTGTAAACCAAACTACGAAATAACATGACTATGTTGTAATCTTAACGTATCTAGAATTTTATATTAAAACTTTGATCAAAATTAGATTTTAATTTAGTTAATACGACTACCATTAGTAGTTGAGAGGCAATTATATTAGTCAGTTTATCTTTTATTGGTTTATTATTGTTTGATTTTCATTTTCAGATCAATTGAAAAAGAATATTATTAGTCATTTTTTCTTTATAATAAAATTTTCGTTTAATTTGATTAATATAAAAAATTAAGTGATTTTCGGAGGTTTTATTAATTTAGTTATCGTATTGGATATTTACATGATCCTGTTATTTTAGTTTTGCATTCGTGTGTAATTTTATTTTAAATAAATCGTTTTATGGTAATACACACGGTTACATTGAAAAAAATAAACTGGTATTTCAGATTTTGTTGTATCTAATGAAAACCAAATATATAATTGTGATAATTGGTTATTGAAAATCGTCCAAAGTCCACATATGTAGATGTTTGTCGTAACAATTGTCATTTATAAATAACTTTTGTTACAATTGTTATTTATAAGCAATAGACATCAATTTTATTTGAGTAATAACAAAAAATTTGGAAGAAAATAGGCAAGGAAAAAAGTGTAGCTATAATCATCCCTTTTTATCGGGGTGCACTCTCATTCATTGATTTATTTTTTATTTGATTTTCTTCTCTTCTTCTTCTTTTTTTCTTTTTTTTTAATACAATTTTAACAATGTTAAAATAAATTTTAATGTCTATTATTATTATTATTTTTTTTGATTTTTTTGTTTCTAATACAATTTTAACAATGTTAAAATAAATGATAATGTCTAGTTAATCTAAATTACAACAGTTAAAACTTATTTTTATTTTTTACTCTTTAAGGTTGTGTTTGGCGCGCCACAGCTAGCTGATAAGCTAGTTTATTTTTCGAGTTTTTTTATGTTGTCGTGTTTGGTAAGCCAAAAAGTAGCTTATAAGCTAGCTTTTTGAAAAGCTACTTAGACTAGCTTTTTATGAGATTTTTTAAAATTTTCCAAATACACCCCTTAATTAATTATAGAAACACATACTCGAACTTGCACCTGCTCGTTAGACTCCAAACTATGACATTCGAGTCACAATCTCGATCCTTGATGGAGACTCCTTCTTCTTCTTAGAAAGCTTAAGATAAGCTCCTCTGTTACTACAACGTACCGATGTGTCATGTTCTAATGACCTCTCATCGTGTGCTTAAACTCAAATCTCTTAGAGTTAAATTCCAGAACAGACTATACCTTCCTTCATGTTCTAATGTGACATAATCACATCTTAAAACTTAGTATCTCTAGCTACAAGCCTTTTTAGCGACAATCGCGATACTTCTATTGATCGCTTTGATTTCAATCTTTTGGTTTAAGTCGGACGCTACATCAAACTTGGTTCTCTGAACCACGTAACCTACTTATCGTAGTCGAACTTAATTTGATATGACCACTAGGGTCGGAATAACAATCATCTTCGATGGTAACGACATACTCGAATAAAACGAAATCAATTACTAGCTTCTTGTTAACCTTGTGACTTTCCTTGATCCAAGCGTGAGTCCTGTGCTTCCGGTAGTATAGGCCTCTACTACCATTGACACCTACTCATACTCGTCCCAAGTATTGTCTCGCAGTTCCCCAAGTTATTATCACAAAAACAATTTTAACACATACAAATGTGTCCAAACAATCATATAATTTTTCCCTAGACTCTACTAGGACTTCCTCCATGCGTATCTTCAATCATCAATTCTGCTTCAACTCGGTTGGTGGTGGAAACTCCATACGATGGGACAACTTCAGGAATTACACCAATCGTTCCATCATCCTGCCGATCGAAGGTGTACTTCGGACGTACCGTACTCCTCTAAACGTACAACTTGACATATTCTAAAGCCAAGATACCACTCTTACGATATCTTCCGATAGGTGTCATTCACTATCATAATCCTTTTCATTTCCTCTATTTACTCAATTCTCTATGAGTCTTTCACCATGACGTTATTTTCACGAAAGCATGCATTCATTGCATCGAGACGAGAATATAGATAGAGAAGATTTAGACGCGTAATCCTGCTTATTACTCTAAAAAGTTACATGCCAGTTCTAATACCGTAATCAAACGTTTAGAAATCTGAACACATAAAATTTCCAGATCCGGTCGGCAACAGACCATAGATCCGATCAAACGATAACATCATAAAACATCACAATCATTTAGCACATAAAGCAATTTAGGCATCTTCCCTAAATGAGCTAGTGCTCGTGTCTATTTAGGTGTACTTTCCTAAAATTTATTAGACACACTCCTCACCATCATTGCTTAGCATTCTAAGTTTAAGTCTAGAAATAAATCCATATTCCTAGTTCGCTTAAACTAATGCTCTGATACCAACTGTGACATCCCCATTTTCACGGCCAGAAAAGACCGATTTTTGTTTATGCTTTATAAAAATCAGAGTATTTCTTTTAATAAAAATGTTGCGGAATTTGTTCCCAGAAAAACATGATAAATACGTTATCAAAGCATTTCCGAAGAAATGTATTTTTATTCATTTAAAACATTTGGGATGCCATCGTCAATACATAAACATAAGCATAAACAGAACTTACATTCATTTACACTAGTGATCTACATCTCTTTTAAATCTCTCAGTGCAAAGTAGCTTCGTATCGACACCTGTGATACAAATAAGCTGGAGTGGGTCAGGTTGGGAAACCTGGTGAGTACATAGGGTTTTCAACCCACAATAATATAATTATTATATTTAAACATCAAACAATCAACCCGATTACCCATCCCCGTTATCTTCTTTAATATTCCTTAAAGAATTATCTTAAGGGTCATCTCCTATATCATATTTACCTCTCATCTTTCTATCTCACATTTCCTTATATGCTCGTTCCTAAGACATGAATACGTAGTTACAACGTCGCCTGAACTCGTAATTCATAGTAAGGGTTAGTGTATCATCGCATGAATATACAGTCACCACATCACCTGGACTCATAATTCATCACCTACAGGTTATAAGTCTGCTGGTGTTTCCACGGGTTGTCTAGAATATTCCGTGGTCGCCATCTATACTCTAGTAGATGACTACATCTCCAAATTGTCGGATAAGGTTATAGTATTTTTCATCCTACATCACCGATTCATCATCACCTATCCATCACCTAATTATCATCACCTTCCTATCATCACCTATCTCTCATCATTTTATTTCATCACACACCAACTGTTTCATCTACCCATGTTTTATCCCAACGTATTTGTAGATATAAAATAAATATATATTTAAATCATTTAAAACATGTATAAAATCATTCATCCATCATAGACAGCAAGTATTCAGATAATATGCACACATAGCACGTAATTTATATAAAATACTTCATATCTATGTGTAAGATGAAAGGGACCATGCACTCACCTGTTAAAGTGATGATTTCAAACTCAGACAACGCTTCGTTACTCTTAAAACAATTTCCTTCGACAAAACCTAGTATCAATACCACTAGGGTTTAGTCTAACGTTAACCGCGACTAATTAATAGTCTAGCTATTATTATTATTATTATTATTATTATTATTATATAAGCGTTAAACAACACTCTTATATAACTCATAATAATATCCCAAATAATTGTTTTAAGGTCCTAATAATGTTACTATAATTAATTAGAAGTTATATTAAAAATAGCGTAGGCGTAGCTCACTTACAGCGAGTTTTTATTAAAAACCGGGCTTCGCTGGAGCAGCGTTTCCGAGCCGAAAGCTTTTCTTCTCGGAGCCGTCGGGCGCTCCGGGGCTTTCTTCTCGTGCTAGGGAGGTTCCCTAGACTTGGGAGGGGTTTAGGGAGGTTAGAGAGAAGTTAGAGAGAGAAAGAAAGGTTTGAAGGTGTGAGGAAATTATGAAGAGTTCATCTCTTATTTATAGGAATTGTATAGTAAAGTAGTCTCCAAGCTTCGTCCGTAACTTTCGCATACGAGCTCCGTTTTTGTCTGTCTTTTTACCGTTGAGTTCCTATTAATGAGATCTTCAACTCTCATTTAGACCTCGTTGGCTAATTCTCATTCTATCTCGGATTTACAAAATTGTATCGAATTCGTCGCGCTCGAAAAGTAGAGACTAAGCTTCGTCCATAACTTTCGCATACGAGCTCCGTTTTTGTCTGTCTTTTTACCGTTGAGTTCCTATTAATGAGATCTTCAACTCTCATTTAGACCTCGTTGGCTAATTCTCATTCTATCTCGGATTTACAAAACTGTATCGAATTCGCCGCGCTTGAAAAGTAGAGACTAAGCTTCGTCCATAACTTTCGCATACGAGCTCCGTTTTTGTCTGCCTTTTTACCGTTGAGTTCCTATTAATGATATCTTCAACTCTCATTTAGATCGCGTAAGCCAAAAACCGTTCGAACTAAAATTCGAGTTTCGGGTTGTACACTGCTAAGCCGAAACTTCGAAAAATCATAACTTCCTCATACGAAGTCAGATTTAGGCGTTCTTCTTATGGACGCTCTCGGTTTAACGTTTTCTACGACTTTTGTTTAGATCACTAAGGCTAAAAGTCGCTCCATCGTAAATTCACTATTTACGCTTCCCGGTGTCGTGCCGGTTTTGCCGTAAAACTTCGACGGGCCATAACTTCTTCGTTATAACTCGGATTTCGGAGTTCTTTATATGTACGGAAACCTTGAGAAATATTCTACAACTTGGTTAAGATTATTTATTATAAATAATCTTTTTCCGAAAATTCGTTTTCGACACTCATTGCCTCTAAATTAACTAGCCCGGATCTACGGGCGTTACAATTATCTCCCCCTTAGGATGATTACGTCCCGGAATCATCAACGAAACAGGGTTGTATAATGACTCCATACGTTATCTCTTCATCCTAGGTATTAATCGTAACTTCTATGTTCCTTCAAATGTGTATCTAACTTTTGGTCTTCTTGACTGCAAGCGGTGCTCGAACTTGCACCTGCTCGTTAGACTCCAAACTATGACATTCGAGTCACAATCTCGATCCTTGATGGAGACTCCTTCTTCTTCTTAGAAAGCTTAAGATAAGCTCCTCTGTTACTACAACGTACCGATGTGTCATGTTCTAATGACCTCTCATCGTGTGCTTAAACTCAAATCTCTTAGAGTTAAATTCCAGAACAGACTATACCTTCCTTCATGTTCTAATGTGACATAATCACATCTTAAAACTTAGTATCTCTAGCTACAAGCCTTTTTAGCGACAATCGCAATACTTCTATTGATCGCTTTGATTTCAATCTTTTGGTTTAAGTCGGACGCTACATCAAACTTGGTTCTCTGAACCACGTAACCTACTTATCGTAGTCGAACTTAATTTGATATGACCACTAGGGTCGGAATAACAATCATCTTCGATGGTAACGACATACTCGAATAAAACGAAATCAATTACTAGCTTCTTGGTAACCTTGTGACTTTCCCTGATCCAAGCGTGAGTCTTGTGCTTCCGGTAGTATATGCCTCTACTACCATTGACACCTACTCATACTCGTCCCAAGTATTGTCTCGCAGTTCCCCAAGTTATTATCACAAAAACAATTTTAACACATACAAATGTGTCCAAACAATCATATAATTTTTCCCTAGACTCTACTAGGACTTCCTCCATGCGTATCTTCAATCATCAATTCTGCTTCAACTCGGTTGGTGGTGGAAACTCCATACGATGGGACAACTTCAGGAATTACACCAATCGTTCCATCATCCTGCCGATCGAAGGTGTACTTCGGACGTACCGTACTCCTCTAAACGTACCGCTTGACATATTCTAAAGCCAAGATACCACTCTTACGATATCTTCCGATAGGTGTCATTCACCATCATAATCCTTTTCATTTCCTCTATTTACTCAATTCTCTATGAGTCTTTCACCATGACGTTATTTTCACGGAAGCATGCATTCATTGCATCGAGACGAGAATATAGATAGAGAAGATTTAGACGCGTAATCCTGCTTATTACTCTAAAAAGTTACATGTCAGTTCTAATACCGTAATCAAACGTTTAGAAATCTAAACACATAAAATTTCCAGATCCGGTCGGCAACAGACCATAGATCCGATCAAACGATAACATCATAAAACATCACAATCATTTAGCACATAAAGCAATTTAGGCATCTTCCCTAAATGAGCTAGTACTCGTGTCTATTTAGGTGTACTTTCCTAAAATTTATTAGACACACTCCTCACCATCATTGCTTAGCATTCTAAGTTTAAGTCTAGAAATAAATCCATATTCCTAGTTCGCTTAAACTAATGCTCTGATACCAACTGTGACATCCCCATTTTCACGGCCAGAAAAGACCGATTTTTGTTTATGCTTTATAAAAATCAGAGTATTTCTTTTAATAAAAATGTTGCGGAATTTGTTCCCAGAAAAACATGATAAATACGTTATCAAAGCATTTCCGAAGAAATGTATTTTTATTCATTTAAAACATTTGGGATGTCATCGTCAATACATAAACATAAGCATAAACAGAACTTACATTCATTTACACTAGTGATCTACATCTCTTTTAAATCTCTCAGTGCAAAGTAGCTTCGTATCGACACCTGTGATACAAATAAGCTGGAGTGTGTCAGGTTGGGAAACCTGGTGAGTACATAGGGTTTTCAACCCACAATAATATAATTATTATATTTAAACATCAAACAATCAACCTGATTACCCATCCCCGTTATCTTCTTTAATATTCCTTAAAGAATTATCTTAAGGGTCATCTCCTATATCATATTTACCTCTCATCTTTCTATCTCACATTTCCTTATATGCTCGTTCCTAAGGCATGAATACGTAGTTACAACGTCGCCTGAACTCGTAATTCATAGTAAGGGTTAGAGTATCATCGCACGAATATACAGTCACCACATCACCTGGACTCATAATTCATCACCTACAGGTTATAAGTCTGCTGGTGTTTCCACGGGTTGTCTAGAATATTCCGTGGTCGCCATCTATACTCTAGTAGATGACTACATCTCCAAATTCTCGGACAAGGTTATAGTATTTTTCATCCTACATCACCGATTCATCATCACCTATCCATCACCTAATTATCATCACCTTCCTATCATCACCTATCTCTCATCATTTTATTTCATCACACACCAACTGTTTCATCTACCCATGTTTTATCCTAACGTATTTGTAGATATAAAATAAATATATATTTAAATCATTTAAAACATGTATAAAATCATTCATCCATCATAGACAGCAAGTATTCAGATAATATGCACACATAGCACGTAATTTATATAAAATACTTCATATCTATGTGTAAGATGAAAGGGACCATGCACTCACCTGTTAAAGTGATGATTTCAAACTCAGACAACGCTTCGTTACTCTTAAAACAATTTCCTTCGACAAAACCTAGTATCAATACCACTAGGGTTTAGTCTAACGTTAACCGCGACTAATTAATAGTCTAGCTATTATTATTATTATTATTATTATTATTATTATTATTATATAAGCGTTAAACAACACTCTTATATAACTCATAATAATATCCCAAATAATTGTTTTAAGGTCCTAATAATGTTACTATAATTAATTAGAAGTTATATTAAAAATAGCGTAGGCGTAGCTCACTTACAGCGAGTTTTTATTAAAAACCGGGCTTCGCTGGAGCAGCGTTTCCGAGCCGAAAGCTTTTCTTCTCGGAGCCGTCGGGCGCTCCGGGGCTTTCTTCTCGTGCTAGGGAGGTTCCCTAGACTTGGGAGGGGTTTAGGGAGGTTAGAGAGAAGTTAGAGAGAGAAAGAAAGGTTTGAAGGTGTGAGGAAATTATGAAGAGTTCATCTCTTATTTATAGGAATTGTATAGTAAAGTAGTCTCCAAGCTTCGTCCGTAACTTTCGCATACGAGCTCCGTGTTTGTCTGTCTTTTTACCGTTGAGTTCCTATTAATGAGATCTTCAACTCTCATTTAGACCTCGTTGGCTAATTCTCATTCTATCTCGGATTTACAAAACTGTATCGAATTCGCCGCGCTCGAAAAGTAGAGACTAAGCTTCGTCCATAACTTTCGCATACGAGCTCCGTTTTTGTCTGTCTTTTTACCGTTGAGTTCCTATTAATGAGATCTTCAACTCTCATTTAGACCTTGTTGGCTAATTCTCATTCTATCTCGGATTTACAAAACTGTATCGAATTCGCCGCGCTTGAAAAGTAGAGACTAAGCTTCGTCCATAACTTTCGCATACGAGCTCCGTTTTTGTCTGCCTTTTTACCGTTGAGTTCCTATTAATGAGATCTTCAACTCTCATTTAGATCACGTAATCCAAAAACCGCTCGAACTAAAATTCGAGTTTCGGGCTGTACACTGCTAAGCCGAAACTTCGAAAAATCATAACTTCCTCATACGAAGTCAGATTTGGGCGTTCTTCTTATGGACGCTCTCGGTTTAACGTTTTCTACGACTTTTGTTTAGATCACTAAGGCTAAAAGTCGCTCCATCGTAAATTCACTATTTACGCTTCCCGGTGTCGTGCCGGTTTTGCCGTAAAACTTCGACGGGCCATAACTTCTTCGTTATAACTCGGATTTCGGAGTTCTTTATATGTACGGAAACCTTGAGAAATATTCTACAACTTGGTTAAGATTATTTATTATAAATAATCTTTTGCCGAAAATTTGTTTTCGACACTTATTGCCTCTAAATTGACTAGCCCGGATCTACGGGCGTTACATTTTATGTTCCATCTACCCCTCATACTATTGTTCCATATCTTTTTAAAATTCAAAAGAGCATTTTTAAAATCTGGTAAGGTTCATGTTGAGCTCTAAATAAATAAATGAACGTATAAGTGAGATATGTAAGGGAAATATCATGTTTTGATTGCTTTTTTACTAATTATGAAACAATATATACCGAGTTGTAATTATTTGGATTTTGGACAGGTGATGGTTAAATCAACCTGTATACAAGGTGTGATGTGAAATTGATGTGGAATATTATGTTGATCGTATAACATGTAAGGTAGCCATATATTTGATCATATAATCGGTGCTCATAAGCTTCAACTTCCGTTTTTCTAATTCCACCCATAACTTAAAATATTGATTTACTATTTCTGTAATGTATTTTTGCCATAGGGACTGTTTCTATAATGTATTTTTCCATAGGGACTGTTTTTGTAATGTATTTCTACCATAGGGATTGTTTCTGTAATGTATTTATGTCACAATGACTGTTTTTGTAATGTATTTTTACCATAGGGACTGTCTATGTAATGTATTTTTTCATAGGGACTATTTTTGTAATGTATTTCTGCCATAGGGACTGTTTCTGTAATGTATTTATGTCACAAGGACTGTTTCTGTAATGTATTTTTGTTGTAGGGACTGTTTCTGTAATGTATTTATGCCATAGGGACTCTTTCTGTAATGTATTTCTGCCACATAAGTGTTTCTGTAATGTATTTCAACCACAGGGACAACTTCTGCAATAATTTCCTGCATAAGGACCATTTCTGCAATTAGATTTCAACCAGAGGGATGATTTCTGCAATTATTTTTCTTACCACATGCACCATTTCTGTAATTGTTGTAAAGTTATAAACCAGTGGAAATAGCATTGTTCCAAATTACCCGTATTTTGGAAAATCATATGCTTTGACTTTCGTTTTTTTCTTAAAAAGTATTACACTTTGAAGAATCTACCCAGATATAGCAACACACTTTTAATTTAACTTTTTTTTAACTATATACCTTGATATAATTATATATGTGAAGTCCTTTCGTAGTAAGCTATGGATACATTTCCTTTCATTTTCAGTTTATATAAAGTTTTAACTAAATTTCAATTTCAATATGCTTTATATAAAAGTTGATTAAATTGAGTTTTTTCTTTTCACAAGAACCTATGATATATTTTAACTAAAGAAAAAAATGGACTTAGCTGAAGCTAATTTCCTTTCATATTATGGAAATTTTCATAATTAATCATAAATTACCGTTTCATATTTTCCTTAAGATATGTTGAACATTTATATAATTGTTAGATGAAATTCCATGTCATTTATATAATTGTTAGATGAAATTCCATGTAAAAGTAAACGCAAGCAACACCAAACAACAAATGATTACCAACTCTCATAACGAACATTTATATGCTCCTACAACTGTCCAACATCATTTTGAGTTGTAATCTATTTCTTCATTTTGTGTTTATGTATGTGTTTTATATTATTTTACTTTTTACTTTAAATAAAAGAATGGTATTACCATGTATGATTTTTGTTTTCTTCAGTCTATTAAATTTTATATTTTATTATATAACATGATAATTTTATCATTAATCTTGATTTAAAAAACATTATTGATGTCTTGATACCATTTTATATATTAATAAAAAATAAAAAAAAAAATGACTTACGAACAAAACATATAATGTTGTATGAAAATAATTGTTCAAAACTTTATGATTGATGATTGCGATGTTTATAATATCTATGGTATTTTACCTTGTCAACCGTGTAGCACACGTGTTATAACCTAGTTAATCTATATACATGTTTCTTTAAAAACGTTGAAACTTCAATCAATGGTAATTATTTTTATTATTTGACTTATATATTTGAATATATATATATATATATATATATATATATATATATATATTTGCTATTAAAATTCATCTATTTGTAATTTGTTTATAAAATAGGTGAATTTTAATAGCTAATATATATATATATATATATATATATATATATATATATATATATTGCTATTAAAATTCACCTATTTTATAAACAAATTACAAACTCTTCAATGTCCTTGCAAACTGGATAAAAGGAATGATTTTTGCATAGTAAATAAGTTTTTGTTTATATGAAAAGAAAATGATATTAGATTAAAGCATGGGTGCTGCTAATAAGACAACTCTTGGACACCTTATTGACCACTTATTAAAAAGTCAACCTATAATTAACTACTTATAATCAGTTTTTTCGGAAAACAATGCAATTTCAACCAATAAAATTATTTCAAAATTAAATTAGGATGTATTTGGTAATAGGGTGTCTTTTTATAAATAATTGGTAAATAAAATTAATAATTATGACATCTTTTAAAAAGATATGGAGACTGACACACACTTCTGCAGGCTCATAGAAATTGGTTTAAGTTACTCGTTTGATATAACCACATGTTTTAAATTTTTCATGATTCTCTCCGATTTCCACTTATTATTATTATTATTTTTTTGTACAAAAGATATTGCTTTTATTTATCGGGAGTTTTGCCATCAAATTTCTTTTGTAAATGAAATTACTTTCAACATTATAATTTTATACCACTCGACAAATGTAAAAAAGATTAAAACAAAATCTTTATGATCTCAATATCATAAAAGATACTTTTAGTTTCTTAACATAAAAGTGTACATCAAAGCATACAAAAATACATTATATTTTCCAAATTTAAGAGATTTGAAGAATAATATAGCTTTTTGCTAAAAAACAACTAAATGGTTTTAAATTCGCAGTAACCCTTGACTTATGCATCAATATTAGTTAAAAAAAACTTGTTAAAAAACTCTCGGATTTCAGACAAATTAAAATTAAGATCTCAATAAGAACATCTTTTACGGTTTTACCCGAACATAGAAGTATACCAATAAATATTTGCCAGATTGAAATCATAAACAAATCCAAATCTAAAACTCAGAAACACATCTACAAATATGGACACAAATACATAGAAACGATTTCTCATTAATACATCAAATATCTTATGCAGAAGTTTAGCTATACTTGAAACGACTCTCATTAATCGATGATTTTGCCTTTGAAAGCAGATGTCGCAAAAACGATCAGACTTTCCTCCTTCAACCATTCTTTCAAAAACACCAAGCGGAAAGCAAAATATAAACAAAAGGCGCGAAAAGTTTTAGATTTATAAAAAGGTAAGTCGGAGATATTTAACCGTGTACTTAACCGTAAAATAGGAAATCATTGCACACATGTTCGTTTCTATCTTGCTTTGGAGCACGCGACAGGTAGTGATAGGAGGTCAGGAAGGTGGTAGCGGTTGTAAAGCATGAAGGTAAAGGAGGGTTGAGTGTGTATGTTTAGGAATAGAGGATAATGGCCGGTGACACGGAGCTAGGATTTACGAATAAGGGGCTGATAGCTTCATATCGTAGCTTCATATAGTAGTATTATATGAAAATATAATTTTATACCCGAATAAAGTAATAGTTCCAAAATTCTAAAAAAAGATCACAAAGAAATTTTTGTTTCCATTAATCTCAATCTTCAAAAAATTTCAATTAACTATAAACATCAACTCGTATTCATCCGTTAACCTGTAATTTTGGGTCACACACACCTTCTATTCATTTGAAAAAAGAATCGGTAGTTCTTTTTTCTCATGATTTACCCAATGATTATAATAAATTAATTAACTAAATTATCAAACCATAATTAAGTTATTAATGACAAGTAACAATAAATAAAAATATGCAAAAGATTTAAAATTTACCTTAAAAATGAAATCACGTTGATGAATCTGTTTAGCCGGAAACGATTTTTTAATTGCCAATTAACCTCTTTGAATAAAAATAGCTACATTGCCTTTGTTGAAACGTCGAAACAAACGCTGCTTATGAACAAATAGGGATTATAATGAGATAGCTGCCA
Organism: Lactuca virosa; assembly: GCF_052849685.1. Taxonomy (NCBI): domain Eukaryota; kingdom Viridiplantae; phylum Streptophyta; class Magnoliopsida; order Asterales; family Asteraceae; genus Lactuca; species Lactuca virosa. The sequence goes on along the minus strand of NC_136430.1, from coordinate 373,339,382 downwards.
ATGAATTGACATAGCTGAGAGTATAAATCAATGGCTAATTAAAATAAAATAGATAGGGATGGAGGCGGTGGTGTTTAGATGCGGGCCTCAACTTTTTTAGTGATAATACCGTCATTGTTTTCTTTAGTAATTGTTTTCTTTTAAAATAATTGGGAGGGGTTGGACATTGTTAAGTAAACGACGTGGGTTAGAAGTTTAATCGTTAGATTAATTTATTTATAATATAACTAAAGTTTGAAAAATGATTGAGGGGGGCAAAGCATCAGACAGCACCCCTATTGCCTCCGCCTGTGATAACGGCAGCTGAGTGAGTGATGATTGGTACGTCGGCTGAGTTTGGGATTACAGAGAGAGTTATGAGCATAATCGTGAGAGAGTGTGTATGTCGTATTAGGGTTTATTAAGGCTAGGAGGAGTGGTAACACTCCTAACACCTTGTCACATCATCTTTTTAGGTGTCATGTCATTTTTTTTCTCTTAGAACCTTATTTTTAGCATTTGGTAGGGAGTGTTAACACTCCTAGCACTCCAATTTTTTTTTCTTTTTCAAATTTAATTAAAATATATATTTTTTTTAAACACAAACAATTAATATTAAATAAATTTTATTTTTTTAAACCACAAATAATTAATACCAAATAAATTATATTTTCTAAAACACAAACATTTGATATAAAATTAAAAAAGTTACAATAAGATTTTCCAGGGGGTTTTGTGCTGATTTTGAAAATTTATATTGTAAAAGAAATTGTAAATTAGGGTCGAATCTGTCATAAGGTCAAAATCAAGGGATCAAAAATGCCAAATTGTAAATTCTGTGTCTTCTTCCTCCCAGAGAAAAACTCTCTCCGCCAATCATTTCTATTTGTCTTCCCTTTCTCTTCCTATTTCTTCTCGCTGCCGGGTTAGCGAGCAATTGTTAGCGAGGCAAGTAACGACTTTGTCAGGAGTGGAGGAAACGAGTTTCGCGAGCTGGAGGCGAGTCCCTAGCGAGGGCCACTCACTCCAACCTAAGAGGGTCATATATTATATATAGTGTGATGTATATGATTTATGTATTGTGATTGGTTATCATCTATTCACATGGATCACCATCATGTTTAAATAATGATTATTCAAATTTAATCTAAAGGTTCATATTCAATCTCCTTATTTTTAAGAATTTGTCTTAAAAATTAGTGGGTCCCAAAATATGTATACATTATAAAGTAGTAATAATATATATATATATATATATATATATATATATATATATATATATATATGATATGAATTTTGAAATGCTACAAAGATTAACTTTTCATGAGATACAATTTATGACATTCATTTTACCATAAAATCAAAGTAACATATGTTATTTTGACTAATTCTAACATGTTAAACAAGCATAACACACACACACACACATATATATATATATATATATATATATATATATATATATATATCAAGTTTATAACTAGGTTTTAGTAAACAATGTATTATTTAACTAGTTTTCATAAACGATATGTGTTTTCAAAGAGTGTTTTTTATAATCGAAATAAGTGAGAACACGTATCCCCCCCCCCCCAAATATATTAAAATTTTAAAAGAAATGCCATAAACACTCACCCTTGATGCGTGATTTATGATATAGATTCGAGAGTGTGGTTGTTTTTTAGAAGCACTTTGGGAGAGCAAGAATAGCAATAAACTTAAACCCGGTGCTTGGAATCGAAATGACCCATGAAACAAACAATAAAACTCAAGACTTGGACTTGCAAACACGAGAAAAAATAGGAATCACAATATGGGCTATGGTGGTGGCCGAAGGGAGGATTAGCGACGACAGCAAGGCGGCAACGGGCTGCTTCGACAGCCTTCGTTGTTTTCGGTTTTTCTGTCATGACGGTGATCGACAAGAGGGAAGGCAACAACGAATGGTAGTCGTGGGTTGTCGTTGGTCGAAGAAACAGGAGGAGAAAAGGGGAGGAGGGTGGTATATAAAGGCAACCAATGTTCAGAGTTATTGATAGATGTGGTATCCCATTCTATGTAAGTCTGTGGGTTAGAGGTCCACACTAGAACGTAATTCACTAGATTGCCTAGAATAGTTAAGTGTTGTCATCTACTCTGGTCGATGACCCATACATACTTGTTAGTTGTCTGATCTAGACCCATAATTTCTAGTCATCCAAAAAGAGGAGGACTACTGCACTCCGCTCTAATCCCACACTTTACCCTCATAATGAGACCTATTTAATGTTCAACTTATTTGGAATTAATTACCCTTTTAAGTCTATAACTATCCCAGACTATATCTAAAGGCAATCTGATCCTAATACAACTTTTGATAAGTAGTACTATTATAGTATACAAATAGCACAGAGTATAAATAGTACATTTAGCATTTAATAAATACTTTTATGCAATTATGCTCTTGAAAATAACTATGAACGCACCTGGCAAAAAAAATAGGTGACTAGAGATTAGGGTAGTGCTTCACCTTAACACATTTTTAAAAGACCTATATGTACATAACACTACGTCTTAGTCTATTTTCAAATTCTTTGTGACTAAAATAATGATAGTATAGATTCCTCAATAATCTCAATGTCTATATCAAGATCTATCAAATAAGGAATAACCATGTAGGATCATATCGGAGGTAGGGTCCATTTGGTATACAGAGTATACTGTTTGGAAATCCGACTGTAAACACCTCACTAAATCCATCATAGACATCACTCTCATAAGTAGATCAACTAGTATAATGACTTGGAATTACTGACTATGACTATAATTACAAAGTTACACTTAATGTAGAGTAAGTGCAGCTTAACTTACAGAGTATTTTGATGAAAACCGGGAATTAGGCGGGCATAACTCTGACCCGAGAGCTTCTATTCTCTGGCTATGGGTGGAAAGTATTCCAAAGAGGTTTAGAGGAAAAATGTGGAGAAGATTGACATGGAAGTCTCTGAGTTGTGACACGTGGCGCAATCTTGTGGCATGTTAGAGCGCGTCGTGCCTGTCGTTTGTGTACGTGGCTGCGCGCAAAAAAAATTTATAACTTTTAAAAAATCTGTAACTTCTTCATATGAACTCCATTTTCGACGTTCTTATATCCACACATATCTATCGACGAGATTTACAACTTTTCTTTAGACACATTCGACTAATTCACACTTTATTTTTATTACTTATTTTTAGTAGGCCTTGCCTGCTAAAGTCTGTATATAATTAATAACTTTTTCATACGATATCCGTTCTCGACTGTCTTTATATAGACGGATAGGTATTGACGAGATCTTCAACTCTCGTTTAGATTGTTTTTCCTAACCATCAACCGAATTTAATTTCGGTATTTATATGCACGAGGTTGCTTTTTCGATTACTACGGATTTTTTTAGATTATTTATCAAAAATAATCTTTTATTTTTAATTTATGTTTTATCCCTATTTATTACGTTTTGACGTAGAATTTCACACAGATAGCATATACACCTAACATCTATAAAATTCACATAAACATATATGTAGTTGAATAATTTACTTTTATTTCTTCTCCAATAAAATTTACAATAGCTAATCGACAAGATTACAAATTCGATAGAACTAAGCCTAGCTGGAAACGCGGGTGTTACAACCTCCGTATGAGCTTCTATATGAGAGAAAGTGTCGGACTCCAGTTTTTTGGGGAGAGGTCGGCCATAGGGTCATGGGGAGAACTAAGGTGGTGCTCCATACGATAGAGCTTATCCAACAGATTAGACAGAGGTTACAGATAACACAAAGTTGATAGAAGAATTATGCTGATAGACGACAGTCCGAGTTGGAGTTTCAGGTAGGAGATATGGTTATGCTGAAGGTATCACCTTGGAAGGGTGTTATTCGCTTCAGGAAGAGGGGCAAGTTGGGCCCCCGGTTCATCGAACCTTTTCGAATGGTAGCCATGGTGGGCAATGTAGCCTATCGATTAGGTATACCTTAGGAGCTGAGCCAAATTCATAGCACCTTCCATGTTTCATAGATTTAGAAGTTATGGGTGGATGATACAACAATGATGCCATTGGATTACATCCAAGTCGATGAGCGCCTGAACTATGTGGATAGACTAGTGGTGATTCTAGATAGGAAGACAAAGGCCTTGCGCAACAAGGTGGTTCCGTTGGTCAAGGTGCAGTGGCAGCATCGAAAGGGCTCAAAGTGGACTTGGGAGCTCGAGGCAGAGATGCGTGAGCACTACCCATATTTGTTTCCAATTGAGGATTTCGAGGACGAAATCTAGTTTAAGTGAGGGAGAATAGTAACACCAAGTTTTAGGTATAATTACTTTTATGGTTGTGGACATTTAACGCTTAAAATACAAGAACTTTATGGTGGCCATGATGTGGTGATGATAGCACCACGACGTCGTGGCACTAGGTGAAATGCACATCCCTTTTTGTGTGCAACAATGTGGCAAGATATTGGCCACGACGTTGCAGCCATCTGCATGAAAAAACCCTATTTTTCTAGGCCTTAAGCCCTATTTAAGGGATGTGATGGCTAGGGTTTGCAGACCCTCAAACTCCATCACCCCCTTTCACCCCAAACGAACCCTAGCCTCCATTGTAGGGGTTTTTAGCTTTTGGTGGTGATTTTGGTGCCTTGAAGGAGATGATGAAGGTTTGTATTATGATCGGATATACTTCAAGTATGAAAAAGAAAAGCAAAATGTAACGCCCGTGTTTCTAGGCTAGGCACTAATGATGATGTAATAGTCTAGGCTAACCTTTGTAACTTGTTTTGAAATAATAAGATGTATTATTGATTATTATGTCTTTTATGCTTAATTATTATAACTTAATGAATTAAGGATAAAAATAAGCGTCGAAAAATAAATGTTAGAAAAACCTGATATCTATGAAGAAAGTTGTAGTGGATGAAATAAGGATTCCGTAGATATAAAGAATACCGAAATCCGAGTTATAACGAAAAAGTTATGACCTGTCGAAGTTTCGCGACAGAACCGGCATGACGCTGTGTGATGTAAAAAGTGAATTTATGATAAAGTGCTTTTTAGCCTTAGCTATCTAAACGAAAGTCTTAGTGTTCGTTAAAACGAGAGCGTGCACAAAAAGAATGCCCAAATGTGACTTCGTATGAGGAAGTTATGATTTTTCTAAGTTTCAGCTTAGCAGTATGCAGCCTGAAACTCGAATTTTAGATCAAGTGATTTTTAGCCGACACAACCTAAACGAGAATCGAAGGTCTCATCAATAGTAGTAAAACGGTAAAAAGACAGATGAAAACGGACGTCGGATGAAGAAGTTATGAATTTTTAACGGATTTTCCTGTCCCGGTCTGTTAAAAATAATAATATTAAAAATAAATTGAAAATTAGCCAACAAAGTCTAAACGAAAGTTGTAGAGTATAATTTCGCCTATGCGTGCATATAAAGAACGTCGAAAATGGAGCTCGTATGCGAAGGTTGTGAATTTTTGAAGTTTGGGGCACAAAATCCGAGAATTTTCGCAAGGACTAGGACAAGGTTCGGCCACGTCACCCACTCCTCGCAGGCGCCCCGTGTCCGACTCGCGTCGCATCCTTCTCGAGTCCGAAGCGCGGTCCAACTAGATGCTTACGTGTGTTGCTTCGGTGGCGACCCCGAGATCCGACACCCGGCCCCTCGCATGCAAGCTGCGTGTCCTCCCTTCCCCCTTCGGTCCGAAGCCTCGCCCTATATAAAGGGAGGTGCGAACCCTCCCGGTTTTGGTTGGATTTTTGCACACTTTTTCACTTTAAACCTTCTTTCAAGCTATTTTACATCCCCCGAAGCCCCGAGATCATACCTAACACCCGAAGAACGTCCCGAAGTATCCGAAGACCCCGAGAAATTTATCTTTTCGGTTTGAAGCTCAACCCTCGCAAGGCCTGGTTTTCATTAAAGCTCCCGGTTTCATCGGAAACGATCGTTTTAAGAAACGAATTGCTGCCCGATTATCATTAAATCAAGTGAGTGTGTAGTCATTTTCATCTTACAGATAGATATGAAGTATTTTCTATAAAATACGTGTTATGTATAATTATATTGTTTGTTTATTTGAGATGAGTGTTGAATAGATGTTTTATACAAGTTTTAAACTGTATATGTATTTTTATCTACAAATATGTTGGGTAAAACATGGGTAGATGAAATAGTAGATGTGTGTTAAAATGATGAGAGGTCTCGATGTTGTTGTTGTTGTAGTCATCTAGCGGAGTATAGATGACGACCACTGACCTTTCTAGACAGTCCAGTGGATCGCTAGCAGGCTCGCAACCTGTAGGTGTTGGTGAACTATATGTTCGCTGGTGTACTCCATCCCCCTCACGGTTGCCTTAAGGACATGTATGGTTGAGGAATCCCCTTAGCAGTAGTGTCCATCCCGATGATGATCCTTAGGCTAGGTCCCTTGTGATAGGTGTTTAGGGACGTAAAGTGAGGATAACGGGAACGGGTAATCAGGGTTATTGTTGGTTGATGAAATTAATAAATTTATTGTTGGTTAATGAAATTAATAAATTTATTATTTGTGGGTTGAAAAGCCTATATGCTCACCAGGCTCCCAAGCCTGACCCACTCAACTTTTTATATCACCAGGCTCCCAAGCCTGACCCACTCAACTTTTGGTCTGTATCGGAACATGACATCCCGAGGTTTTGATATATAATGAAAACAGATTTCTTTAAGAAATGCTTTGATAAATTTTTATCATATTTTGTTTTGGGGACAAATTTCGTAACATATTTTGGAAGATTACTCTGATTTTATTTTAAAAGCATAAACTAAATCGGTCTTTTCTTGCCGAGAAATTTGGGGATGTCACAGTTGGTATCAGAGCATTAGTTTAAGCGATCTAGGAATTTGTAGGATTTCTAGACTTAAACTTAGAATGCTAAGCGATGATCGTGAGATGAGTGTCTACCATATTTTAGACACGAGCACTAGTATATTTTAGGAAAGATGCCTAAAATAGTTTTATGTGCTAAATGCTATATGTTTGCCATATATGATGTTATTTGTTCGGATCCATGGTCTGTTGCCGACCGAATCTGGAAACCTTATGTGTTTAGGATTCTAAGCGTACAACTACGATATTAGAACTAGCATGCAACGTTTCAGAGTGATAAGGAGAATTTAAATATTTATCGTGAATAAAGAACTAAATTCTCCTTATTTGGTGTATAGATTATAATGGCAAGAACTCGAAGTGGAGCTGGAAATGCAAACAGAAATCAGCAACCTCAACCCCAAGTGATGGAACAGGTGCCTATAGCAGAAGCTGCACCAGAACCGAACACAATGGCTGGAGTACAAAACATGATTCAGACAATGATGGCTGAATAAAGGGAAGAAATGAGGCAAATATTGTTGAACAACAGGAGTGAACCGTCAATACCTGTTGAACTACCTGAATTAAATGATGATCAATCAGAGGAAGGAAATTACAGTTAGATCTGTTGGTCAAACTGAACCGCTTGTGGTTAGGAGGAATAACCACGAGGATGGAGTGGAGAGAAATGGATGCAAGTATAAAGACTTTATGACTTGCAAGCCGTCAACTTTCACTGGAAAAGAAGATCTCGTCGGAGTAATGGATTGGATCTCAGAAATGGAATTGGCCTTCATGACATGTGGTTGTCAAGGCAAGTTACAAACCATATTTATAGTGCGTCAATTCAGAGGTGGCGTTGTTCGCTGGTGGAACACTCTGGGAAGACCCTAAGCCCTAATGAGCCACTGCAACTGACTTGGGCAGAGTTCTTGGTGCAATTCAAGCGCAAGTACTACTCGGCCCAAAATGTGCTTGAGCTAGAGAACCAATTTCTGACACTGAAGAAGGGAAGCATGTCCATTGATGAAAACACCAATAACTTCACATAAAAAATGGAGTTTGCTTTGCGTATTGTCCCAGATGAGCTGACAAAAATTGACAGGTACGCAAAGGGACTTCCATGGGAGTATGTGGTGCCAGTGCGTCAGGCACTTACTTTGGAGGCAACTATATGGGCTGCCAAGTCTGTTGAAGATATGATTAAGGGGAGAGCCGCCAACAAGGTTGAAGTTTGCGAAAATAGAAAGTTTGAAGGAACTTCAGGTTCCAACACGAAGAACAAGTTCTCGAAGTATGGTTCGAGGAAATTCGGAGGAGGAGCCGAAGAAAAATGGTGTGACAAGTGTAAGAAGAAGCATGTTGGGAAGTGTAGTGAGGAAGTCACTTGTTATAAATGTGGAAAGCCTGGGCATTATGTCAATGAATGCACATTCAATAAGAAAGTATGTTATGGGTGCAATGAAGAGGGGCATATTTTGATGGATTGCCCGAAGAAGAAAGAGGCAGCGAAGCCCAATCTTCCACCAAAGCCAAAAGTCAGAGCTTTCCAGATGATAGTGGAAGCTGCAAAGGATACAGCGAATGTCGCTTCAGGTACCTTTCTTGTAAATGGATTGCCTGCCAATTTATTGTTTGATTCCGGAGCGAATTACTCCTTTATATCACATAAATTTGGTGAAAGACTAGCATTGCTTATAGAAAAGCTTGATGATGCCCTTATTGTAGAAGTTGCTAGTGGCAAATTATACCTGTTAGCGATTGTATTAGGAATATCGTAATCGACCTGAACGGAAATGAATTCCTGGAGAAACTGTTACCCATTGAGTTGAATGGTTTCGACATCGTTCTAGGGATGGATTGGCTTAGCGCCAATGATGTCGGGATACCGTGCAAGAATAAGATAGTAAGGGTAAACCCTCCTGGAAAAGAGTCATTTATGGTATACGGAGACAAGCGCAGAGTAAGTTCTGGAATCATTTCTCTAATAAAATCCAGAAAATGTTTGTCTAAAGGATGCACCTCATACTTGGCATTCGTGATCGATGCTAAGAAGGAGAAAAAGGATATGCCAAGTATACCAGTGGTGTGTGACTATCCGGTTGTTTTTCCCAAAAATCTTCCTGGATTTCCCCCTGATAGACAAGTGGAGTTTAGAATAGACTTGTTACCAAAAACAACACCAATAGCAAAAGCACCATATCTATTAGCACCGACGGAGATGAAGGAGCTTATGACGCAACTTCAGGAGTTGCTGGACAATGGTTTCATTAGACCTAGTTCATCGCCCTGGGGAGCTTTGGTGTTATTCGTAAAGAAGAAAGATGGGAGCATGAGAATGTGAATAGATTACATAGAGCTGAACAAGGCAACAATAAAGAACAAGTACCTGTTGCCCAGAATTGATGACCTGTTCGATCAGCTGCAAGGTTCGAGCTATTTCTCGAAGATCGATATTAGTTCAGGATATCATCAGCTAAAAGTGAGAGAGCATGATATTGAGAAAACTGCATTCAGAACAAGATATGGACACTATGAGTTCTTGGTTATGTCATTTGGACTAACCAATGCTCCAGCAACATTCAGGGATTTGATGAACAGGGTTTGTAAACCATTCCTTGATAAATATGTGATAGTGTTCATAGTTGATATTTTGATTTATTCAAAAAGCAAGCAGGAGCATGACAAGCATATGCGAGAAGTGTTCGAAGTTATGATGAAAAAGGAGAAGCTGTATGTAAAGTTCTCCAAATGTGATTTTTGGATTCAAGAAGTCCAATTTTTGGGTCATGTGGTTAACCAAGAAGGAATAATGGTTGACCCAACAAAGATTGAAGCTGTGATGAAGTGGGAACAACCGAAAAGTCCCATGTAGATCCGAAGCTTTCTGGGATTAGCGGCATATTACCGAAGATTTATCCAAGGCTTTTCTTCGATAGCTTCTCCATTGACAGCTTTGACCCACAAGGGAGCTACTTATACTTTTAGTGAGAAGCATAAGGAAGCTTTTGAGAAGTTAAAGAAGAAATTGTGTGAAGCACCGATTCTTTCTTTACCTGATGGAGTCGAAGACTTTGCAGTTTATAGCGATGCATCTGGAGTTGGGTTGGGATGTGTTCTGACTCAAAGAGAAAAGGTGATATCATATGCATCTCGACAATTGAAAGAGCATGAAAAGAACTAACCCACTCATGATCTGGAGTTGGCAGCGGTAGTATTTGCTCTAAAGATATGGAGGCATTACCTCTATGGCACAAAGTGCAAACTTTTCACTGATCATAAGAGTCTTCAGTATCTATTCAGAAGGAATTGAACATGAGGCAACGACGCTGGCTAGAGTTACTCAAGGACTACGACTGTGAGATACTTTACCACCCTGGTAAAGCAAATGTTGTCGTTGATGCTCTCAGTCGGAAGGTAAACCTTGAAAAGAAAAGGGCAAGAGCGTTGAGAATTGAAGTTGTCTCGACAATTGTAGAAAGTATTAAGAAATCTCAGATAGAAGCTTTAGAGAAAAATGACCGAAAATAATAACGTTTGGGCAAAACGTTAATGTTCGATACAAACGGTCAAGGGCTGTAGGTATTCCAAGATAGGATTCGGGTATCTAATACGGGAGGAATAAGAGATCTTCTGATGGAGGAAGCTCACAAGACCATGTACTCGATTCATCCCGGCAATACGAAAATGTATAGGGATCTGAAACCCTACTACTGATGGCCGACGATGAAGCTCGATGTTGCAAAGTATGTGGCCGAATGTGTGACATGTGCGAGGGTTAAGGCACAACATCAGAAACCGTATGGGAGTTTAGAACCTTTACCTGTACCCATGGGTAATTGGGAAGACATCACCATGGATTTTGTGACTAAACTGCCTAGAACGAAAAACTGTCACGACATGATTTGGGTGGTCGTTGATCGATTCACAAAAAGTGCACATTTCATAGCAGCCAATGAGAAGTGGTCTATAGAAAAGCATGCAAAGGTTTACGTGAAAGAGATAGTGAAAGCTCATGGTGTTCCCCTGAAGATTGTGTCAGATCGCGATAGTCGTTTCACGTCAAGGTTTTGGAGAAGTCTACAAGAGGAATTGGGTACAAAATTATGTTTAAGTACAGCTTACCATCCGCAAACCGATGGTCAGAGCGAATGAACGATTCAAACATTGGAGGATATGCTGAGAGCATGTACCCTGGAATTCCAAGGTAACTGGGATGAACATTTACCTCTAGTAGAATTTTCCTATAATAATAGTTTTCACTCGAGCGTCAAGATGGCACCTTATCAAGCTTTGTATGGAAAAAAGTGTCGAACGCCGTCATGTTGGCTTGAAGCTGGGGAAAAGTAGTTTATGGGACCCGAGATAGTTCATCAAATTGCTAAAAAGCTGAAGGTGATTAGGGAAAGGATGTTAGCAACTCAAGATCGTCAAAAGAGCTATGCTGACAAGAAAAGACAACCGATAACATTCGAAGTTGGAGATTCGGTTTTACTTAAAGTCTCACCGTGGAAGGGACTTATAAGATTTGGTAAAAGGGGAAAGTTGAGTCCAAGGTTTATTGGACCGTTTAAGGTTCTTCAGAGGATTGGGAACTAAGCTTACAAGCTAGAATTACCAGAAGAACCATATGGTATTCATAACACTTTCCATGTGTGTTATTTGAAGAGGTTCACGAGAGATTTTTCCGATATAATTCCAATTTCTGAATTAAGGTTGGATGAAAGCAAGAGGTTAATCAAAGAACCAGAGGCAATCATTGACCATAAGACTAAGAAGTTGCGACGCAAAATGGTCGATTTAGTTCTTGTGCCATGGAAACATACGAATGGACCAAATCTCACCTGGGAAACGGAGAGTGACATGATGAATCGCTATCCGCATTTGTTTGCTGATGTATGATTCCGGGCACGGAATCATCCTAAGGGGGGGGGGGGGAGAATTGTAACGCCCGTGTTTCTAGGCTAGGCACTAATGATGATGTAATAGTCTAGGCCAACCTTTGTAACTTGTTTTGAAATAATAAGATGTATTATTGATTATTATGTGTTTTATGCTTAATTATTATAATTTAATGAATTAATGAGAAAAATAAGCGTCGAAAATAAATGTTAGACAAACCTGATATCTATGAAGAAAATTGTAGTTGTTGAAATAAGGATTCCGGAGATATAAAGAATACCGAAATCCGAGTTATAACGAAAAAGTTATGACCTGTCGAAGTTTCGCGACTGAACCGGCATGACGTTGTGTGACGTAAAAAGTGCATTTACGATAAAGTGCTTTTTAGCCTTAGCGATCTAAACGAAAGTCGTAGTGTTCGTTAAACCGAGAGCGTGCATAAAAAGAATGCCTAAATCTGACTTCGTATGAGGAAGTTATGATTTTTCTAAGTTTCAGCTTAGCAGTATGCAACCCGAAACTCGAATTTTAGATCGAGTGATTTTTAGCCGACACAAACTAAATGAGAATCGAAGGTCTCGTCAATATTAGTACAACGGTAAAAAGACAGACGAAAACAGACATCGGATGAAGAAGTTATGAATTTTTAACGGATTTTCCTGTCCCAGTCTGTTAAAAATAATAATATTAAAAATAAAGTCAAAATTAGCCAACGGAGTCTAAACGAAAGTTGTAGAGTATAATACCTCCTACGCGTGCGTATAAAGAACGTCAAAAACGTAGCTCGTATGCGAAAGTTATGAATTTTTGAAGTTTGGGGCACAAAATCCGAGAATTTTCGCAAGGACTAAGCCAAGGTTCGGCCACGTCACCCACTCCTCGCAGGCGCCCCGTGTCCGACGCGCGTCGCATCCTTCTCGAGTCCGAAGCGCGGTCCAACCAGCTACTGACGCATGTTGCTTCGGTGGCAAGCCCGAGATCTGACACCTGGCCCCTCGCATGCGAGCCGCGTGTCCTCCCTTCCCCCTTCGGTCTGAAGCCTCGCCCTATATAAAGGGAGGTGCGAACCCTCCCGGTTTTGGTTGGATTTTTGCACACTTTTTCACTTTAAACCTTCTTTTAAGCTATTTTACAGATCATACCTAACACCCGAAGAACGTCCCGAAGTGTCCGAAGACCCCGATAAATTTATCTTTTCGGTTTGAAGCTCAACCCTCGCAAGGCCCGGTTTTCATTAAAGCTCCCGGTTTCATCGGAAACGATCGTTTTAAGAAACGAAGTGCCGCCCGATTATCGTTAAATCAAGTGAGTGTGTAGTCATTTTCATCTTAGCCCAAGTCAGTCCCTTCGTGAGGGGATCTGCTGGGTTCTCATCCGATGATACCCTCTTTGCCACGAGGATTCCTTCTTCTATTTGATGTGTGATGAAGTGATATTTTCTGTCAATGTGTCTGGATCTCCCATGATCTCTTGGTTCCTTGGCTAAGGCAACCGCACTATTGCTGTCACAGAAAATCTTCATTGGCTCCTTTATAGCTGGTACAACTCCAAGGTCTCCGATGAAGTTCTTTAGCCATATAGCCTCCTTTGCTGCCTCGCTTGCTGCTATATACTCTGATTCACAAGTGGAATCAGCCACTGTCTCCTGCTTGGAACTTTTCCAAGTAATTGCCCCTCCGTTTAGAGTAAAGACCCAGCCCGACTGAGAGCGGAAATTATCCCTGTCAGTCTGAAAGCTAGCATCACTGTACCCTACAACTCTCAAGTCCTCACTGCCACCGAGGGTAAGGACCCAGTCCTTAGTCCTCCGTAGGTACTTGAGGATATTCTTTACCGCAGTCCAGTGTGCCTTGCCAGGGTTCCCCTGATACCTGCTAACCATGCTCAAAGCAAAGGCTACATCAGGTCGAGTACACGTCATAACATACATGATCGATCCTACAGCTGAAGCATAAGGTATTCGACTCATTTCTGCTATCTCAGCCTCAGTACTAGGGCTTTGTGTCTTACTCAATCTGGCGTTACTCTGGATGGGTAACTCTCCTTTCTTGGAGTTATGCATGTTGAACCTTTTCAACACTTTGTCTACATAGGTGCTTTGACTAAGTCCAATTAGTCTTTTACTCCTGTTTCTCAAAATCCTTATCCCTAGGATATAGGCAGCTTCTCTAAGGTCCTTCATAGCGAAACACTTCCCAAGCCAGGACTTTACTTCCTGCAGGGTTGGGATGTCATTTCCTATGAGTAGTATGTCATCCACATACAGTACCAAAAAGCTGACTATACTCCCACTAGCCTTGATATAGACACAAGATTCATCTTCACTCCTTGAAAAGCCAAATTCTTTGACTTTCTCATCAAAGCAAAGATTCCATCTGCGAGGTGCCTGTTTTAATCCATAAATGGATTTCTCGAGCTTACACACTCTACTGGGGTACTCTGTACTGACAAAACCCTCTGGCTGAACCATGTAAACATCTTCAGCCAACTTTCCATTAAGGAAAGCGGTTTTGACATCCATTTGCCATATTTCATAATCATGAAATGCAGCAATGGCTAACAGAACCCTAATAGACTTAATCTTGGCCACTGGTGAAAAGGTCTCATCATAATCAACTCCCGGAGTTTGAGAATAACCCTTTGCAACCAGTCGTGCCTTATAAGTGTGTACATTACCATCCATGTCGGTCTTCTTCTTGAAGATCCATTTGCACCCAACTATCTTACGATCAGGTACATTGTCAACCAAGTTCCAAACTTGATTGTCATACATGGACTGTATCTCGCTATCTATAGCCTCTTTCCATTTAGCAGCCTCAGGGCCTGCCATGGCTTCCGTGTAGCTGTTAGGCTCATCCAGATTTACCAGTGTGTTATCACTGATAAGTGTCTCACCTTCTGCAGTAATATGAAAACCATAATAATGCTCAGGTGCATTCCTAACTCTGGTGGAACGGCTCAGAGGTATAGATTCTTCAGTCGGCTCAACAGGAGTTTCCTCCTCAGGTTGAGGGCTAGGGTTTGAGGTTCCTTCACCACTTGACTCTTTAATTTCCTCAAGGTCAATTTGCCTCCCACTGTCTCCTTGGCTCATGAATTCTCTCTCTCTAAAGAATCCTCTTCTTGCTACAAAGACCACATTATCACTGGGTCTGTAGAAGATGTAACCAAAGGATTTACGTGGGTAGCCGATGAAAATACACCTTTCGCTTCGGGGTTCGAGCTTATCGTGAGTCTCGCGTCTCACGAAAGCCTCGCAACCCCAAATCTTGATGTGGTCTAGATTGGGAACTTTTCCAGTCCACAACTCGTGAGGTGTTTTGGCAACCTTCTTTGTAGGGACTAAATTAAGGATATGGGCGGCAGTCTCTAAGGCATACCCCCAAAATGAGATTGGTAGCAAAGCTCGACTCATCATGGAACGAACCATGTCCAACAAGGTCCGATTGCGCCTCTCAGCTACACCATTCAACTGTGGTGTCCTAGGAGGTGTCAATTGTGAGACAATCCCACATTCCTTAAGATAGTCAAGGAACTCAGTACTAAGATACTCACCACCACGATCGGATCGAAGCATCTTAATGTTCCTGCCCAACTGATTCTCCACTTCTTGCTTAAACTCTTT
Source organism: Lactuca virosa (assembly GCF_052849685.1). Classification (NCBI taxonomy): domain Eukaryota; kingdom Viridiplantae; phylum Streptophyta; class Magnoliopsida; order Asterales; family Asteraceae; genus Lactuca; species Lactuca virosa. The sequence goes on along the minus strand of NC_136430.1, from coordinate 373,324,015 downwards.
GAATTTCTCAAAGGTTTCTGACTTATGCTTGATTAGGTAGACATATCCATATCTACTAAAATCATCAGTAAAAGTCACATAGAACCGATTAGCATCTCTTGTGGCGGTTCTGAAGGGTCCACACACATCCGTGTGTATGAGGTCCAACAAACCTTCACCACTAGCACAAGTGCCAGTAAAAGGTGACTTTGCCATTTTACCAAGCAAACAAGATTCACAACTATCATCTGACTTTAGGTCAAATGACTCCAAGACTCCATCCTTTTGGAGTTGGCCTATGCGTTTCTTGCTTACATGTCCAAGACGACAATGCCATAAGGATGCTTTATCTAAGCTAGTGGAAGAGTTAATACACAATACATTATTTCCTAGATTATCTACAACAGATACAGTTTCATACACGCCATCACAAGGTAATGCTTTAAAATAAAGAACATTATTAAAGAAAGCATCAATACTACCATTATTATTATCAAAATAAAAGGTAAAACCTTGTTTATACAATGCATGAAAGGAAATAACATTTCTTGCCATTTCTGGCGAATAATAACATTTATTCAAATCTAATGTAAACCCACTATTTAGCACTAAGGAATAAACTCCTATCTTGGTGACAGGTGAAGCTTTCCTGTTTCCCATGATCAAGTTTATCTTTCCCTACTCCACATTCTCACTTCTTTTTAGTCCCTGCAAATCACAACATATGTGAATACCACAACCTGTATCAAGGACCCAAGACTTAGAATGAGGTGAGTTATTAGACAATATAATGTATATACCTGCATGGTTGGGTTTTACTTTCCCATCCTTCAAATCTTGCTGGTACTTTGGGCAGTTTCGCTTCCAGTGCGACTTTTCATGGCAATAGAAGCATTCAGCCTCATTAGGGTTAGCAGAAGGAGTGACAAAACCTTTCTTGGTTTTGCTTGAAGAGGAGCCTTCAAGGGTCTTACCCTTGGTACCCTTAGAAGGGTTCTTTCTCTTCTTCCCTTTGCCATGCCCGATTGCCAAGACATTGGCCGCAGTTGGAGTAGGAGTAGGAATAGTAACAACCGACTTACCCTTTAGACCACTTTCGGCGGTCTTCAAGAGTCGTTGAAGTTTGCTGAGGGTGACTTCTTCCTTGTTCATGTGATATGTCATGCGGAATTGATCATAACACGATGGCAAGGAGTGCAAAATGATGTCTATTGCTAACTCCTCAGGGAAGTTCACATTCAGCTTCAGTAAACGGTCCACATACCTTTGCATTTTTTGCATGTGGCCCGTGATGGGTTCACCATCCTTCATTCGGGTTGTTATCATGGAGGAGATTATTTCATATCGCTCTTGACGAGCACTTTGATGGTAGCGGTCCATCAAGTCCTGGTGCATCTCAAAAGGATAATAGTCCTCATAGGACTTTTGGAGCTCGGCTGTCATGGTGGCCATCATGATGCATGCCACTTTTGTAGCATCTCTTTCATGTACCTCATATTCAGCAAGCTCTTCAAGAGTAGCAGTTGGCTCGGGTACCTTCAGCTCCTTGTCGAGAACATATTCTTTGTTCTCATACCGAGTGAGCATCCTGATGTTTCTGATCCAATCTGTAAAGTTGGACCCATCAAAGATGACTCTCCCACAAAGATTCATGAGAGAGAAGGAGCTAGTAGGGTTTGAGCCAGAAGCATTGTTATTGGAAGACATCTGAAAAGAAGAGGGAATAGATTAGATTAGATATAGAGATAGTCCTTAACAAAACACCCAAATGTAATATTAAGGCTAGGACCCAACACAATATTTTATAACTTAGAAGAGGGATGACGTAATCTAAGCTATAAGATATTTGAAGGTAGGTGAATGACGATTCACCAATTTCCACCATGAAAAACGAAATATTTAATTAGGTTTTAATTGGTTTAGAAACTCCTAGATTCTTTGAGATTCATTGAACTTTCTTCAATGGCATGTTTCAATCTTGAGTGTGCCCTTCAAGTTTTGTGACTGGGATGCCGAGGATCACAAAACAAGGTGTGAAGTAACCATGCAAATTACTTGGTACCCTTAATGTATTACCCCTCAATCGATGTGCCGGTTAACCACACACGCTCCATCGATACTATGATAAACATTAAGTCACCCTTTACCTACCTGTTAAGTTCAAGGAAGCGGTGGGTGAGAGTGGACACCCATTAAGTTGCCATTTTATAAGCAACAACCTTATACCCCCCTTATAGACCGGCTTCGTGAATGAGGCGTACTAGCGGTAAGACGACTTGATCTTATACATATATAAATATTATTAAACTTATAATATTATAAAGTATAAGGGTTGAATTTTAACTTTTTAAAATTCTAGGGGTTGGAACTAAAGTTTTTAATATGACTTTACATGTTCCAAAACTTGAGGGCAAGTTTTGTAAACTTTCAAAACTTTTTATTTCTCATAACTTATGAGTTAATGGTTATTAAAAATGAAGACTCTTCATTTTTTGTAACCTATGTGTTCTTTTAATGGTTATTTATAAATGTGACTTTTGGTTATCCATAACTTAAGAACTAGTTATGGACTCCATTAACACACATAAAGATCAAGAATTAATCTAATCAATTATTAGCAAATAATTTCTATGATCTTCTAAACTCATATGTTTATGAATGTTCATATCAAAAATTTCAAGAATCGTAAGTACATAAACAAAACTTGAAATTTTGATACGAGCTTTTGAACAAAACTTCGATTTTCAAGTTTTTTTTTTGCATCAAGTATCAAATAAACGAACCAGGCTCTGATAACACTGATGGGTTTTTGAGCATTCTAACACTCCTATGGTGTACATGCAACCCTAGAAACCTTGGATCTATGTTTGACTATGATACATGCAAATAATTATTTTTCCAAGGTTCTTATCCTATCTAGCATGGCATGGGGAACTTGAATCAAATAAAGCTAGTAGAATTACTTACCTTGTAGTTGTAGTTGATTGCTTGGAGTTTTAGAGCCTAGCACCAATAGTGTGGATGCCTCAAATGGAAATCACAAATCACCACAAACTTGGAACTTTGAGAGAATAGTAATCACCTTCTTGAAATCGACCCTCTTACTTTACTCACCACAACTCGTGTGATTTCAAGAACCAAAGCCTCCTTTATATAGTGTGGTGGATTAGGGTTACATTCATGTAAACCCTAATACCCATGTCTTTTCATTTCCATGAGATCCATCGGTTAAAGCTCCATGGAGTATCCATGGACTTTCCATGCAAGCCTAGCCCATTCCAAATAAGCATTAGCCCACACTATATAAATACAAGAGCCCATATTTAATTAGTCATACTTTTGATCTCTAAATTAATTCTAGATTAATTATAGATCAATACTAATTAAATAATATGATTTTATATTAATATATTAGGACTTATAATATATTAATAAATCATAACTTATACTATTCTCAAACGATTATCCATAAATTGTTCGGGTGAAGTGCAACCCAAATGGACCATGCCGGGTCGGGTCAAGTACATACCAAATATAGTTATGGACTTAGACACTATATCCAACATTTTTGACATCAACAGTTAATCTTCAAGCATAATAGAATATAAACTTGTAGTCTAGTAAGATTGTGACGTCTCCCCCTTTAAGGATGATGTCAAAACTAATCTTCTTATTCAGAGTCATTAGAAGAGCCGTTATAGAACTTGTCAACTTCTTTCAGGATTTCAGGCTTTACCCATATGAATTGATCAAGTTTTCGCTCATCTAGTCTTCTATTCAGCTCCAGTGATATCAACACACGGTATCCTCTTTCCAGCTCATAGTGACCTAGTACTTCGAAGCGAAGATGAAACAAGTGATCAGTGGGAGCAGAAGGAATGTTATCAGTGCATTGAAAGCACATCTGATTTTGACTGTCGAGATAGAAGATCCTGTGCTCTGGTTCTGGAATAAACATGTACTGAACAGCTTCAACACCAGCAGGTAATTCACTATTGATGTATATGGTGCCATAAGGAAGAAGAAACTTGGTATTCTTGGACTGTTGAGGGGCGCCTGTTCTTCCTGATGAGGCTGATCTAGATGAACTCGCTGATGGACCAGCGGATGGAACTAGGTTCATTTTCTTCTTTGTTGAGAAGTCGCTGAATTTTCAACTTCACTTCTTGGGCATGAACACTTTTATGCTTGTTGATGATTTCAAGAATCTACATCCACTCGTTGTAGACAAATTTGACTAACTCACGAGCAAACACAACTTCAGTGTATTCATATTCAGTTTTCTTTCTTACAAGGTGAAGTTTTGGTGATTCGTTCCTTGGCTTGGTGCATCTTACTTTGATAATGGGATCAGGATTGGTTCGACGAGTCAGAACATCTCCAATGTGTTGTCTTTCCACGTTATTGTTGAAAATATTCTTAACCTGATCATCACTTCTTTGAACTTAAACATTTTTATCCGCGGAAACAAGTTCTTGAACAAGTTTGGCAGACAAGCGTTCTTGTTTTCTAACTTCTTTCTTTTGTCGGATAGTAGCATTATATTCCTGCATGATCTGTTTAACTTCCTCGATAGGTAATCTCCATGTTTCTGCTAACTCATTCAAATCAAAACTGAGCGTGATTTTCTTTTGAGGAGGTGTTGAAGTATCATCAGCTGCAGAGGAACTTCCAGCTTCAGAGTTAATAGCTCCCCCCTAAGAAGAAAGCCTTTCTTTTTTATGGATTAAGATGGACACCATCATCAGAATCAATGTCACTATTTGTTCCTTGAGGAACCTCTTGAGCAAACTCCCCCTCAAAACAAGAACCAGGATAGATAATTTTTAATGCAACAGTAGAAACAACAGTTTGTTGCATGAAACCAAGATCTAGAAACGCTTCATAGTTATCGGTTTCTGATTGGTCACCAACGTCTAGAGCAACATCTGGAATAGGCTGATCAGATGCAACATCAGCATTAGGAGTATCAACAACAACAATCGGCTCTAGAGGATCAACTTCAGCTTCACTCCTTTCAGTCATCTCAGGTTGAGATTCAATAACCATCTGCATTTGCATTGGCTGTGGACCCTCTTGATAATTCTCCCCATTTTTGGCAGCATCAAATTTGGGAGGAGAGTTAGGTGGAGGAGAGGAGTTTTGGAGGAGGATGAGATGGGGGAGGAGGTGGTGGAGGAGGAGGTGGAGGAGGGTTAGCACCTGGAGAATTTGGTGGAGTGTCATCAACAACCATATCATCGTCATCATCATCACCCAAGGCCATAAGTATTTTCATTGTAGCCACATCCCTTTCAACTTTAGCCAACCTTTTATTCATTGAATTATTTTGCTGTACAATTAACGAGAGTTGATAAAGTACAACAATTTAAAAATTTGAGCTGGATTCCCCTTGATCACCCTGATGAAGAACATCAACATTAATGGGTGGTGGTGTAGGAGGAACTGTTTTAGCTTGATGTACTGTATCAGCTTGAAGAGAAGGAGATGGTGTCGGAGAAGGTTCATCCTGTATCATTGGCTCAATAGTATCTCCAATATGAGGGGTTGATCCACGATGTTCAGTGTCATCAGCAGGGGAAGTAGATGAAAAACGCATGTTCTTGTTTTTCCTTAGAGGAGAGTTCATATTCTGAGTGAAGTCATCTCCCATGTCAACTGTTGAGTTATTTTCATCTTTATCAGTGTTTTCTCCCTTATCAGCTCCTACTTGATGACCGACTTTTGAATTCTTATTATCATTATCTTATTCATCACCAGCATCATCATTGTCATCATCCTCTTCAGAGTCCGAGGATTCAATCACATAGGGATTTTCAATCCAATTTCGCATTCTTACAGTAATAGAAAGATCATCCATCGACGGGGAAACATTGATGATCTTCGAGGAAAGATAGGAATGGGAATGATGATCCCATAACTTTCAACATAGCCTTCTTCACGAGATAAGATCAACCCAAGCTAGTGTAGGTAGGGAACATACATGTAAGTCCCAAATTCGCTTGAGTATCAATTAGATCCATTTGATGGTGCGGAATCCCAATCAAACGGATGATGCCAGATCAAATGAAGAAGAAAGAGAAGAAGAATAATATGAATCCATGATGTATTCAAGATTGGAATGATGAACAATACACAAGATTCACACATACTTGCACCTTCTCTCCTTTCTCTCTCTAGAATACCTTAGAATACACACACTTGAGCTCCTCTAGCCTTACACTCTCTCCTAAACTTACACCCTATTTATGACTTCAATAACACTATTTATATGAGACAGACAACTACAAATGGGTTTACGGTCGTAAACACGTTCACGACCATAAACACGTTCACGGCCGTAAACACGTTTACTGCCGTAAACACTCCTACAGCCGTAAACTAGACTGGAAAAATATAATTGCCTAGAAAAGTAAAGTATAAACCAATATTTTTGATCCAACAATCTCCCCCTTGGTTTATAGCTTTCTTTTCAAATTGACCCAACAAGCTCCCCCTAAAAAGTAACTGGCTTTTCTTGTCAATCTTCATTGGGAGCTTGGCTTCAGCGTTTATCTTCGATTTCTTCACAGCTTCAAGATGAACTTGATGAATCTTCAATAAATGACATCATCTTGAGCAGTTGGGCTTTTCTTCAAAATTTGACTTTGAACGAACGTTGGGTGAGGAGGCTTGATGTACTGATTCTTGAAAGATATCGCTTTCAGCTTGAGAATCTTCAGAGAGAACAATAGAGAGATCTAATCTTCTGGATCACTTCAGCAGCTACAAGAATAGCAACAAATTGATTGAGGAGGCTTCAATGCAATCTGTCACATAATCTTCAAGTCAGCTTCACCTTGCTTCGGGGGTAGAAAAATTGAATGTTGAAAGAATAGTCTTCATTTCTTGCTCCTTCGAATGAGGACTTTTCGATGATCACGGATGAAGCCTTGGCTCAGAAAATTTCGATTCAGTCTCCATGAGTCTCATCTACATCTAAATTCACTTTTCAAGACAAAACAAAATTTGATATAAACACAAAACTAAAAACAAAGTTAGCACACAATATTTTTGGATTTTTCATATTTTCTGAAAAAAATAAAACATAAACAAAAATATTTTTGGATTTTATATTTTTCTGAACAAGAAATAAAACAAAAAAAACACTATTTTTTGGATTTTTAATTTTCTGATTTTTGTTTGATTTTTTATTTTTCTGATTTGTTTTTTGATATTTTTAATTCTCCCCCTAAATTTGTGCATAGAGGAAAACATTGAACAAATTTAACAAAAACAAAAAATATTTGGGATCAAAGTTGTGAGACAGTCTTAACTTTGTTTATCGGTACCTTCACCTTCAAGAATAAATCTGGTCAATTGCCGGTATTGTGGTCCACTTAAACACGAAGGATATCGACAAACTTTTCTAAATAAACCATTTAGCTGATGACGACCACGGGTATTGTTGTCCACTTAAATTAAGCAGCGAGATCTACAGACACCCTCTTAAATGGTTCAATTTTAGTTGCACTAGAACATGTTCCCCACTTCCCGATATACCCTGGTTATCAAGAACTTCCTAAGGATTCCTTACTTTAGGTGAGTAAACAATTATTAAGGAGGAAGACAGATTTAGAGATAGGTGCATATGTTGTGTCCCATGTCGGATCTCTTTCAATCACGTAGAGGGGACAACATATGACTAATAAAGATAGAGGGTTATAGAGATAGTAGTGTGCATATGCTGTGTCCCAGGTCGGATCTTCCGATCACGCAGAGGGGACATCATATGGCTAACAGATAGAAAGAATTTCATAGATAAGGAGGTGCGTAGAATTAGAGTTGCATATGTTGTAATCCAGGTCGGATCTCTTCCAATCACGCAGAGGAAGCAACATATGACTGACAGATAGAAAGCAAGAAAATAATTTCCTACAGACCTACTTTATCAGAACCCCCCAGTCGCCCTATCAGAACCTGAATTAAGGACATAAGTTTGTATATCAAGGAAAAGTTAAGCCACAGTTCTAGATGCGTATTAATTTCGTGTATCCCGTGGGTTCCCATGTTTATCTCACTACTCAATCTACCCGAGCGTCGTATGATCAGTCCAAACGATCCTATCTAAATCCACACTGTCAAATCCTTCGTGCATACCAGCACATTGAACACAGAGTCTAGACAATTCAGATTCAGTCCCTTACACAGGTTTAGACTGCCCATTATCACTTTATAGATATCACTTCCCTATAAACATATAAGAAAATAAAAATTGTCTAAAAAATTGTCTTCAAAACGAATCAGTTTAAGATAAACTCAGGAGTATCGAGAAGAAAATCTCAAACCGTAATTCACCGATTGAATTTGCATCCAGAAGGTCTGAGAACAGCACGCATAGTCTCAGAACAGATCCGAAATTCTTCACATCGTTAAGCACAAACCCCATGTGTGATCCCTTCCTTTCTTCCCTTCCCGCAAAGGACATATACTCTCAAACAATGTTCTAAGTGTTGTACAGTTGAGAGATGCCTCCTATCATGTGCCTGGAATAGCCACTATCAACAAACCGAAGCCTGATGATATGCTTCCATAGATGCTCCGACACAGAGCGGGATCAGTTGGTCTTTGGAACCCAATCCATTTTGAAACTGGGTTAACCTTTGTCATCTTTGCAAGGTACTCTCTCCCATGACATGTCCTGCTTATCACAAACAGAAGATGTAGAAATATTAGAAGCATTAGGAGATTTAGGAGATTGAACCTTTGGTACCCATTTCTAGTTGGGTTTAACCCATTTCTTGTTTGATCTGATGGGTGCCTCAGTACTTGCTTTTGAACTGGAAGTCGATCGTTGAGATGACTTTGATTTTTGCTTCTTGACTGGCATTCCCTTCTTGACCTTGGGAGATGGATTCTTGGCCTTGGGATTTGAATTCTTGCCCTTCATGGCATTCCAGTCGCCATTGCTTGAACGTGGCCTCGAGGGGTTTCTTTTGGAGTATCCACCTCTTGGCGCGTTCTGCTATCCTTGTGCATAGGATTGTATGCGTGATTTGGACAGTTTCGGGCAATGTGTCCAGGTGTTCCACAGTGAAAGCAAGTTTGCTTCTTCACGTAGGAGTTGTTTCTTCCTGCCCCTGGTGGCGTGTCCTTGCCTCTTTTCTTATTGTTCCCACAAGCACACTTGTAGTAAGTCGTCGGTTTCGCTTGTTTTGGTGGCTTGTATTTTCCAACAGCAGGTTTAGAAGTAACTGAGTTAGAAGCAGCAGATTCAGAATTCAAGGAGTCATTGGTTTGACAATCAACAGAATTTGCAGAACTAGAATTAGTTTTGTTCTCCTTGTCCTCATCCTCTACTACTTTACCTGCACATGAAGTAGAAGCATCAGAAACGTTCACCTCAACATTCTCAGTTGGCCCAGTTTGTTCAGTCTTAACTGAAGCTGGTTCAGGGAGTGGGCCAGACTGAGCAAGAATTTCTTCCTCATTGGTCTCAAGGGGTGGGTTATAGTTGTCATTGGAGGGGGGGTGGTACACTGTGATACCCTAGACCCTTGGTTTCATTATCTTTTAATTTTAAACAATTGTCAATCATGGAGACAACTACCTCACTTGACACATCAAACTTTTTAAAGTTGAATTCAGCATAATTATATTTGGTTTTTAATGCATCAAGTTCGGTAGTCACAGCATCAAAATCTTTCTTAAGATATCTATAATGGACACACTTGTCACTGTACTCTGCCTGTAATTTCCTAAAGTCCTTAGTCTTGGTCTCTAGTTGTTCTTTCAATGGTTTCTGGCCTTTCCTAAGTTGGTGCCCCTCATATTTAAGCTCCCCATTTTCTCTTTTTAATAAATCGATTTGTTCACGAAGAAACTTAATAGTAGTTTCACAAGATGGAGTACATGAAACGTCATTGACCGGAAGGGATGCGGAACTCATTTTTATCAACAATGCCATTTGACTAAAAACTCAAAAGTCAACCTTAAAAGTCAAATTTAGAAAATCAAACTTAAAAGTCAAACTTGAAAAGTCAAACCGAAAAGCTAAATTTGATAATTTGAAAGTTAAACGAGAAAGTCAAAGTTTAAAGTCAAAGGTCAAACTTTAAAGTCAAAGTCAATTTTTAAGATCAAAAGTAAAAAATAAAAGTCAAAAATTAAAAACTAAATTTTTTGGAAGAAAATGGAATTTAAAAATAAAAAGAAATTGATTTTTTTTTGGGCTGAAAGTGTCAATATTGCAAAATTGTGTTCGAAATCGAGCCCTTTTGAATTAAATTTGGAAGGATTGTAGCGTGTGACAAGATGGTTCAACTGGTAAGGCTCTGGAAAGGATGAGGCAGGGACCAGGGTTCGAAATCTGGCAACCCCAAAATTTGCTTTCCTTTTTTTAAAGTGTGCGCTGCTTCGCACCAATGCTGCTGATCGAAGACTCGCTGGGCCGAACACGTGCTCGGCCGAGGACGAAGGGAGAACCGTGAACGTGCGAGGATGCTTAGCCGTACACCGAGGACCGTGAACTCCGATGGCCGCAAATTGTTCTCGGTCGTAAATGAACTTCGGGCCATGAACCCTTCTTGGGCCGTGAACCCTTCAAAGGTCGAGAACCCTTCAAGGGTCGTAAACCCTTCAACAGTTACGAAAAAAACGACGTTTTTCATCCTTTTTGCTCCAAAACTCGATCAAAAACTCATTTTTATCAAAAATGCAAAGAACAAACCCCCTATTTTGCCACGATCTATCCAAAAACGCAGAAATCCTTCAAAAATAAGATCAAATGCGCTCCAGATCTGCAAAAGTTGATTGATACAATCCAAGCTTTGATACTACTTGTAAGTCCCAAATTCGCTTGAGTATCAATCAGATCCGTTTGATGGTGCGGAATCCCAATCAAACGGATGATGCCAGATCAAATGAAGAAGAAAGAGAAGAAGAATAATATGAATCTATAATGTATTCAAGATTGGAATGATGAACAATACACAAGATTCACACACACTTGAACCTTCTCTCCTTTCTCTCTCTAGAACACCTTAGAATACACACACTTAAGCTCCTCTAGCCGTACACTCTCTTGTAGCCTTACACCCCATTTATGACTTCACTAACACTATTTATATGAGACAGACAACTACAAATGGGTTCACGGCCGTAAACACGTTCACGGCCGTAAACACGTTTACGGCCGTAAACACCCATACAGCCGTAAACTAGACTGGAAAAATATATTTGCCTAGAAAAGTAAAGTATAAACCAATATTTTTGACCCAACAATACACCAGTCTCTTGTTCCCAGAAGAACATTCAATCAGCTGATCAAGAAAGATTTGGGCAAAATCTAGTTTCTTGTTGTAAACAATGGTGTATAAGATTCTTTGCTCAAAGAGATTTAGTTGATCCAAACTTCTGGTCTTGTGACCAAGACATTTTCCAATCATACATGTTAAATATTTCCACCCTACATTGAAACACTAACGAAGGGTGTTCTTGTAGGGATCACGAGATAGACCCTTGAGTTTGAAGTTATACCCTAGTTTTTCACGAACATTCTTACAGCTTTCTTCGGAAGGAGTTTTAGAGTAACTATAATATAGTGGAAGACTAAGAGCAGTTCAAATGGATTCCACATCAATAGTAATCCTATATTGACCATCTCCAATTGTTCTAGAGATGGTTTGAGAAACGGTATCAATATAACACATGTAGTAGAATTCACATACTTGTTTAGGGTAGAAGGGGTCCAGCAAGTCGCAGAATGCATACCGAAGTGGACCGCTTTTGACAAATTCGACAAAGTATTCAATTCTAGAATTCACGAATTGCTTTGGTATATCATCTGAGAATACCATATTTGTTTATTGAATGATGATGGTGGCAACAGAAGCATGACGACCTTTGATGACGTTAGCGCTGGGAGCAAACTCGTACAAGGGATTTGACATGGTGAAAGTTGTGGGGAAGATGACTATTGAGAACCTTTTTAGAGAATGCTAATTGCTTTTGAATCGCTTGTGAAATTAACCTAGAACGGTGAGTTCCCAATTTATACCCAAGCAGTATCTTCCTTTTTACGTAATCATGAGAGAGGAGATATGCACCGTAAAAATCTCGTACCCCAAGATAATGATGAAACAATTGAAATCATTTAAAAAGTTACCATTTGGATAAGATAGATACTTTAGACACGTCATTAGCATCAACGTAATCAATCAATGAGAGGATTGATGATTATCTAGTTGGTTTGAGATGTACCTGATAGCATGGGTTAAGTCTACCATTCACCGATACAGTGTTTTGAGATCTCATCAGCATGTGGCTTCATACGCTGAATCATAAATTTCTTTTATTAGAAGAAAAATGGCAAGAATGGATACGTGCGTGTAATATATCACTGACAAAGATATACCCATCAGCACATATTTGTCAAGTTCTCATCAACGTATGGTACATTACGTTGAATCATAAAACTTTAAAGAAGAATGTAAGAGAAAGAATGGATTGATGCGTGTGATAGCCTTCGGTACATAGACTAACCAACGACATAGACTTTCGAACTGTTTTCAGTGTGTGGTTTTACACAGTGAATCATCAAGCTCTTTTAAGAAGACTTGTGGAAGAGAAGTAGGATGTCTTAGTCACGCTGAGGTGAAATCAGTGTGAATCATTAAAAATTTAACTCATCAACATGAAGTGGTTTAAACTTCTTTATCATGGAGTAAGTTGCAATCTAGAATCAAAGATTCACCGTTAATTCATAATGGTACCATGTCTAACTCAAACTAGGAGGTTAGGGACATGAGCAACCCTTTGTCATTTAAGTACCTGACAAGTATCTCTTACGCTAATGACTACGCAATCGGGGTAAGCCATTGGGTTATGCTTAATGTTTCAGTAGAACATGAGACTTGATGCATACGGCAAGCATGCTTCCAGGGTCAAGGTCAGGTAAAGATGATTAACTTAAAAATAATACACACCCTAGCCTTTTTATAAATAATTTTCATTTAGACCAGGCTATCTCACTTTTGAGAGTTTATACAATTTTATACAATCTGCGTGAGAGGGTGACTCAGTGTTCTCAATAGATGGTCTCGCTAATGAGAGACTTAGAGAGATTTAGTCACATATAACAACATGCTTCTAGGGACGATGATGTGTCATAAGTTTCATACTAGGCTCGATTTTCCACCGTTGGATTCTTTTACAAAATGGTACAAAAGAATATATATTATAAGAATACAAACAAAATAATTAGTCAAACAAGAAAATAGTTTACACAGAAGAATGTGTAGCTTTTTTAGAGAGAAGATCAAGACTTGATCAATCAAATCTTTAGAACTGAATGGTCATAAATATACTTCCATTTTCCAAGATATCTACGTAACATCCCAAAAATCGTGACCAAAAATTTCTTTTAAAAACATTACTAATCCACAACATTAAGTCATTCAAACATACATAAAAGGTTATATGACAAAATCAAAGTATCTTTTCTAAAACACTTATTCATTTTATCAGAGTAAACATCCCAGGCTAACTTCTTGGTGTGTGACATGCGATCATCCCGAGCTCTTCATTCCGCTATCGGAAATACCTGAAACCAAAACTGAAAACCGTAAGCACAAAGCTTAGTGAGTTCCCCAACCTACCACATACCATACATATCTACTGATCCATACATGTCATACATAATTCTGAGCACATAACCACATACTAGGCCCCTGCCCGCTGCATTGGGCCTCGCCCACCATCGGACCCCGTCCGTCATCAGGCTCCGTCTGGCATCAGGTCCCACCTGGCATCGAGCCCCGCTCGATATACAGATCTGTTTCCCTTTGGCCCCGCCTGTCTCTGGGCCTCGCCCGCCATACACATACATACGATCAAATAACATACTGAAGCATACATGAACATTCCCTAATCATACCCTGATCTAAGGCCTCGCCTAGCTTGGGCCCCGCCCCTGGTCTGCTACTGAAGTAGTGGAACCCCGTCCACACTCCTATTAGTACTGAGATACGGGCCCTCGCCCACACTTACATCCTTCCTATCACGGGCCTCGCCCATTCTCTGCTAACATCGAGATATGGAACGCCATCCATACTCAGCTAGTAATGAGATACGGGACCTCGCCCACACTCACCTCCCTACCAGGCACATACAAGTATCACGAAGACAACAAGTATAATCTAACGCACTACATAAGAATCTTCCTCGGGAATACCCCGACATCGGACCCCCGGCCCGGAAACATACTATTATCTAACGCACTTCGGGCTTACCCCGACATCGGACCCTCGGTCCGGATCCTATCATACCGACACATGCAAGGATCACAAAGACCTCTAGCATCCTAACATTCCTCAGGCCTGGCCCCGCATCAGGTCTTAATCCCGGAACATATATCAATAAGTGCCTAGGGCTAACCCCTGGGTCTTCCTTCGACACATAAGCATAAACATGAACATAAACATAATGGGCCGGCATTGTGGCCGTAGACCCATGCACACAATGAGGACACTCACTTCGCACTGTTGAAAACTCGTTGAACACTTCTGACTGCTAACTGGCAACTTCTGAACCGCTGACCCTTCGGCTTCCCGAACTATCAATACCCAAAATAACATTTAGACCACAATAAGCCAAAAGTCAACCCTGATCAAACTTGGTCAAAGTCAACGGTCAAAGTCAACATCCAGTTGACCTGACTCGCCGAGTTGGTCTACCCACTCGTCGAGTCCATACTCCTCCAATCCCAAAACAACCCCGACTCTACTCGTCGAGCCTTGCAAGAACTCGACGGGTTCTCCTTCAACCATGCCATTGGGACCATCTGCAACCGATTCGTCGAGTTCACCATTGAACCCGTCGAGTTCATTATCCACATACAAATGTCTCTAGTCTGTGACTCGCCGAGTTGTATGAACAACTCGTCGAGTCCATCTTCATAACTAAGAAGATTGCCTTAGACTCGCCGAGTTCTTCCTTGAACTCGTCGAGTACGATGAACTTCATAACCATTATGGACCCAGACTGGTTGAATCCTTTACCAACTCCACTCACTGATCCAAATCATAAACAGAAAGGTTTGGGTTTGCGACCCAACTCGCCGAGTCCATAAACTGACTCGCTGAGTCCACCTTGTGACATTCCTATTCTGTCGATTACAGTCCATTCTAACACCTTCAACCCATAGATCTGGACTTCTAATGCCAACATTACACGTAAAGTTGCTAACTTTAAGTGCATGCAAGGTGCTATGGAGCTAAAACTCTTAATCCAAGCTAAAATGAAGGTCTAGGAAATGAAATGGAGCCATAGCTGGATAAAGCTACCCACTCAGAGTTCCTCAAGCTCATAAATGCCCAAATCTGAAGTCTTTTCGTCCTCAAAGGCTCAATGCTCAGATTGGCCTTTGAAATGGCCCAAAAGAGGGAAAATACAAGCTAGAAAGGGAATCTAGATGATTAACATCCAAGGTATAAGCTTTATACCTTCAAATGATCTGCAATGCTGCCCCAACTATGGATCTATAGCTTCTTCTTGCACCACCAAGGTCCTTCTTCCTTCTCCAAGCTTCAAATCACTCTCAAGGCAAGAACTAGCTCAACAATGGAGTTGGGTGGCTAGGGTTTCGAGTTCTGGACTAGAGAGGCTGCAAATGAAACCCTAGGAAGGAGAATAGGATGCTTAAATAGGGTACCAAGTCCCGAAATTAGGGTTTCCAAACCCAGACCAGACTCGCCGAGTCCACTTGCCAACTCGCCGAGTCGGTCACTTAATCCGCGACACGGAACACGCTCTGACTCGTCGAGTTCCTCCTTAGACTCGACGAGTTGACCCCTTTGACTTAGGGTTTTTCTTTCCTTTCCGATTCTTCTGGGTTCCGGATGTTACAACTCTCCCCTACTTAAACTAGACTTCGTCCTCGACTTCCACCACGGTCAACTACCTTACAATCCACTTACAGCCTTACGCACTTCAACCATTAGGTCCTTCCCTAGAAATATCCTCCTCAGAGTAATCCGATCATTACTACCTTCGAGTACAACACATTTACCCAACCGGTAGCCCTACCGGTACTCCCAGTGCACTTACATTGATACACAAGGGGTTCACCCCCCTTTTCCTTGCACTGCCACTGGCCTTTCCAAGGCAACTTCCTATAAGCAACGATCTTTCCGATCTCCATCAAGAACAAACCTTCTGCTGAAACCGCAATCCTGGCCACTCCCAGTGCCGACCATCACACCAGCACTCACGAAATATCCCCTCATATGATGCTCCAATACTGAAAACTCCACCCGGCGTGTGAATTCAGACCATCCTCCGAGATTATCTGATTCCGCGGTGAGCAACTTAGCATTACCCGATCAGCTCACTGCCTTCTGCACCAAATACCTTATCATCATTCCTGTCTGAAGTCCTGCCGACTCCCATCCGCCTTCCGGATGAACCGAGACCACTCTGGTCACAACCGATCTACCATTACCCGAAATACCGGTCTCCCACCGGTTACCGAACGCAGGAACACTCCCTCAGTCGCTCTCAGCGACTTATGAAGATACAACGACTACCTGAACTGCTCTACCAACCTAGCCACTCTGGCTCTAGAAAATCTGGGATCCTCGATCCCTTACCTTACCCTAAGGTCTGTACCAGGTCCCACCTATTGCTAAAGAACACGGGCCTTGCCCACGGGTCTCACCCAACTATACTTCGGAGCGGCCTCTCCCACAGGTCTCACCTATCCAGGGTTATGCAGGCCCACTCCTCCTCTAATCTCAACTTGCTAAACTTTCCTGATTCTTATCATGCTAACTCGGAGGTACGGGCCCCCGCCCACACACCGCGAACTAGGAGGTACGGGCCCCCACCCACACTCCGCTAACTAAGCTGCTAATGAATGCTACGGCTTACCCGCAGTCTTACATCACTTCCCTCACTGACTCGCTGCTAGGGAAAGCTGCGACTACCCCGCAGCCTTATATCCCGACTAAACTCGCACCTGCCGAAGGATCTCCGACATGGTTTCACTGAACCAACCCTCAACTACTCGCGAAGACGCGAACTCAAGGTTGGGAAGTTTCCCAGCTTCCAACCTAACTGCTCCTCAATCCAAACTACCACTTGAGCTGCTTCCTTCCTCACCAAGACTGTGGAACCACCCCAGTCTTGCACTTACTTCTTTCTCTGGCCCCCACGAGTGGCTCTCCCCCACTTCGATTCGTCTAGCTCCTCACAGCTCACAGCTTGAGATAATTACCAATTCTCCCCACCTTCCTCTGGCCACTTCTGCTGAAAACCCGAGCTTACCACAGCTGGGAATCTAACCGATCTATCCCCTAACGACACCTTCCCGAAACTAGAGAGACACTACCGAGCCCCACACATGCATGCTACAGTTACTGCATCCAAAGTAACATGCTCTAAAGGAGGCGACCTCCTATTATCATTCTAAAATCCAAGGTATGCAGATGGCATATAACTCAATCACAAGCAGGCCACAAATTCCGAAATATCATTATCAGTACCCATGCAGAATCATAACAATAAGATCATAACATAAGCTGATAGGGAAATGAAAGAAGATATGTACCTGACGCATCGGGCTACTCACACCTCATTTGAAACCAACTGATACGCCCTGCTCCTCGCTGCAGGCGCCTCCGCCCGACCCTGACGGCCGTCGGTGATCCTCAAGGTTGCAGGGGCAGGTGCTATCACCTGTCCTTCTGACTGCAAACTCGGACATTGGGCCTTCTTGTGGCCCCTCTGACTACAATGGAAACATATCAGGTCCGATCCCTGGGTGGTGGTAGCAGTACAATCCCTGCTGAAATGACCAGACTGGCCGCACTTGAAGCAGCCTGAATCACCACCACTGCCACTCCTACACGCACCCTCGTGCGTCCTGCCGCACTTGCCACAACGGCCACGGTCCTGAGGACCTCTCAACCTAGAATCTGATGTCTTGGGCCTCTTGCCCGACCCCATGGATACCTGAACCTCTACCAACTTTCTCTTCCTTTCTGTCTCAAGATCAATCTATTTTTCTCTGGCCCGAGCGATCATGTCTTCCAGCGTCTTGCAGCTGGACCGACTCACAAACTGGCTGATATCACTCCTCAACATCTCTTGGTACCGAGCCTTCTTCATCTCCTCGTCCGCCACATACTGCGGAACCAGAAGGGCTCTCTCCCTGAACTTGGTGGTGATCTCCGCCACTGTCTTTGTATTCTGTCTCAAGTCCGAAACTCTCGGGCTAACTGCTGCACCTCAATCACCGGTGCAAACTCGGCCTTGAACCTGGCCGAGAAATCGCTCCATGACATCGCGTCCAACGCGGCATCATCCCCGATAGCATGACCACCCTCCTCCCACCAATCCCGTGCTCTTTCCTTCAGAAGACAGGAGGCGAGTCGAACCTTGTCCCCCTCGGGACACCGACTAGAACGAAAAGCGTTGGCGACATCAGCCAACCATCTGCCACTAGCAATGGGGTCCCTAGCCCCATGGTAATCTGGAGCCCCGCAAACCCTGAACTCCCGAAATGTCAATGTACGCGCTCCCAACAAGGCCATCATCTCTGTGTGGAAGGCTCCAAGCCTCTCATCCAAAATCTCCAGGATGCCCTCCTTGACCGTGCCGAAGATCACAGGAGTCTGGTCTAGAATACTGTGCGTAACCTCCGCTGATACAAACTCCCTCATCCGCTCCTCGAGCTGCTCGGTCCCTGAACCCGAGCCTGATTCCTCTCTGGCACCTGACCCATCCACTGGTCCATCTTGCAATGTTGCCATACTGAAAACATGGCATAACAATCATCAAAATACACATCACTGACGAGGGATCACACACACACTACAAGTTCCCTGATTTCATCTCGGCCCCTCTTGAATCGAGTACGGATCCTCTGCTTTCAGTAGTATGGGCCCATACTACCTTCCACATCTATCCGTACTTTCCTCAAGAGTTACCTAAACTCCACCAAGTCCCTTTCGCTACCACCGTTGCTCGCAGCACTAAACTCCTCCTGGGCTTGCACTAGGGAAATCTCTGACCCAAACCAGTCCTCAGCTGCTGAAAGATTCCCAGTAATATCAACTAGCTACCTCATGAATATAGCCACATGCAACAGAGATCAGATAATCATTTGAGTAATAGACCCATCCCTAGAACGGTTGGACTCAGACAAGAGCTGCACAATAGGGTCAAATCTATCACTCTGAGATTATCCAGCCTGTGTCACATGTGACCTAGCATATTCACTTAATAGCTAGCTCACATTACTAAGAGTCCCACAAAGCACAAAGCAAGCAGCATTCAGACAAAAAGGGAAATCTAACCAGAACACAATCAAGCAATTATATCCAAATAACAAGAATCTGCACTAGCATGCGATATAAGCTCATATAATCAGACATAACCTAAACAGGCTATCCTACCACTTTCTAACCAATACTAGCATGCAGTTCACACACACATATAGCAGGCATATAAGGCATCCTCCTGGATCCTTAGCCCTAAATCTAGCATGCTGATCACATAATCATAGCATAACATAAACTTGTATGGGTAATTTGGGAGAACTTACTTGAGCTCGGCTGATTGCATGCACCACACCCTTTTCTCTTTTCAAAGTTCTTTTGTCTTTTCAATTTCTTTTGTCCTTTCTAAATTCTTTTAAAAAGAAGATTTTCTTTTGAAAATTTTCATACCAAGTCCTCAGTTTGAGTTCAGACACACCCGAGAGTGTGCCCGAATCCCTCAAACCAAGGCTCTGATACCAACTTGTAACATCCCAAAAATTGTGACCAAAAATTTCTTTTAAAAACATTACTAATCCACAACATTAAGTCATTCAAACATACATAAAAGGTTATATGACAAAATCAGAGTATCTTTTCTAAAACACTTATTCATTTTATAAGAGTAAACATCCCAGGCTAACTTCTTGGTGTGTGCCATGCGATCATCTCGAGCTCTTCATTCCGCTATCGGAAATACCTGAAACCAAAACTGAAAACCGTAAGCACAAAGCTTAGTGAGTTCCCCAACCTACCACATACCATACATATCTACTGATCTATACATGTCATACATAATTCTGAGCAAATAACCACATACTAGGGCCCCCGCCCGCTGCATTAGGCCTCGCCCACCATCGGACCCCGTCTGTCATCAGGCTCCGCCTGGCATCAGGTCCCACCTGGCATTGAGCCCCGCTCGGTATACAGATCTGTTTCCCTTAGGCCCCGCCTGTCTCTGGGCCTCGCCCGCCATACACATACATACGATCAAATAACATATTGAAGCATACATGAACTTTCCCTAATCATACCCTGATCTAAGGCCTCGCCTAACTTGGGCCCCGCCCCTGGCCTGCTACTGAAGTAGTGGAACCCCGTCCACACTCCTACTGTTGGATTAATGTCTAAGTCCATAACTATATTTGGTATGTACTTGACCCGACCCGACATGGTCCATTTGGGTTGCACTTCACCGACACAATTTATATGGATAGTCTTTTGAGAATAGTATATTTATGATTTATATTAATATATTATAAGTTCTAATATATTAATATATAATCATATTATTTAATTAGTATTGATCAAGAATTAATTTATAATTAATTAAGTGATCAAAAGGAACTAATTAAATATGGACTCTTAGATATATATGTGTAGTGGGCCAAGTTCATTTAGGGTGGGCTAAGTCTTCACGGATAGTCCATGGAGCTTTAACCCATGGATCCTAGGAAATGAAAGGTCATGGGTATTAGGGTTTAACCCTAATCCTCCACACTATATAAAGGGTCTTATGGTTCATGAAATTAGGAAGTGGCTAGTGTGGATACACTAAAGAGGGCAATAACCGATTTCATAAGTATGAGCCAAGTATCCATATTCTCTAAAGTCTTCCAAGGTGGTTTGGTGATTTGTGATTCCACTTGAGGCTTCCACACTATTGGGGCTAAGCTCTTAAAGTTCAAGACTTCAAGCTTCATTAAAAGGTATGTATTCTAACTTGTTATATTACCCAAGTATCAAGGATTGTATGCTAGATAGGGTAATACCTTGGAATATTCATATTTGCATGTATAATGGAGAAATCATAGATCCAAGGTATTTAGGGTTGCATGTACACTTAGGAGTGTTAGAATGCTCAAAACCCAACAGTGGTATCAGAGCCTAGGCTTGTTTTCTTGTTACACTTGCAAAAACTGCTTAAAAATCGAATTTTGGTGCTGTCTGCACATTAGACTCGCCGAGTCCATAAAGGGACTCGACGAGTCCAAGGCAAAATGCATCCAACTCGCCGAGTTTGTTCGTGCACTCGACGAGTTGGACCCCCAGACAGCATATATTCGACTGTTTTGGCTAGAAATGGACTAGGAACATTACCCTAAGTTGTTTTTGAACTTATAAACTTGTTTTTGATGTGGTAATGTTCATGCTAATCCAATTTCAAAGATAATTGTCAATAGATTCATGTTTTGTATTAGTTTAAAAGTTATGCTAATTACATGAAAAAGTTTGATGTGTATTATCTTTGTTCATATGAGTTGCTTAGATTAATAGATAAGTTAATTGAATAGTTGTTTTCAATCCATTTTAATCTAAAAGTTGATTCTAAAATGTGTTTGTGTAACTTGTCCTCAAGTTACATGAAAAGTCACATTTAAGTTTCTTAAAACTCATAAAAATTGTCATAGGTTACAAAATAAAGAGTCTTGTTCTCATTAAATGGTTTTATGACTCCATAACTTGTCCTCAAGTTGTGGAGGTTCAAGAGTCTCTTCATTAAATAAAATATGTGTAACCTTAGTTAATCTCATAAAGCTTCCATAAGTTATGAATTATGAATAGTCACTTTCTTAATTAGTTTAAAGTCTTCCATAACTTGTCCTCAAGTTATGGAACTTGAAGAGTTTTTTAATTAAAACTACTTTAAACACATAAGTTATGGAATAGAAAAGTTTTGAAAGTTACAAAACTTGCCCTCAAGTTTTGGAATTTGAAAAGTTTTCTCTTATGAATACTTTAATTCCAAGTTTAGCCCTTAGAATTTTAAAAGTTAAAATTCAACCCTTATACTTTATAATATTATAAGTTAATAATATATATATGTATAAGAGAAAGTCAGTCTTACCGTTAGTAGGCCTCATTCACGAAGCTGGTCTATAAGGGGGGTATAAGGTTACTGCCTATAAAATGGCAGTTTAATGGGTGTCCACTCTCACCCACCGCTTCCTTGACTGGTGGAGGGTCGTTAGCCGAACGGGTAGGACAAAGACTATAAATTCTCCCTTCATTAAAAGTATTAATGATAAATACTAAGTAACTAAACCTTTTATAAATAACCAATCTTAGTTACTTAGGAAAATGTGAATAAGGTGCTAATCCATGAAATTACACTTTGCACTTTGTTTAAGTCGGTTAGTGGAGCGTGTGTGGTTAACCGGCACACTAACTCGTATTTAACAAGGTAGACAAAGGGTAACTTAATGTTTATCATAGTATCGATGGAGCGTGTGTGGTTAACCGGCACATCGATTGAGGGGTAAACACTTAAGGGTACCAAGTAATTTGCATGGTTACTTCACACCTTGTTTTGTGATCCTCGGCATCCCAGTCACAAAACCTGAAGGGCACACTCGAGATTGAAACATGCCTTTGAAAAGTTCAATGAATCTCAAAAGATCTAGGAGTTTCAAATCCATTTAAAAACCTAATAATTTATTTCGTTTTTCATGGTGGAAATTGGTGAATCGTCATTCACCTACCTTCAAATATTCTATAGCTTGGATTATGGCATCCCTCTTCCAAGTTATAAAATAGTTTGTTGGGTCCTAGCCTTAATATTTCATATTGGGTGTTATATTAAGGACTTTAAATCAACTATCTTGAATATCTCCCAAAAGATGTCTAGTTCAGACATCTATGATCTTCCCAAATCTCTTGGAACTTCACTTCCTCCACCTCCTCCAATTATTCTCCCTAACCCACAAGTTCAAGGTCACTCAAGCTCTATTGGCAAGGCAAGGTCTAGGTGTGATCACATCTTGGAAATGAAGTCACATACTGACAAGCCGGGAGAGTTGGGTGTCAAAGTATTGAGAAAGTTAGTGGTTCAATCACTTTCTAAGTCACATAGTGAGTTCCTTTGGGACTCCTATGAAACAGACTATGACAAGACCCTTAATGATCTTATCTATTTACTTGGTGCTGCTGAATCAGCAATGATTTGGAAGGCTAGTAAAGCAAATTTGATTAGAAGATCGACTTCCCAAAACTTTATGGACATTGAAAATGGTGACACTGGAAATCCAGAAAAAGCATTCTCTTACCAATGGAAAGGGATCGGCCATAGTCAACTCGGTTGACCAAATGGTAAAGAGAAAGGTTAAGTCTGAGATTAACCCATGTACCATTCCCAAAGGATCCATATGGTCCTATTGCCAAAAGGAAAGGGCATTGGTTGCGAAGCTGCCAAATTTACCTAAAAGATCATAAGGCTGGTAAAGTCAATAAGTTTGACTCTACTTCAGGTAAAGTCCACTATCAAACTCTATTAAGTTTCTATTCTGATATTCTTATTACATGATGTGACTGGGTCACATGTTGATGTTTTAAGAATCAAAGGAAAAATGAAGGAAACTTAAAGAAAGAGTATGTTGAATAGGAAACATGTAATAACATAGTTTTCATTTCAAGTTACATTGTAAGGAAAAAGTTTTTCCGTGTTTTTTTTAATATAAATAAAAGTTTGTTTTACTTTATTTTTATCTCTTTACAATGACATTCATGAAAACTTGATGTTTGTATGTTTATAGCAATATTGGAAATATGAATTTGATTCTTTCATTTGTGGTAGTGTCTAAATTTACCAAATAAGGAAATATTCTCATCACCCAAGTTTCAATTGGACCGAAACTTGGAATCATACAAGGTGTTGAGTGTGATGTGTGAGAATTTTCAACTTTGGAAAATTAAGACTAGTTCCGTGTTCACATGTATATGTGACTCAAGAGAAGGACTAAGGGATCAAGTACACTTTCTTGTGCACTTGTCAAAGTCCACCACAAAAGATGGATAAGACTATTCATCATGATTTACTAAGGTTTAGTAAATATGATTATACTTACAAGCTTAAGTATAATTCTGAGACATTGGAAAAGTTTCAATGTATGACAGAACGAATAAGAAGAATCAAATTAGGCAGAAGGATAAAAAGTTTCTCAAGTCTGAAAAGATGGGAGAGTACTTTAGTATCATGTTTTAAGATCATCTTAATGATTTTGAGACCTTATCACAATTCATCCTCTAAGTGCATTCTGATAGTTAAGAAGAGGAGTCATGAATTGTTGAAGTGGTTAAATCAAGAAGATGATTCATACTTCGTTCCAAAAAAAACAAGTCTTAGAGTTATACTCCAAGACTGTAAGTTGAGTGACATATCTTAAAGAAAGGTTTAAAACACTTGTCAAATGTAAGAGTAAAAGTGTCCTACTCTTGTACATTTGAAAATGGTAAGTTGTGATGTTTTGGGTTAAACAAAGACCAACTTAGGCCAAGAGTGTGAAGTGTTTGTCTTGATAAAAAAAGCTGCACTATCTCTTGAATATTTGGCAAGATAGTGTTATATGTCAAGAGGACAGTGGGAGTCTTAGAGATTCTGAAAGCTTCAAGGTCTAATCAAGAATAAAACCTGAGGTTCTTCACTAGCACACGACTTGAGGTTTATAACCTATCGTGTTGACATATTTCTATTTCTGTGCCCATTCCAGTTAAAGTTGGCTTTGCATATGAGTTCTTAGAGCATAACAACTTGGAAGCAATGGCAGGTCCTTGAGCTGCCAGGTGGCAAGAAATTCAGATTCAGTTCAGTCCATATGAGTTTGGATTTGTCATTAACCGTGTCTTGTGATTATGGTTTTGACAGATTCACATGGATAAGAACACATACACCATAAAATCTAAGGGTCATAAGGTTTCTCTCCGATTCATGAAAATGATGGTGAGGAAACACTTCCATCAAGTAGATTTGAAGCAGATGGCAAAAAGGTCTAAACAATTGAGACTATGATTACGGCATCCCTTTTCATAGTTCTGAAATTGTTTAGACACACATGCGTGCTATCTAAGGAAAGGTGTATGATTTTGATAAAGTTTTATCAAAGCATCTCGTATCAGAAGTCTGAACTTTGGTAAGAAAGTCAATAAAGTATTGATTTCTAGAAGTCCAGCTGATTTCTGAGTACATGTCAAAGCTAGTGGGAGCATAAGTGTTATGCTAATAATCATCATGTTAGTGGGAGCATGATAATTATGATAAAGGTTGCAAGTTAGCAATGTTAATTATAGAAAAACAAAAGTTTCAATTCGTGAGGTTGCAGGGGTTAGAAAAGTTGTTTTGCTATAATTAAGGGAGAGGAAATTATACTTCATTTCGATTCTAAAAAGCTTAGATTGAGTTTATAATCATTCTAAAGAGCTTATATTGAGATTTTAATCACCTTTAGTCAAGAATATATATATGAATTTCATGTTGGATTGGTTCAACTGAAGGAAATTCTATATATTGCGTTCTCAAAATTCGATTATGATTACGGCATCCCTTTTCATAGTCAAATTTTGAGAATATGGCAAAACAAAAATTATTATGGAAAAAGACTGGTCTAGAACCATGTCTTTATGTGAAACATCATGAATCGTGTCCCATTTGCTTTGGGTACAAGATCGATTACATGTGCTATAATATTTATCCTTTCTGAATTTTCCAAATGCCTTGGGGCATTAAGGAGGAAAATGTCTAGAATTGGATATGACTAAAGTGATTAAGCAATTGTTGAGGACAATCTAAGGTTTACCAAAGATTGGTTGCTCAAGGACAGTTGGAAGTATACTGTTAATACTGGAAGGAACATATTGACATAGTCTGAAAAGAGGCAACTCTTGTTCAGAAGTGGTAGTCAAAATGGGAATATAGAGTTGTCTTCATAGGTGGAAGCAATCTGTGTAAGGTTAAAGAAACTTAATGCAAGAAGCATGTTCAAAGCAATGCGCTTTGAATTTGAGACATCGTTTCCATGGAATTGCTCTCCATTGGAATACTCAGTAATGATTGTTGCCAAACCTTTGTGGCTTTGTGCATAATCATTACAAGAGGAACAGTGCATACATGTTTAAAATCTAAACAGATTTCGATAAATGTTAGGAATTCTTGCATTTACGATAAGGATTTGGAAGTGTGAAAAGAGAATCATTGAAATTATGTTCAATTGATCTAGTTCACAAAGAAAAGGATCATAGACAAACATAGAGTTCATACTTTGTGTATGGCAAAGCTATTGTTTAGAAAACATAGTGTACATGCTTGGAGCATGGGACAACTAGTGTTTTTAATTCAGGTATAAAGTTGATAAAACCGAAACAATGAATAATGAGTAATCAGTATGGTGATAAATAAAAGTGGTCTATTTATATTCATAGGGTTTGATACCATATTTGATTCATTTATTCTTGTGTTTCACTTTGCATGTTTTGACTTCCATAATAACTAGGTTATTCTTCCGGATTGACTAAGTTATTCAAACCATCCACAGTCGGTCATAAGTTGGAAGTAGATATGAATCAAGACTGTCATGGGTGGGCTTGTAGAGGTCCAAGTTGGTGGACAAAGTTGTGCTACAACACTCATGAGTGCTCATAAGTTCTGAGTATTGGATTCAACCCGCGCTCATTTGAATCACTTCATGGATTTTATCACGAGTGATCATGAGACGATAAGATCTTATATTCTTCAAACCTAGAGATATGAGTTGTTACTATGAGTTGATAGTACATTGATTGCACGAAAACGCATTGGTAACTCGATGTTATAAAACATGCCTTTGTGTATGACTCAACAAGTAGTAGAACAAGCCATATGGGTCGAAGTTTATCCATTCCTTTTACCTTCGGGATAAAAGCGATATATGTGGGCCCCTCGATGATTTAGTGATGACACATGTGAGTGCTTGGCCAAGCCAGGACTGATTTGATTTGTTCAATCAGTCAGTCATCATAAATCGGAAATCGGGAAACAACAAATGGACAGAGAGAATGATTGATAATCCACGTCTCAGTCCATATGATATCTAGAATGGAGGAATATATGATCCCTTATCTAATGGACAAGTCATTGACAAAGGTCAGAGTTCATTGACAAGATCAAAGTTCGACAGCGGCTTTAAGAGCTACGATTGCCAGTTGGTTTTTGAAGTCATACTCAATAATAGTTTTAGACTTATCCAAGTGGGAGACTGTTGGATTAATGTCTAAGTCCATAACTATATTTGGTATGTTCTTGACCCGACCCGGCATGGTCCATTTGGGTTGCACTTCACCGGCACAATTTATATGGATAGTCTTTTGAGAATAGTATATTTATGATTTATATTAATATATTATAAGTTCTAATATATTAATATATAATCATATTATTTAATTAGTATTGATCAAGAGTTAATTTATAATTAATTAAGTGATCAAAAGGAACTAATTAAATATGGACTCTTAGATATATATGTGTAGTGGGCCAAGTTCATTTAGGTTGGGCTAAGTCTTCATGCATAGTCCATGTAGCTTTAACCCATGAATCCTAGGAAATGAAAGGTCATGGGTATTAGGGTTTAACCCTAATCCTCCACACTATATAAAGGGTCTTATGTCTCATGAAATTAGGAAGTGGCTAGTGTGGATACACTAAAGAGGGCAATAACCGATTTCATAAGTATGAGCCAAGTATCCATATTCTCTAAAGTCTTCCAAGGTGGTTTGATGATTTGTGATTCCACTTGAGGCTTCCACACTATTGGGGCTAAGCTCTTAAAGTTCAAGACTTCAAGCTTCATTAAAAGGTATGTATTCTAACTTGTTATATTACCCAAGTATCAAGGATTGTATGCTAGATAGGGTAATACCTTGGAATATTCATATTTGCATGTATAATAGAGAAAACATAGATCCAAGGTATTTAGGGTTGCATGTACACTTAGGAGTGTTAGAATGCTCAAAACCCAACACCTACTAGTACTGAGATACGGGCCCTCGCCCACACTCACATCCTTCCTATCACGGGCCTCGCCCCTGCTCTGCTAACATCGAGATATGGAACCCCATCCATACTCAGCTAGTGATGAGATACGGGACCTCGCCCACACTCACCTCCCTACCAGGCATATACAAGTATCACGAAGACAACAAGTATAATCTAACGCACTACATAAGAATCTTCCTCGGGAATACCCCGGCATCGGACCCCCGGCCCGGAAACATACTATTATCTAACGCACTTCGGGCTTACCCCGACATCGGACCCTCGGTCCGGATCCTATCATACCGACACATGAAAGGATCACAAAGACCTCTATCATCCTAACATTCCTCAGGCCTCGCCCGACATCGGGTCGTAATCCCGGAACATATATCAATAAGTGCCTAGGGCTAACCCCTGGGTCTTCCTTCTACACATAATCATAAACATGAACATGAACATAATGGGCCGGCATTGTGGCCGTAGACCCATGCACATAGTGAGGAGACTCACCTCGCACTGTTGAAAACTCGCTGAACACTTCTGACTGCTAACTGGCAACTTCTGAACCGCTGACCCTTCGGCTTCCCGAACTATTAATACCCAAAATAACATTTAGACCACAATAAGCCAAAAGTCAACCCTGGTCAAACTTGGTCAAAGTCAACGGTCAAAGTCAACATCCAGTTGACCTGACTCGCCGAGTTGGTCTACCCACTCGTCGAGTCCATACTCCTCCAATCCCAAAACAACCCCGACTCTACTCGTCGAGCCTTGCAAGAACTCGACGGGTTCTCCTTCAACCATGCCACTGGGACCATCTGCAACCGACTCGTCGAGTTCACCATTGAACTCGTCGAGTTCACCATTGAACTCGTCGAGTTCATTATCCACATACGAATGTCTCTAGTCTGTGACTCGCCGAGTTGTATGAACAACTCGTCGAGTCCATCTTCATAACTAAGAAGATTGCCTTAGACTCGCCGAGTTCTTCCTTGAACTCGTCGAGTACGATGAACTTCATAACCATTATGGACCCAGACTGGTTGAATCCTTTACCAACTCCACTCACTGATCCAAATCATAAACAGAAGGGTTTGGGTTTGCGACCCAACTCGCCGAGTCCATAAACTGACTCGCTGAGTCCACCTTGTGACATTCCTATTCTGTCGATTACAGTCCATTCTAACACCTTCAACCCATAGATCTGGACTTCTAATGCCAACATTACACGTAAAGTTGCTAACTTTACGTGCATGCAAGGTGCTATGGAGCTAAAACTCTTAATCCAAGCTAAAATGAAGGTCTAGGAAATGAAATGGAGCCATAGCTGGATAAAGCTACCCACTCAGAGTTCCTCAAGCTCATAAATGCCCAAATCTGAAGTCTTTTCGTCCTCAAAGGCTCAATGCTCAGATTGGCCTTTGAAATGGCCCAAAAGAGGGAAAATACAAGCTAGAAAGGGAATCTAGATGATTAACATCCAAGGTATAAGCTTTATACCTTCAAATGATCTGCAATGCTGCCCCAACTATGGATCTATAGCTTCTTCTTGCACCTCCAAGGTCCTTCTTCCTTCTCCAAGCTTCAAATCACTCTCAAGGCAAGAACTAGCTCAACAATGGAGTTGGGTGGCTAGGGTTTCGAGTTCTGGACTAGAGAGGCTGCAAATGAAACCCTAGGAAGGAGAATAGGATGCTTAAATAGGGTACCAAGTCCCGAAATTAGGGTTTCCAAACCCAGACCAGACTCGCCGAGTCCACTTGCCAACTCGCCGAGTAGGTCACTTAATCCGCGACACGGAACACGCTCTGACTCGTCGAGTTCCTCCTTAGACTCGATGAGTTGACCCTTTTGACTTAGGGTTTTTCTTTCCTTTCCGAGTCTTCTGGATTCCGGGTGTTGCAATCTACCTCTTAAAATTTCAGCTATTAAAAGAGAACAATCAAGATCAAACATATCACACACAAATGACACAAATCATAGAAAACAAGAGAGAGAATGCCTTTAGTCGTTGAGGTTCTGCAGATCGATTCAAAGCTTTATGTTCACCAAGAACAAACAAAGAACATGAATCAGTGTTTGCAACCAACAAGTTAGAGGGATCCAATATTTGTAACCTTCGAGTTATGAGAGTCACCAAGACTACACTCGATGGTTCCATTCATTGTGATCCGTGAAGGAGGAGAATGTGGGATGGCTATCTCCTAGAAGGCGCCTTTGGATCTTTGAGGAATGAAGTTGTAGTGGTAGCATCTATGGAAGTTAGTCGCGCCAAATCAGCTAACTACACTTCATCCCATTTCAATAGAAATAAGCAGTTCAAGACAGAAGAAATATGTGCCAAGAAGATCACTTGGTGGCATAGTTATTCCCTATCTGATCTCATCAACATAATCAACATGTCACGCGGAGTATACATCAGCGTCAGTGAGAGGGCAGTTGTTGCTGAAGAAAATATGCAGATTCAGCGTCAACTGGTTTCACAGGGAGAGTGATGCACTTTGGGAATGGCATGTTGATCCCTTCAAAGTAGATCAGTCAGAAGAGGTGACTATTGATAGAGAAGATCATGTAGGAAATGTTAGTAGAAAAAGAAATTGTATTCACAATGTATACTTCTTTGGTAAAAAATAATTAAATGCAAACAAACCAATAAATTAAAGGAGTATCAAATTTATGTTCAAAATTTTAAAAGTAGCAAAGCATAAAACAAAAATAATGTATCAGTGTCAAAAGCAATAAATCAAACCATACAGATATCGTTCTCTCTAAGAGCTGAAAGCACGATTTTGTTTTTAGAATCAAACACATTTCCCTCATGACGGTTGAAAAGAACTTCGTAACCAACGTCACAAAGTTGACTGATGGAGATGAAGTTTCCTTTCAGTCCTTCTACATAAAACACGTCCTTCAGCTCAATCGTCCTGCACTCAAAAGTTCCAACACCTGTAACAGCTCTTCCACTATTGTCACCAAATTTCACCATCGGGCCATCTTTCTTTGCAAAATTTGTAAGGAGGGACTTGTAACCGGTCAAGTGTTTAAAACTTCCACTGTCTAGGTACCAAGTTTGACCTAGATTTGGACTTGATTCTGTGTCAGCATGAGAACCATCAGCGTCATATATGCCATCAGGGGAATCAGTTACAAGATCCATGAGACCCTTAACATTCAGCGCCTCATCTTCAGATGTCTCCTCTTCATCCACCCATTCTTCATGATCTTCATGTTTTGCAATGAAAGCCTTTGGCAAAGATATGTTTTCTTTCTTCATATGAGCCACCAGCTTCTTGTATATGACTTCATAGTTCTCAGGACTCTGGGTTTCTTTCTTCTCCTTGCAATCCCTAGAAAAATGGCCAGGGCTTCCACAATTAAAGCAGATACCTGATATTTTCTTCTTTGAGGTGGATCTTTTTGTTGAGCTACTTCCCTTGAATTTAGAGTACAACGCTGGCAACAAGCTCATCGGTGAGATCTTCATCACTTTGTTCACCCTGATTTGAATTGTGTTATTCGCTGATGTGCTTTGTTGTTTCCTTTCGAGACATCAGGTTAACAAACTTTTCCTTGCTCGAGTCCTTCATGATTTCCTTAAGAAGGGCCTTGGTCTCTTCATAATTTCGCAAATTACCGAACAACGAATTCAGATCCATGGAATCGATCTTCTTACCGTTTTTAAGAACATCAGTGTAATGTTCCCAGCTCTTCCCAAGAGAATCGAGAAACTTTAGAACCAACTCTGATGAGTGCTTAACGATTCCCATCCTGTACATATCATTAACCAAACAATTAAAATTATTGAAGGTTTGAGTAAGAGACTCACCTTTTGAGCAAAAAAATGCTCGTATATTCGATTAAGATTGTTGATGGTTGTAGCCTGGACATCCACAGTGCCTTCATAAGCCACCGTCAGCGTGTCCATCATCTCTTGGGATAATAAACTGTTCTGCACGAGATGATACACATGGTATGGAATAGAATTTCCAATAGCAGCCCTGACTTTTACATCAAGACTGAGCAGTCTTTTGTCATCGTCATCATAACTTGTTGTTGGCTTTTGCTTCAGAGGGGCAACAGGAGCGTTGTTTGCCATGGGTTGGTACATAGGAACATGGGGATCTTTTTCAACAATATTTTTCATCTCATAGTCAATGGTTTCAAGAACCACCATGGCCTTGGTTTTCCACATGGCGAAGTTGTGTTCATCGAAGGGAAGAATTTTATTGAGATCAAAGGACTTGGAATTGCTTAAATTCGACATGATAACTTGAGTATATCACAAACCTACTATGATACCAATTGAAGGCTTGTATTATGATCGGATATACTTCAAGTATGAACAAGAAAAGCAAAAATAATCTAAACGAAATAATCAACTTAAAGTAAATAACACAGAAGTTCTCCAAATGTTCCTTTCACCAAGAAAAGAGGTTTTGTCTTCACCAAGAAGACGATTTTGTCACAAAGACAATTGACACAAAGTCACGATCATTGACGCACACCATTAGGGTTTGACCTAATGTTGTATATATACTAATCTATACATGAAAATCCATTTATTGAAGGGATTGAATCTAATCTATACTAAGAACAAATCTTATCATAAAGATACGGGATCTAATCTATTCTATATATATCTATAATAACTACCTAATATACAAAAGATTACAATGGAACAACTATACGGTAAGCCGACACTGTTGGACTTGTAGACGTTGGCGTTATCGACTCGTAGACGTTGACGCTGATGAATCAGCATGTTATGTGTTTGACTCATCATATCATAAGGTACGACTTTACAGATGATGGTTTCCATTGAGTGTAGATCCAACAAACAAGCTCCTCCTCCATCTTCTAGCACATATTCTGGACTATTCAGAGTCTTCAGGATCTAATCTTTATGTGTTATGTTTCGAGATCTAGACTTTAATCCCTTATTCTTCATGTTTAGGTTAGTTAGTGGGTGGGATCCCATAAAGTTGGCAACTTTATGGATTCTTGAGGTCCCCTTGTGGTTATATGTTCCATATCTAAAGTTTGATTGAGTCTTGATTCCTGGAATGAGGTTGTGACCTCATTTTTTTTTACCATTTTTGACCTAGTTGGAGTTCAAGACATACATTGGACATGCATGTCTATAAAACACCAATTTTTCGAACTCATTGGTTGAGAGAAAGCCTTCTGGAAAGTTTGGATGCGTAACTTGAAGGATTAAGAGCTTAATGCATTAAGGTGACCAGATCAGTTCCCACGACGTGGAGGTTTAGCTCCCACCATGTGGCATTAGGTGGTCTTCGCGACTGTTTTGTCATGAGGTCACCATAGCGTGGCAAATGTTTGGCCACGACGTGGTGACCGGTTGATGGACTTTTGATCGTTGACTTTTGGTCAACTTGAAGGTTTTGGGCTTTGGATTGAGAATTTGTCCCTAAATTGTGGTATACGTGACTCGTAGTACCGGTTCTTGGATTGTGTGAGTTGTAGGTCTCGCGAGGCGGTCCGGGCAGACTGAAGGCTCATGTGTGCATGCATTGTATGTGTATTGTTGTGTGAGTATTTTGGGGGAACTCACTAAGCTTTGACTTATAGTTGTGGATTTAAATGTTTTAGGTACTTTAGAGGATCGGGGGAAGATGAATGTGTGATCATACACATCATCCTGTTGATTTATATATGAGAGATGTTATTAATACTTTGATTTTTATGGTTTTGTTTTGAAACAACGATTTGAATACTTTATGGATTTCATGGAAATGTCTTTTAAAATGAAAATTTTTTACTATGATTTTTGGTACATTACAATTAAGCTAGAGCTCGGCTCGGGCTTGTTTAAAATCGATTTCGAGTCAAACTTTTAACGAGTCGATCTCGAGTAGCTTAACTCGTTTGCATTCTTAGTTGTGACAACTTGTTTATTTAAGTAGGTTGAAATCTCTTATTCAAACCGTTTATTTTATGTCATGTTTGTGTTGGATTAACAGGTTTAAGGTTCGATTTTGTAAACATGAGATGTCGGGTCGAAACACCAAACAAGTTGAAAAGACTTGACACTAACTTTACCCGTTTAAATTTTTTGTTGTATCGTGTGAACGCATTTATTTAAACGGGTTCAAATCTTTCACCTAAACTTGTTTTGTGACAGATTAGAGGGTCATTTTATGTTTTACCGGCTCTAACACGTATCATAATACAAAACCAGTTACTTAAGATAAAAACAAAAATCATATGAATATATGGTTTTATTCGGTTTTTGTTTTCGTGTTTATATGAAAACTTGAATCAACCAAATATTTTTTGTTTTTTTAATCTAAAAAACCAAATCAACGTTTTATTAAAACGGCTCGATGCTTTGTTAGCAACAGTTTTTCTACTTCTTTTTTCTACACAACCTGATAAAACAAATAAGATGTACATAAATTATATTTTATGCCTTTACTTCATTTTCCAAATGGTGATTGACGCCTGACCACGAGTATGACTAGAAGAAAACACGCAAGATCCACGTATTGTGGACTCCTTCTATTCACATAACAAGATCCTTCGTAAAAAGCTTCTAGAACATACAGATTATTTAGTCAGTTTTAATCATTGATTTTTGTAAGAACTAGGTATTTGATATATTTTTTTAACATAATCAGATATTTGTTAAATTTTGATTTGAAATTAGAAAAAAAATATTTATTTTTCAACAATTATAATTTCAATACAATAATATTTTTATTAGAACGATACAAAGTTAAAAATGTTAATATTTTTTATAATATTATAAATAGTATTCGTATATATCTTTTATTAAAAATATTTTTTTTATTTAACTAAAACATTATTTTTTGTTTTGTTCCTATTTTCTCCTGTTAAAAATAGAAAATTGATGTCTTGTGATTTTGATTTTCTTTTTATTTTTGAATACAAAATATATGGCTAGAAAGTGGTATTTGTGTACCCCAAAAATATAACGGTCTTATTTGATCTCTTCCGTATACATACTAGGTGCATTTAAGAGCCATGGTGATAAAGTACGAATCAAAAGGGTAATTTGGGTATTCCCTTTACAACGGTCTTAATCCTTGGAAAAATGTAAGTACAATGCTTTTATAGTTAAGAAATTCTAAGTATGTTAATATTATGGGAAAATAAATAAAATTATTGATATGACATTATTTAACTATGTATTTTAGGTCATTATATTAATATATTTGAGTAAAAATGTTATATTTTAATATATATATGATACTTAATATGCTTTGAAATGTTAAATTATAGTTAAAATTGAAGTTGAGATGCAAAAGGATAAGAAATGAGTTGAAAAAAGATCAAAAAGGATGTTGTTGAACAGTTTGACCCCTCGTCAGTGTTTTAACCATATCTTATGACTCGTAACTCTGATTGACGAGACTCAAAATGTTCTGGAAACTAGAAAAAAAATTCAGACAAATTTCATGTTTTGAGAAAATTCTGATTCCCAGTTCCCACGTCATGGCAAAGCATTTCCACGACGTAGCAAATCAGAAAATTGCATGCATAGGAAGATTCCATCTCCCACGGCGTGACAAGTCTTTCTCCACATCGTGGTAACCTTGGAACCTATAAATAGAGCCAAAAATTATCCCTAGTGATATATCTTCAACCCTAATTCAGTCCCTACTAAAATAAACCCCAGAAGTGTCGTTTTGAGGGTCTTTAAGGCGGCCGAAGGGTCGTTAAGCTGATATGGAGTAAAGATCTGAAGGATTCGAGAGTGGATTTATGTCAGGAATCATTCGTTTTGATTTTTTTGACCATGATTAGCATTCCAATTGTTTCTATATGTGCTTTAATTTTTGAATTAGGGTGGTAAAACCCTTTTGCTTTGCGTTTATGGTTAGATGAATCATTGAGATTATGGATTAATTTGCTATTTGGATTGTTTATTCTTGTTTACATTATTTTGTCAAGTTTGATTGAAAGATCCATATGTGTTAATGATTGCTACTTTATTCATTATTTATGAATTAATAGAGTTTAGATGACCATTCTGATTGTGTTAATTTGAATCATAGTTGTCCATGATTATTGGTAATTATGACTAGAGTTTGATCAAAACCTAGGGTTAGGATAATAAAGTGATGGACTTTAGTGTGTATGCATAAGTATATAATCATTCTATGCATGATTTAATTCCTAAGATCATTAGGATTAATAAAGATCAAATCTTGCTTAATACGAACTCAACAATGAATTTATGGATAATTAATGGCATGCCGATGAAATTAAGAGTCTTTAGATTCATTAGGATTAGTAGTCTGATCATGATGCTAGTTATATTAGGAATCGATGAATAACGAATGAATAGTCATTGAACTTGAGTACATGATTTTGAGATGTAATCCAATCTAAACCAAAGTATCTGGAGTGACTCATTTCGAATCAGTTTATTTTTTAGTTTAGTTATTGATTCTCTGCGATTTAATAATAAACCCCCATTTTCTGCTTTCATTTATTTAATGTAACCTATAATCAAGTATTATAATATTAATTTACTACCATTCCTCTTGATTTCGACACACTTGCTTATCAAAACTATACTATATCCGATCAGGTTCACTGTCTGTAAGGTGTGGTTTAGATGCGATAGACTAGGAATTATAAACAAAAAACTAGTGATTAAAAAATACACATCACTTATCATTGTTATTACAGGTAAAACCCAAAGTATATTGCCAGTATTGATAAAAAAGAGTAAAGGTCATTCCTATTTCTTGCAGGAAAGCTTCCTGGAATATCTTTGTGCATTCATTTCAATCTCATTTTAATTTCTCACTGCCACAAAATGCATTAAAACTTCTTGGAACATCTTTGTTGTTGAAGGGTAATTTAGAGTTTTTATTTGTTTGCTATGATAGTTAAGTTATGTTATTAGTTAGTAGTTATATGTTAGTTATCGAATGGTTAAATGTAGTTATAACAATCAGGATTAGTTATTCCTAACTGTTGCCATGAAGGGTTTTGATGGGTAGTAGAAAAGATAATCTCTTAAAATCATTTCAAATATATTTTATTTTAAATCAATTGTTGAATTCGGTCCCAAACATTCTATTGACAAATCAAAACAAATTTCATAGTCAATTAATCTAAAATATAAATTTTTAAGTACAAGAGTGACCAATTCAAATGACACAACAAAATTTTAAATAAACCATACAAACTATGGTATTCTTAAATATTCAAGCAATGCTAATTCTAAGTTGCTTCTTCATCTGCGAGTACATGTCAAGATAATATGTTAGGCTTGGAAATCCTAGTGAGTAATATCAATATTCAACCGTGGAAAGGAATTGGATAATGACATTAACATAATTCCTAGGTCTTTGATTCCCAATAACATTTATAAGAATGTTTTTATAAATATCAAACCTTTTTCAAAAACAAATTTTAAATTACATTTAAATATAAGGGTAAGTGAAATTATAAACGATAATGAATGCACATGCAACTAATCCCATACCTAATTTACTAATCTCAAGTAAGTCTATTTCCACTAGAGTCCCGATGGTCTTATAGGTAAATACTCACCTCAGTCTAAAAACTATCCTTCTTAACCTTGAAAATAATGAAAAGGTTTCTACTACTTCCCATCCTCTTAGAGAATAAGTTGAGGACTTAAATACTGATGGATTTTATAGGTTACAATCAAATTATTTGCACATCGAGATTTAGTTAAACACTTATGGGTACATGAAACCTAGAAGTTTATGTCTTTTTATCAAGTTATAACAACATACTTATGAAACAAACTTCTAACCTACATAAATCGAAAATTTGATAGTTAGAACACATACCTTTTGCAAAAATCGAATAATGCAAACAACTCTCTTGAAATCTTCCTTGGAAAGAAAGCACCATTAATGTGAATGCCTATAATGGTTCACACCCAAACCCTAAAAACCCTAGGATCTAACATATGGAGAGAGAGAGAGAGAGAGAGAGAGAGAGAGAAAGAGAGAGAGGGGGGAGAGAGAGAGAGGAGGGAGAAGAAAACTAGTTTCTTTTTCTTGAGTATTTAGGGATCAATTCCTGCTAGGGATATAGTCCCTATTTATGGCTACTAGAAACCTTAACTTGAATATTAAAATAATGGTACCTTAACCTAAATCGAATCTGTTTCCTTATCAGCTATTGGAGGCTTCTAGAATATATCTCGAACCTCCTCAAATCGTCCATGCATAGGGAGATTCTAGAATTGTCTCCCTTGCTCAACTATTGAGTAATTGCAATTCAACACTTGCATCCTTAATTAATTCTAATTAATCCACAAATAACTTATAATTAATTCTGATTAATTCGTAATTAATTATTAAATATTTCTTATTAATATATTAATCATATAATATATTAACAAATCATTTTATCTCTCTCCTTATATTAGTTCTAGCTATTTTTGATTATGAGGGCAACCTAAAAAGGACTTTACTTTTATTCACTAAGATTATACCAATTTAGTTAAGACCTTAGACACCTTAATCCAACAAATGCCACCTAAGAGTATCATTATGTGTAAAATCTGGTTTTAGGGTATAACTTTTTGCATTATTTTGGAGTCTTTAAGTCTTACGTTTTCCACTGAGTAGTAGCGTGACTAAGTTAAATGTCACGACATGACATTTTCACGACACAAACTTTAATGAAGCTCGTGACGTGATGGGTCTGTTGGTCCAAACCCTAGAAGCCTCGATTTTTAGGCCTATTTAATGGCACAAACCCATATGGTTTTGTTATTCACTCAGCCTCCATCTCAGAAAAACTCTCCCATGCAAAATCTAGTATCTTCTTGAGTTTTTGAGAGAGATTTTCCTCATTGGTGAAGCTTGAAGGCTCCCTTAGTTGCAAGAAGTTGATTGTTGAATTCAGATCCAACAAGCATCAACCTTCCTTCCTTGCTTAGGACCTTTGTGAGTATTCAAGTTCTATGATTTTTTCCTTCTTGAATGATAGATATAGGCTATTTGGCTTGATTTTGGTCCTTTCTTATTGTTTGGGTGGAGTTTGGAAAAGTCCATACCTAAAGGTTGAATCTTGGGGTCTTCTGGATCCTTTGAGACAAATTGAGTTGGTTGTTATCATTTGATTTCAAGCAAGGTCATGAGCTCATTTTGGTCCCTTTTGACCTAGGTTAAGAGATCTTGATATCTAAGGCACCCAAATGGATAAAGTTTGGAACTTTATCCATTAAGACCATGTTTTAATAGGTTATAGAAGGTTAGAGTTAAGTATTAAATGATTAAGACCTTAGGGAAATGATGGTTGTTAATTCAGGTTTATCGGTGTGACTTAGGGGTCTTCACGACTATTTTGGCATCGAGTTCACGATGACCGTTAACTTTTGTTTATTGTTGAACTTTTTACCAGTTTGACTTTTGGTTAAACTAAGGATTTTAGGTTATAAACTAAGGTTTTTGACCTATGATTGGTTTAGGTGGTGTGTATAGTTGATTCTACGTGACTTTGGATTATGTCATTTTAGATCTTTGATTTAGGTGAGTTTTCTCACTATATTATGTAAGACATAGGGTGTCAATGTATGTTTGATGTATGTGTAGCTAGTTATTATATGCTTATATGCTTGTTGGGTTGGGCCTGCATGATTGAAAATGACATGTTGGGCTAGGCTTGTTATTTGTATGGTATGTGGTATTTTGGGGAACTCACTAAGCTTTGTGCTTACAATTTTAAGTTTTAAAATGGTTCAGGTTGTTTCAGTAGCAATGGAAAGAGCGTGGCTTGATTACATTGTATCCATTGGAGATTTCCGCATTTTATGACTTCTATTTTTATTACTCTGATATCAAATTTTGGAATTGAAAAACTTATACTTTGGCTATGTATTTATCTTGGAATAAAATTGAGATGGTTTTATTACTATTAAAAATGAAAAAACACGTTCTGTAATTTGGGGCATTACATTATCAGTATTAAAATCCTATTAAGACATATTTAGTCACTTATTAAGCTCTTAATTCCAAATGTAAACTTTTATTGTTTTAAAACCTTCCTTATGTTAAAACATTAATGTAGCAGAAAACTGCATGCGATTTTAAGTTTGTATGAAAAAATTATTACCAAAACAAGTTTTTGTGGTGACATAATACATTTCATTCCAGAGACTAGTACACAACCAATTTTGATTTGACACAGCCCGTGTCATGCTAATCAAGCAAAAAACGACCAATTTTCCATTTTTAGACATCCTACTTTGGTCCTAATGTATCCAACTGTCCTATAACTTCCATAAATGTCTTCATTTGATGTAATTAGTGTAAGTGAATTATTTTAAACTCAACTACATCCAATTCACTTAATGATTAAGTGTTTAAGTGCTTAATGCTGTAAGTGCTCAAAAGGAAAGCCCATGAAAGCATAAAATACTCAAAATAAGCCATGAATTCTTCAAAACTTTCTAAAACATTAATTATGACTCTATGAACTAATTCTTACTAGAAAATATTCCAAACATCCAAATGAAGCTTTAATTAATAAAAATCGAATCCAAGGTTGAAGTTGTTGCTTTCATAAACTACTTTGTGAAAACATGATTCTAATTCTAATAAATCAATTAGGTTACATAACATTTCATAAATCCTTTTTCAAATAAGATCATCAAATTTGGCCAATAGATTCATTTCAATAAATATATTAAAATTTAAATAACGTAAGGACGTGTTTGTTCCCTAATTGATATAAAAATACCCATAAGAACCCTAAGTCAAAGTTGAAGTGTAATAGCCTGTATTATTCATAAAATATTTCACATCAAATTCTGGAAAGTATTAAAGTAATTCACATTGTTTACAAAGTCAAAGTTTCAAAAATGTTTTTCCGAAAGTATTTCCAAAAACATGTATAGGTGTACCAATCGATATCCTAACCATAATTCAAACAACAAGAATCAGTACATGAAACAAAAGTCCAGTCTAATTTTTTGATGCTTCTAGGTCCACCCTCTCTATGGCTTGCTACGTGAACATATAAACACATGGAGACAATATCCATCAAACAACGTGTCTACTGAATTATAACATAACATATCATACATAAAACAATCTTTCATCTCATTTCTTTTCAATATCTAATTTGTCACAAGAGTAACCACATTTTGTTACTCTTCTCGGTATACAATTGATCGGACTCTAACCTCTGTACAATTTCCATGCAAAAACTCAAAGAGATCTCATTCTTATCTCTTCTTAAACAACATACATGTGCACATATTAACATAATTAATAATGCATTCATAATATCACATTAGTTCATATCATAAATACACATAATATAAAATCATATTATGTTACCATCTAACAAGATCATATATGTTCCACATCATATCTATCTCATCAAACCATACTCTAAGTAAAGTTATAACTCGCCTATTTTGTAGATAATAGCAACCTACTTTCATACCTTCTACAAATCTTATCTTGAAGGACCCCAACTTCTCCTTTTCCACAACTTATGCCAGCCATACATTAAGCCCTTTATATTATGTCCTAAACCATTAAGACTTTAATAGAGACTTTAGCAAAAAAAACTCATATTTTGGATAAAACTTCAACTTGACAATACTTTGCCCAAAAAAACTTATCAAACTACTCAAAATAAGCTTTTTAACACTTAATATAACAAGCTCTTAACACATAACAACTATTTCATGATTTTCCAATTTCTAGGGTTTCAAACCCTAACAATTAAAACGTTGATTTAACCATAGAACTTCCATAAAAAATCAGGTACTAAGCTTCTCAACAGGTTATTAGACATTACTAACAAGTTATTTATGACTAATCTTTCATAACTAGCTCAAATCACCAAAACAACATTAAAGCCCTAAAAGGATTGAAAATGGAGAAGATGATAACTCAAGGAGCTTCTAGTGCTCAAACCTTGCCACAATCCCACTTGTTCGCCCTATGATCCTTCTTCAAACTCAAAATCATGGGACTTTCTCTCTCAAAAAAATGATGAGTGTTTTTGGAAAGACTGACGCTTATCGTATCTTTAATTTGTCTCGAAACCGCACCACAATAGGCTTTTTATCGTACCGTGGTGACTTAAATGAGCCTACAATTAGCTCCTTTCATGTTGTAGTAGAAATCCCTGGTAGCAACCTGTTGGGTTATGAGCATAACATCATTCCTATGGTGTTCATACAACCCTAATTGCTTTGATCTAGGTCTTTCTAAATAAACATACAACATTGAATACCAAAGCAATAAACCCTAATTGACTAGCATACAAATCTGAAAAACACATATGATTAGGGTTAGAAAGTTTACCTTGATTGTTATGTAGCAATAATAATCACAATCCTTCTTATTCTTGACTTCTGAAAGCCTAGTGCCTCAAATGTTGCACCTCTAATGGAATCACAAACACTCAATGCAACAAGAT
Organism: Lactuca virosa; assembly: GCF_052849685.1. NCBI lineage: Eukaryota > Viridiplantae > Streptophyta > Magnoliopsida > Asterales > Asteraceae > Lactuca > Lactuca virosa. The sequence continues at coordinate 373,281,535 of NC_136430.1, read as the reverse complement.
GACTTGGAGAGGGAAGGATTTCAGCTAGGGTTTCTCATAGAACTCATGGGGGCCAAAATCATGTGTAAAGGGTTCCTTATATAGTTGTGTGGGCTGCTAGGGTTTCTGAAGGAAACCCTAATTCCTGATTAAGGCCTAAGCAGCCCATGGATTCCTTCCTTAGAGCTCTTTGTACGAAATCTTATGGGCTTCCCCATAAATTTCATCCACTCCACGCTATGGAGTCCATCATCCCAACTAGCAACTAACAGTTAATTGCAATATCAGTCCCCTTTATTTAATCGGTCTCTTTTGATCACCAAATTAATACGAAATTAATTTCTGATTAATACTAATTAAATAATATGATTTCCAAATAATATATTAAACTTGTAATATATTAATAAAACCATTTTCGAGTACCAATTTATTATTCATATAATAAATTCTACTCTCTCCTCTTGTCATCCTATCAAGTTGCATGAGTGAAGGCAACCCAAAAGGACCATGCTCATCATCGGGTCAAGTACATACCAAAATAGTTATGGGCTTAGACACCTAATCCAACAGTCTCCCACTTGGATAAGTCTAATAACTATTTTACAAATACGACTTCAGAACCTGATCAACAATCGTAGCTTTCAAAATCCGTTTTCAACTCTGATCTTATCAGTAATGCGTCCTTTAGATAAGGATCATATATTCATCCATTCTAGATATCGTATGAACTGAGACATGGATTTAATCATACTCTCTGTTCATGTGTTGTTTCCCGATTTTCGATTTATGACGACTGACAACAGACTACAATTGAACACATCATCGAGGGGCTCATATATCGCTTTTATCCCACTTTGGGTAAAAGGAACGGATAAACTTCGACTCAAATGCTCGCTTGTACCTACTCATGAAATCACACACAACAATACGTTTTATAACACCAAGTTACTGGTGCGTTTTCATATTGTCAATGTGTAACCGAATTGTAAATTACAACTTACATGTCCCGGTTTCAAGAATATAAGATATTATCGTCTCACTGATCACTCGTGATAAAATCTATGAAGTGATTCAAGTGAGTGTGGGTTTAATCCAATACTCAAATCTTATTTCAGGAGCACTCATGAACACTGCAGCAGACTTTTGCTATGTCTAAAACAGTTTAGACAATCTACAGTCAGATTCATGACATTCTTTTTTCATACCTACTTACAAAGTATGATCGACTGTGGATGGTTTGAATAATCTTATTATTCGGGAAGTCAAAACATGCAAAGTGAAACACAAGAATAATAACTAATCCTATATGGCCCCAAACTTTTGAGTATAAATAACACACCTTTATTTAATCACCATATTGATTACTCATTATTCATTGTATAATGTTTCGGATAATCAACTTATTACTTGAATTATAACAACAGTTGTCCCATGCTCCAAGCATGCACACTATGTTTACCTATGGTCGTTACTTTGTGAAATAGATCAGTTGAATACATTTCCAATGATACTCATTTCACAATTCCTAAATCTTTATCGTTAGTGTAAGAATACAAAATTCTTGCCACTATTAGAATATGTTTGATTATAACATTTTATGCAACGATCCTTTTGTAATGTCACAACACCAAAGCCACCAAGACTTTGCCAATGATATTACAAAGTTCTCTATTGGAGATTGTTACAAGGCAATTCCATATATATGAAGTCCCACATTCAAAGTACATTCCTTTGAACATCCTTCTTGCATAAAAGTTTCTTATCTAGAATCATATCTAATCATAATAATGTCATTATGGTCCATTCGTTACTATACTTCCAGCTGCCCACAAGTGACCAATCCTTGGCGAACCTTAGATCGTCTTTGACAGTTGTTTAATTATTTTAGTCAAATCCGGTTCTAGTCCTTTTTCCCACTTAATGCCCTAGGCATTTGGAAAATTTAGAACGTTCGAATATTACAGCATATGCAATCGATCCTATACCCGAAGCGTATGGGACACAATTCATAATGAAAAACGTGATACTTTACCAGTTTCTTGCTATAATATTTCCATATATAGAATTCCTTTATGTTGATTCTTTTCAACATAACATCCATATATGTCCTTTGACTAAATTTGATTAAAATTTCTCGATCCAAGCTTTCAGATTTTGAAACGAAGTATAATATTCTCTCCCTTAATTATAGAAAAACAATTTTTCAACCCCTGCAACTTTGCAAAGTGATTTTTTTTTCTATAATTAATATTGCTAATTTGCAACACTTCAAATAATAATCATGCTCCCACTAACATGATGATTATATCCATACGAGCATAACATTTATGCTCCCACTAGCTTTGACACATATTTAGAAAACAGTTAGACTTCTAGAAATCAATACTTATTGACTTCCAAAGTTCATATTTCTAATACGATATGCTTCGATAAGCCTTTATCTAAGCTTCTCAAACTCATACACCTTTCTTTAGATAGCTCATATGTATGTCTAAACTAATTCAAAACTTATAGCAATAAGTCCTAAATGTTTAGACTAATTGCCAAATCTCAGAATTCGAACTATGAAGAGGGATGCCGTAATCATAATCGAATTTGAGAACGCAAATATCACAATTGCTATCTCCTTAAAATCTCTCTTAGTGAAAGCGTTTCCTCACAATCATTTTCATGAAACAGAGAAAAACCTTATGACACTTAGATTTTATGGTGTATGTGCTCTTATGGACAGAACTTGTTCATTCTTCATTCGATTATGGACAGAACTTGTTCATTCTTCATTTCTTGACATCAAGGGTCCTACCATTGCTTCCAAGTTATTTAGCAGCTCACCTATATAGTCAATGCACTTTCATTGAACAAGGTGCTAGCATTTATGCAGTCAATTGAGAACTCGTAGAACTCATATGCATAAGTAACTTTACTGGAATGGCATAGAAACAGAATTGTGTCAACACGATAGGTTATAAACCTCAAGTCGTGTGTTAGTGTCTAATAGTTTTACTCTTGATTAGTTCTTGAACCTTTTCAAGATCATTTAGGCTCCCACTGACCTCTTGACATATAAGATTCTCTTGTCAAGAAACATTTCTTGACAAACAAATATTCAAGAGTTAGTGCGGATTCTTATCAAGACAAACACTACACACATTGGTCTTAGTTGGTCTTTGTCTTATCCAAGACATCACAACTTACCAATTTCAAACGTGCAAGAGTAAGAAAAACATTTTCTACTCCACATCTAATGAGTGTGTTAAAACTTCTTAAGATGTGTCACTCAAGTCACAATCTTGGAGTATGACTCTAAGACTTGATTTTGGAACGAAGTATGACTCATCCTTTTTATTTAACCATTTCAAAAATTTCCGATTCCTCTTCTATACTAGTGCACTAAGGTGTCCTTAGATGATCAATTGTGATATGGTTTCATAATCAATAAGACGGTCATAAAACATGATACTAAAGTACTCTCCCATCTTTTCAGATTGGAGAAACTTTTATCTTTCTGCCTAATTGATTCTTTTTATCCGTTCTGCCATTCATTGAAACTTTTCAATGATTCAAAATTACAATTAATCTTGTAAGCATAACCACATTTACTAGACTTTTAGTAAATCATGATGAATAATCTTATTGTTATTTGTGGTGGACTCGACCAGTGCACAACATTGTGTACCAGATCTCCTAGTCTTTCACTTGACTCACATACTTATGTGAACAAGGAATTAATCTTAATTTTCTAAGTACCAAGATTTCCATACATCACATGACTCAAATCATATGATTCCAAGATTCTGTCCAATTGAAACTTGGGCGATGAGAATCTTTCCTTACTTAGAAAATTATGACACTACCATAAATAACATAACTAAGAATCACATCCACTTAATATTGCTTATAATAGAAACACACAAGCATCAATTTTCACAAATGACATTGCAAGGAGATATAAATAAGACAAAACTCAAAATTTATATTATTTATAAAAGGTGCGGAAAACTTGTCCTTACAACGCAAATTCGAATGAAAACTATGCTATTACATATTCCTAAGCAATCTGTCATAACTCTAAGCAACAGCTCAAAAATACGATCATCGAATCATGCGATCAAAATCCATTTCTTCGCGATCAGACTCAACTCACTTCTTCCTTTAATCTTCCTTTCTTTTCTTCGATCCTACAAAACATCAAAATGTAATCTTATCACATCATGTATTAAGAATCTAAAATAGAAAACTTAATAGAGTTAGATAATGGATTTTACCTGAAGCAGAGTCATACATCTTGACTCTCCCATCTCTTAGATCTCTCAGGTAGTCAGGGCAGCTTCGTAACCAATGCCCCCTCTTTTGGCAGTAGAAACATATGGATTCTTCTGGAATGGTACATGGGACTATCTCAGACTCAGCCTTTCTCTTGCGTAGAGAAAACTTTTCTGGACTTCCAATGTTGTCATTGCCCATAGAAGGTTGGGATATTGATTTACCAGACAAATTTGCTCGACCAGTGCGCCAAATCATTGCTGATTCAGCAGCAATAAGCAAATAAGTCAAATCAATGAGGGTCACGTCGTGGTCCATCATATAGTACTCTCTAATGAACTCACTATATGATTCGGGAAGTGACTGAAGAACCAAGTCAACAACCAACTTCCTTGAGACATCGACACCCAACATTCCATATCTATCAATATGCAACTTCATATCCAAGACATGAGCACATACAGACTTTCCATCTTTGTGTCTTTTTGCCAATAGGGCTTGAGTGACTTTGAAGTTTTCAAGTCTTCGAACCCGATGGCCAGGGAGAATTTTTGGAGGAGGTGGAGGAAGTGAAGCATGATTTCCATTTCCACAATCCAATCGTGGAACACCATCTTCATGTGGAAAACTTTCTCCAACGGATTCAGGAAGACCATAGTTGTTAGACTTCGACACCTACAAAATGGGAGAAATTCAAGTTAGTTGATTGAGTCCTTAATAAAACACCCAAATGAGATATTAAGTCTAGGACCCAACACAATATTCTACAACTTGGAAGAGGGATGACGTAATCCAGTTGCAGAACATTTGAAGGTAGGTAAATGACGATTTACCAATTTCCACCATGAAAAACGAAAATCGAAAATTAGGTTTTAAATGAATTGAAACTCCTAGATCCTTTGAGATTCATTGAACTTTTCAATGGCATGTTTAAATCTCGATTGTGCCCTTCATGTTTGCGACTGGGATGCCGAGGTTCACAAACAAGGTGTGGATAACCATACAAATTAGCTTGGTACTCTCAAAGACGTATATCACCTAATCAATGTGTCGGTTAACCATGCACGCTCCATTGATCTATGATAATCTACAAGCTACCCATTGCCATCCTTCATTGATCCCATATTAGTGTGCCAGTTAACCACACACGCTCCACTAACGACCAACAAGGTGCAATGTGCAATTTCATGGATTAGCACCAACTTCACATTTTTCCTAAAGTAACTAAGATTTGGGAATTTATAAGAATGTTTAATTACTTCTTACTTCATTATACTTATAACGGAAGGTTGTGTCCTATCCTACCCATTCGGCTAACGACCCTCCACTAGTCAAGAGTGTGGTGGGTAAGAGTGGATACCCATTCAATCGCCATTTTATAGGCAATTTCCTTAAACACCCCTTATAGACTAGCTTCGTGAATGAGGCCTACTAACGGTAAGACTGATTCTTTACTCATACATATATAATATTAGACTTTTAATTTTATATATAGTATAAGGATGTATTTTACACTTTTAAAATACTAGGTGGTCTAATTCAATAAATTATACTTTTAATTTAATTAAACTTAAACCATATCATTATGGATTTATCAACTCTCTTTTAACTATACACTTAATTAATTAATAAAGCCATAAGGGTATAATTTGAACTTTTTCAAAATACTAGGGTTTTAGAATTTAATATTTCAAAATTAAAACTTTAAAAAAAATTAAAAATTCCAAAACTTGAGGACAAATTTTTAAACTTTTCAAAACATTAGGGTTTAAGTATTTAAATTTCAAAAACTTAAACCTTTTAAGTTCAAATTTAAACTATAAAACCTAAAGGGTGTAAATTTCCAAATAATATATTAAACTTGTAATATATTAATAAAACCATTTTCGAGTACCAATTTTTTATTCATATAATAAATTCTACTCTCTCTCCTCTTGTCATCCTATCAAGTTGCATGAGTGAAGGCAACCCAAAAGGACCATGCTCATAATCGTGTCAAGTACATACCAAAATAGTTATGGGATTAGACACCTAATCCAACACAACCTACATTGGCCACCAAGCTGTGGTAACCATGTACCATGCCACGATGCAAAACACGTTGTATATGAATTACAACGAAATCTCACCCAAATCACCGCCTCAACCACCATGTTGCAGCATACCTCTCACCGCACCTTGGTTGAGCTGGAATCAACTTTTGCATAACTTTTTTCAATGTATTTCCAACTCAAATCTTAAATTTGTCAATATCCAATTTATTCACCAACAAAATAACATATTCCCATTACTTCTAAACATCTAATAAACACACAAAAGGCATAAATCAACATTTTACAATTATAATATCACCAAAAGGAACAAAATGCCCTTTATGACAAAATAACATTATACAATACTTATACTAAAAAATATAGGCTCTTACAATTTCCCTCCTAAGAAGATTTTGGTTTCGAAATCTTATCAAAATCTAAATGAGGTTATCTTTTCTTCATTTCCTCTTTCGTCTCCCGACTTTGATCGGATCCTAACGAACGCTTCCATTTAACCAACACAAGGTCAATTTCTTTGTTCCTCAACTTTGTTTTTTGGGACCCGATTATCGCTTCTGATTCTCCAACCAACCAATTCAAAGCTTCAACTCTCAGTTCATCCAAAGGGATGATTTCTTTTTTATTTCCCTAAAACTTCTTCAAGTAACACACATGAAACACATCTAAGTTCTAAAGGTAAATCTAACTTGAAAGCTTGATTCCAATCTTCTTCAAAATCTTGAACATGCCAATATACCTCGGGCTTAACTTACCCATTCTTGCCAAAATGCATCACTCCTTTCCAGGGTGATATCTTCAACATGACCAAGTCACCGGGATTCATCTCAAAAGGTTGTTTTTCAAATCCGCACAACTTATTTGGCGATATTGGGCCACTTTCATGTGAGCTTGGACAACCTTTATCTTTTCAATGGTAATTCTCACCAATTGAGGTCCTGTAAGCCTCTTCTTACCACTTCAAGCCAACACAAGGGCGTCCTACACTTTATCCCATACAATTCCTTATACGAGGACATTCCAATACTTGAATGGAAACTAATATTATAGGAAAACTCTACAATTGGCAAATGATCATCTCATCTACCGCTAAAGTCAATATCATATATCCTCAACATATCTTCCACAGTCTGAATTCTCCACTCACTTTAGCCATCGGTTTAGGGATGGTAAGCTATACTTATAAGAATCCTCATCCCTAAATCTTCTGGTAAGGCATGCGAAAACTTAGAGTGAATATTGGATCACGATCTGAGACTATTGACAATGGAACTCCATTACGTCTCACCACTTCTTCTACATACAACTTGGCAAGTTCTCTAACGGAGTTGCTTCTCTAATTACCAAAAACAATGCACTCTTTGTCCCACTTTCCGGATAGAATTTGAAGAGACTCTATTTGTCCATATGGAGCTTGATACTCAAATTTGAATTGAGAGATAGTCAAACATTCTGAGATAAGTTTGGCTACCGTTAGCTTCATCCTGGGCCACCAATACATCTGTCTCTGATCTCTATACGTCTTCATACTCTTAGTATGCATGGAATACTTAGACTGATGCACTTCTTCTAATATCATTCTTCGAGTACCTTCAAAAGCAGGGACCTAAAATCTATTCTTGAACGTCTTCAATTCTCGATCATTCTCTTCGAACTCTATATTTTTCAGCAACTTATCATCCTTAACATTCTTGGGTTTCATTACTTCCACTTGATTGACTTTAATTTTCTCTATAAGAGTGGATAACAACTCTATTCTCATGGACCTTCCACTAACACAAACTTCTGGCGACTTCCATGTAATGCCCGAACTTTCTACATCCAATTAACTAAGGATTATCAGAGTTTACTAAACAAAATGTGGAATTCTATATAAATTTTAAACACTTTACATCCCAGGTTACATTCGAGTCAACAATAAAATCATCAATGTAATTTAAAGAAACAAAGAATATACAGAGAAATAAATTACTCCTAATCTTGGTCCATGTTGTCCTATCTTCTCACGTACCACTATTGCTACATCAAACCACATGTCTATCGTGTTATATTCTATTCTATTTTCATGTTATATACTCTTATATATCTCTTTTTATCTTTACATACTCTAACCCTCTTCTCTTTTTCTCTTTCGCATACTCTACAATCTAATTTCTCCTTATCATAGCAAACATTGCTATTCTTTCTCATTTATCTCTCTCTTCGGATCTTTTCTCATGCCTTCTAATATAATCTATCCCTTACATTGCCTTCTATGCTTCTTCTCTACTCTTTTCTTGTTATCTCATACTCTTTCTTATCCTCTTCTCAGGTTCATCGCATACTCTATACACATTCTATATTCTCTTACTTTATCTCTCCCATACTCTTCTTTCTACATCTCTTTTCTTGTCCCTTACTCTTATCTCATCTCAAACTCTAGTTGTTCTTCTCGTACTTATACATGCTCTTTTCATATTATTACCATGCTTTTCACACATCTTATTCTTAGCATGTCTGTCTTATACTCTACTCATTATTCATCTCGCTATTCTCAACTGAAATGCATCATTATTATATTCTCATCTAGACCCAACAGTCCCATCTCATACTACTATCTCATCTATCTTCTAAGGGAAACCACATACCATTAATATTACCGGGTACACTCATCCAGACTTACTCGCCTCTCTTATGATCCCTCTTGGGTCATTAATCATTCTTCATGTCTTGAATCATTCACAAATTCCTTACTCTTAATCCCTCAAGAATCACATCTAAATTCTTTCAAAGAACTATCCCCTCTTGTTCCACTCATGGAACCCTTCCCTTATCTTCCCTAACTACACAATCTTATTACCGTATGAATCATCCATCTACATTCCCGCCATAATTATGATCTCTTTCCCCGTAGGGAACATAATCTCATTCCTGAACGAATCATACTCTTATGCCCGAAGGAATCATATTTATACACTTCTATTAATCTTTCATATGACTCATAACATGCCACTTGTCTCATGGACAATTTTTCTCTTTATCTCATCAAGAGATTATAAATTGCTTATCTAGTACTTACCTCATTAAGTACTAAATCTTTATCTTTATCTCATGCACATAGGTATTCTACACAACATCCTTAGCATCTACACCTACATACATACTCATTTATATGATTATAATACATATAATCATATTCTATCTTCTCTTAGGTTTTTAACAAATACGCATCTCATCTAACCATACATACTCTAGGTATACGTATATGCTCTGATACATGTTTCTAGTCATATACCTCATACATACTCTGAATATATGTATATGCTTCGATGCATGTTTTAAAATTACATTCGTAATCTATCTTCATCTAATATCTTGAGGTCATTCACTTAATGAGTCAAAAACCAACATACATACATATATACAAAGGTTGTAAAAATCGCTAGGCGGTGGTCAGGCGGTCGATTGACGTTAAGGGACTAATCGGTCTAGGTGGGGATAAATATTATCTATATCTTAACAAAACAAGTAAATAACCATAAGAATTTTTATATATTCAGTCGTCTAACTAGTTAAATCATTATATATCATCATTTTTTGACCAATGTATGTTCTTTTTCGCATTTTTATTCATCGATCATCATAATTTGGTCACCAGTTATCAAAAATGTGACTAATCGGGGACTTTTTTTGAAAATTTTGATTGTTTGGCTTTTTGACCGGGTTAGGACTACCAAGGACCGCCTAGGACCGCTCATGTCCGACTCCCACTAGCTTGACCAACTAGCATTAATCGTAGACAGTAAGAGGCCTCTTAGTGCCTAGCCAACGCCTAGGCTGATTTTTACAACACTGATAGATACATATATAAAAAGGTGAACATACATACATACATACAAAATCTAGTAAGGGAGAGAGAGGGGGGGGGGAGATAGTGTGTGTGTGTGTGATATAACTCAACTTGTTAGTTAGTTAAGTCTAACTACCCTTTTTCTTCAATTCCTCCATTGATGCATATTGATCTATCTTCTTTCCTCTTAGGCATATTCATACAACATAAACAAGTTCTTAAAACTTGTCTTAGCCTATTAAGAGCTTAATGACTCTCTTTGTCAAAATGATCACTTAATGTATAATATTTCTAACATGTCATTTTCTACTTCTAATCCAACCCAATCAACGAGTTAAGCATCCCATACTACCCAATTCATTATTATTTATCCTCTAATGCTTGATTTTTAACCTCAGCAGTAGGTTTTCAAACCCTAACTCTCAATAGGTCGATTTCACCATGGAAATCATTTCCTAAGCTTGATTAAAGCTTTTAGACACTCTCAATAGCATCATCCTAAAGTTATAGGTTGATCAATTCAACCATTCAAACCAAACTAACAATTTAACCAAATGAAGAAATGTTTACCTTTATGGAGAGAAATAGAGAGAGAGAGAGAGAGGGGATGAAAATCCTTGTTTGGTTCCATATCTTGCTTCCCATGCCTCCTTCTTGACATAAAAATCACCATCCTTAAGCTCTCCCTCTATTTGGGGTGTTTCGGATCGCAAATGGGGATCTAACATGTTAGGACCCACGTTTAATCCTCAAAACCACCCCGTGGTGAAGGGCTCACCGTGCCGTGGTGCGAGCTCTTTGAAGGATCGAGATAGAATATTTAATATCAAACAATGTAAACAACAAAGAACAAAGAACAAAGAACAACGAACAAAGAACAAAGAAAAAAGAAAAAAGAACAAAGAACAAAGAACAAAGAACAAAGAACAAAGAACAAAGAACAAAGTACAAAGAAGAGAGTTAATAAAAAACTAATTTCGATTAAAGAAATCTCTCACACAGAAAGAATGCACCAAGCGTTAATTACATCATAACCTAGTGTAACTTATATACTAGGTTAATGACTATTCTAGACTCAAATCTAAAATACCAAGGATTTTAATTACTATGATAACTACCATATAAGAAAGATATATAGTATAAAAATAGATCCTATCACAAATATAACAAGTCATATTACTTAACGAACAAGAAACATATCACGTTGTCTGTGAAGCTTGATCAGTGTCTCATGTCACTGACACTGATTATGTATTCAACGTGATAAAATGTTTGACTCGTTATACTATAAGGTTTGGCCTTACAATCTCCCCTAATCCGATGATAATAATGAGCTTTTTGTTTTCCTTTATACTCCAGCCTCATATGAAATACATGTTCAGTAGGAACATTGTGAAGATCAACAAATCATTGAAAGTATAATTGATCATTATTATCAACATAAAATAATCCATGTTCAGGTTCTCTGATGAAAAGATGTTTAATGCCTATAATACCTGTTGGAAGAGAGTTTTTGATGTAGACAGACCCATAGGGAAGTAAATATCTTAAATGTTTAGACCTTATTCTTGATCTAGCAGTGAATGAAGCAGTAGGCATAGCGGATGCATCGGGTAGAGGAACCAAGTTTTGATTTCTGACTTTGTTGATCATCAAGATGATAGACAGCGTCAACTCTTGTGCATGAATACCCTTGTGATTTTTTAAGATATCTTGAACTTCTAACCATTCACCATATCCATATTTAACAAGATTAGATACATGAATATTTTGAGGGTATTCATCTTTTGAGTCTCTTCTGATTAGGTGCACATGAGAATTCATTTTCTTTTAGGTTTGGAACACCTTACTTTCACAGCAGGGTCTAGAGAGAATCTTTTATGAAAACATCAGCATGCTTGGAACATTCAATCCTTGTGAAAATATCTTCAACCTTCTTTTCCTTTTCAACCTCGACATCAAAATGTTTGATTATAGTCACATTATCAGCAAACGAGTTATCAACAAAAGCAATTTTCGGAGCTAATTTCTTGAGACGAATGTTGTCTCATGTAGCAGCATTATACTCAACAGCAAAAGCTCTAGCATCTTCTTTATAAAGTTCCCATTCGGCGAAAACCTAAGAGAGCTTTGTAACCTTGGTACCTTTTCTTCATTTAACAGGATCAGAGGTTGAAGCTGAAGACTTGCGCTTTTTAGAGAGAGGTTGATCATCATATGATTTTATGTCACTATTGACATGTTGCTCCCCGTGAGGCTGAGACTCACCCTTAGCCTAAAAATCATATGGGAAAATGTAACATCCCAAAAATATCAAGTAAACATTTCTACTTTTTAATTACCAAAGCCATACAATCATTTTTTTAAACCAACAATTATATATAAATAGTCTCAAAACATCAGAGTATATCAAACAGATAATGTGGAAATAAACTTTGGGGAATGTAGTGCGATCAAGCCGATCCCTTCCCTATCGAACCAAAAGTACCTGAAACGTTAAAACTTAAAAAATGTAAGCACAAAGCTTAGTGAGTTCCCAAAAATACCACTTACCATACATAACATCGGACCCCGCCCACAATACAGGCCCTGCCCTACATATCGGGCCCTGGCCCACACAACAGGCCCCGCCTAATCATACATGCAAGAGTCACAAAGACAACTAACATCCTGCATAGTATAGTGAGAAATATCACCTCACACTTGAATCAGGCCAACCACAACTCGAACTAACAAGAAACTGCTGCTACAACCCACCTATCGAAATTATCAAGATTAGATCTGAATCTCCTCAAGGACTTGATGGATAAGTTTTCCAACTTTATCCATGAATACATTCCAATAAGGCAAAATCTCTAATCCTAAGCTCTTAATGGTTGCACCAATTGCATGGACACCAAACTAGGTCATGCAAGACCACTTTCCAACCAACACCATGGTCTATAAGCTAGATAATGCACTCAATAGCTCTGGAGTTTACTCAAGCTCCAAAGATAAGAATATTTGGACTAAAAAGCTCATAAAATGACCTAAAGCAATATCTAAAGACACAATGAGCAAGTTTGAGACTTTGTACCTCTACATGGTTAGAAATAAGATGAAGATGCTAGATCAAAGCCAAAATCGAGCTTACAAACCACAAGATGGACTCCTTCTTCTTTCAAGATTCACATAAATGAACTCACACTCTCAACACACAAACAAAGAGGCTACTGCCTTTAAATAGGATTCTAATCCCGGAATCGAGGTTTTTGAAGCCTGGCCGCCACCACGTCGTAGCCAAGGCCTTGCCACGTCGTGGTGATCATTAATGCGCGTTTCCTGAACCGATCTGCCACATAGTGGTCATTCCATCCCCAATCCTAGCCTAGTCAAAATCCCAAAACTTAAATAACGAAATTAAATTTAGAAGAACCATATCAGGAAATGAGTGTTACAGCTCTCCCCCAATTGAATCATTTCATCCTTGAAATTCGTTGTTGCAAATAACTCAGGATAATGCTCCCTCATCTCATTTTTATATTACCAAGTCCATTCGGAACCCTTCTGATGCTGCCATTGCACCTTCACCAAACCCACATCATTGTTGCATGAGGTCTTCATCTTTCGGTCAATAATCACAACATGTATCTCCACATCATTGTGGATCAGACTAAGCCCAACAGGTGGATCAAACCGTATGCAACCTGGCCCACCCGGGCGATAATCCTAAAAGGTCTAATGAATCTAGGGCCCAACATCCCCTTCTTACTAAATCGGTTGACACCCTTCCAAGGTGACACATTCAGAAGAACAAGATCCCTCACCTAGAACTCGAGGTCGGAACGACGTCGATTAGCGTAACTCTTCTGTCCTCTCTGTGAAGTCCGCAACCTACCACACACTTATCGAATCAACTCTGTAGTCTTGAGCACTACCTTAGTGCTCCCCATCACTCCCTGGACGACTTCACCCCAACAAATCAGGGTCCGACATTTTCACACATACAACAACACAAATGGATGCATACCAATGCTAGGTTGATAACTATTGTTGTAGAAGACTCCGGATAACAGAAGATATGTGTCCTAGCTCCTACCAAAGTCTAATACACATGCACACATCAAATCCTCAAGTTTTTGAATGGTCCGTGCACTCTGTCCATCAGTCTGCGAGTAGTAACTAGTACTAAAAAACAATCAAGTACCCAACTCCTCATGAAACTTCTTCCAGAATCTGGAAGTGAAACGGACGTTATGATCAAAAACGACGAAAACTGGAACTCAATGTCATGAAACTAGCTCCTCGATGTAGATCTCGTCTAGCTTCTTTGTAAATGAACTCTCCTTAATCAAGATGTGGTGAGCGCTCTTGGTCAACCTATCGATAATGACCCAGATAGAATCAACCGCACGTGTCGTTCTTGGTAACTTTGTGAGGAAATCGAAGGTGATCTCTTCCCATTTCCATATGGGAATGGGTAACAGCTGAATATTTCCATGGGAAATTTGATGTTCGGCCATGACTTTCTAGAACTTCAAGCACCGCACTACGTACCAAGCTATTTCTTTCTTCATACATGGCCACCAATAGCTAAGTTTTAGATCTCTAAACATCTTCGTGGCGCTTGGGTGGATTGAAAACTTCAAACTGTGTGCTTCTTCCAACAAGGTCTTCTTAACCCTACTATAAGAAGGAACCCAAACCCTGTCGTACCAAGTCAACAAACCCCGACTATCTTTGACTAATAAAGGAATCTGACCCCTGATCTTCTCTTTCTTCCAATTCACTTCCTTCAACACCTCAACCCGTGCATCCCTAATCAAATATAACAGTGGTGAAGTAATAACCATCATCAAACATAGGTCTCAGATAGGAGTACTCATCGCCTTGTAACTCAAGGCATCAACCACAATATTGGCCTTCCCAGGATGATATAAAATCTTACAGTCGAAATCCTTCACCACGTCCAGCCATCGGCGCTGCCTCATATTAATATTCGACTGATCCATTAAATATCTCAATCTATTGTGATCTGTGTAGATGGTACACCGGACCCCATACAAATATTGCTGCCAAATATTATGGGCGAAAACCACGGCCCCCAATTCCATATCATGAGTAGGGTAATTCGCCTCGTGAGGCCTCGACTATCTTGAAGCGTAAGAAATGACGTGACCCTTCTGAATAAGCATTCCACCCAATCCCATAATCGACACATCACAGTAAACCAGAAAATTATCCACACCCTTGGTAAGGGTCAGTATCAGAGCCTTACACAATCTTAGCCTCAAGGTCTCAAATGCCACCTGATGCTCAGGTCCCCACCAATAATTAACATTATTCTTCGTCAATCGGGTCAAAAGAACAACAATCTTGGAGAAATTATGGATGAACCTCTGGTAATTACCTACTAACCCAAGGAAAATCCGAATCTCGGATGGACACCTCAGAATCTTCCTCTACATCACTACCTCGATCTTGGTCGGGTCGACCAATATACTGTTGGATTAATGTCTAAGTCCTTAACTATATTTGGTATGTACTTGACCCGACCCAACATGGTCCATTCGGGTTGCTCTTCACCGGCATAATTTATATGGATAGTCTTTTGAGAATAGTATATTTATGATTTATATTAATATATTATAAGTTCTAATATATTAATATGGAATCATATTATTTAATTAGTATTGATCAAGAATTAATTTAGAATTAATTAAGTGATCAAAAAGAACTAATTAAATATGGACTCTTATATATATGGAATGGGCCAAGTTCATTTAGGTTGGGCTAAGCTTTCATGGATGGTCCATGGAGCTTTTAACCCATGGATCCTATGTAAATGAAAGGTTATGGGTATTAGGGTTTACATGGATGTAACCCTAATCCTCCATAATATATAAAGGGGTCCTTGGCTCACAAAATTGACACAAGTGTGTGAAAATAAGAGGGCTGATTTTAGTGTGCATACATATTCTCTCAAGTTCTTCCAATGTGTTTTGGTGATTTGTGATTCCATTTGAGGCTTCCACACTATTGGGGCTAAGCTCTTAAAGCTTGAAGACATCAAGCTACATCAAAAGGTATGTCATCTAACTAGAACTTTGTAGTATAGGTGCTTCATAATATGCTAGTTAGGATGAAACCTTGGAATAGTTAATATTTGCATGTATAATAGAGAAAACATAGATCCAAGGTTTATAGGGTTGCATGTACACCATAGGAGTGTTAGAATGCTCAAAAGCCAACAGTGGTATCAGAGCCATGGGTTGTTTTCTGTTATATTGATGCAAATGTTTTATTTTCAAGTTGAAAAAAAAGGAAAAAAAAACATGACGTTTGTCAAATTTTAAGATAATTACTTGTTTTTGTGAAAAACTAATTATTTGTAAAATTTGAATCATTTGCTATATGAGTTGAATTAGGTCAAATTTAGTAAAAGATAAAATGATATGATTATTTTATTAGTTTTAAAAGTTTGATCTAAAGAGTTTTTTGAAACCTCCATAAGTTATGTATATGAAAAGGTTTTTTTTAAAAAAATTGATTCAAAGTTTTTTATGGAGTTACAAAACTTGGTCTTAATGTTTTAAAGAATTCCATAACTTGTTCTTAAGTTATGGAACATGAAAAGTTTCATCATAAAACAAGTATTTAACTCCATAAGTTATGGAATCCAAAAGTTTTCAAGAGTTACAAAACTTGCCCTCAAGTTTTGGAATTTGGAAAAGGTTTTTTATGATAAAAAAAAGAAAAAAAAAGAATTGAATTCTAAAACTCTTGGGTTCATAACTTAAACAATTAATTAAATGGTTTTAATTTTGAATTTAATAATTGGAATTATGATGTTTTTATTGAATAATTCAATTAACTCTTATGGACTTTATTAATAGATAATTAAAATGTTTAATTAAAAGAGAATTAATAATTCCATAATGACATGGTTTAAATTTAATTAAATTAAGAGTATAGTTTAATTAATAGATTAAACCACCAAGTATTTTAAATGTCTAAAATACACCCTTATACTATTATAATATTAAAATTTTAATATATTATATGTATAAGAGCAAGTCGTCTTACCATTAGTAGGCCTCATTCACGAAGTCGGTCTATAAGGGGGGTATAAGGTTATTGCCTATAAAATGGCAGTTTAATGGGTGTCCACTCTCACCCACCGCTTCCTTGACTGGTGGAGGGTCGTTAGCCGAACAGGTAGGACAAGGACTATAATTCTCCCTTCATTATAAGTATAATGATAAATACTAAGTAACTAAACACTTATAAATTCCCAATCTTAGTTACTTAGGAAAATGTGAATAAGGTGCTAATCCATGAAATTACACTTTGCACTTTGTTTAAGCTGTTAGTGGAGCGTGTGTGGTTAACCGGCACACTAACCTGGACTTAACAAGGTAGGCAAAGGGTAACATAATGTTTATCATAGTATCGTTGGAGCGTGTGTGGTTAACCGACACATCGATTGAGGGGTAAATATTAAGGGTACCAAGTATATTTGCATGGTTACTTCACACCTTGTTTTGTGATCCTCGGCATCCCAGTCACAAAACCTGAAGGGCACACTCGACATTGAAACATGCCATTGAAAAGTTCAATGAATCTCAAAAGAATCTAGGAGGTTCAAAACCAATTAAAACCAAATAATACATTTCGTTTATCTTGGTGGAAATTGGTGAATCGTCATTCACCTACCTTCAAATATTTTATAGCTTGGATTACGACATCCCTCTTCCAAGTTATAAAATAGTTTGTTGGGTCCTAGCCTTAATATATCATATTGGGTGTTATATTAAGGACTTAAATCAACTTTACGTGAATTTCTCCCATTGTTGATGTCTGGTTTAGACAACAATGATCTTCCCAAACCAAGCTTTCCTAATGAATATGACTTCCCGAGTTTGGCTCATGGAAGTCATACTTCTCTTCCTCCACCTCCTCCAATTATTCTCCCTAACCCACAAGTTCAAGGTCACTCAAGCCATAATGGAAAGCAAGGTCTATGTGTGATCACATCTTAGAGATGAAGTCACATATTGACAAGCCGGGAGAGTTGGGTGTCAAAGTCTTGAGAAAGTTGGATGTTCAATCACTTTCTAAGTCACATAGTGAGTTCCTTTGGGACTACTATGAAACAGACTATGACATGAACCTTAATGATCATATCTATTTGCTTGGTGCTGCTGAATCAGCAATGATTTGGAACGATAGTAAAGCAAATTTGATTAGAAGATCAACTTCCCAAAAACTTTATGGACAGTGACAATGGTGACACTGGAAATCCAGAAAAAGCATTCTCTTCCCAATGGAAAGGGATTGGCCATAGTCAACCCGGTTGACCAAATGGTAAAGAGAAAGGCTAAGTCTGAGATAGTCCCATTACCAAAGGGTCCATATGTTTATTTTTCCAAAGGAAGGGGCGTTGATTGCAAAGCTGCCAAATTTACCTAAGGATGTTAAAGTCAATAAGTTTGACTCTACATCAGATAGAGCCCATTATCTAACTCTGTTAAGTTCTATTCTGAGATCCTCATTACATGATGTGACTGGGTCACATGTTGATGTTTTAAGAATCAAAGAATAGAGAGAAATCTTAAAGGAAGTATATGCTGATTCTGATCGCGAAGGTGGATTTCGATCGCATCAGAATTTTGAGCAGTTGCTTAAGAAGTTATGATATATTGCTAAGGAATAGATAACAACAATTTTCCATGTGGATTGTAAGGATAATTTTTTCCGCAAAGTTTTAAAATAAAAGAAAATTGTTTAATTTTATTTATTTGAAGTATCCTTACAATGAAATTTGTGGAAAATTGTTGCTTATATGATTCCACTGACAGCAATATTGGAAAATGGATTTGATTCTTTCATTTGTGGTAGTGTCTAAATTTACCAAATCAGGAAAGTTCCTCATCGCCCAAGTTTCAATTGGACCGAAACTTGGAATCATGCAAGTTGAATAGTATGATGAATGAGAACTTTCAAGCATTGGAAAATCAAGACTAATTACTTGTTCACATGGATGTGTGAGTCAAGTGAAGGACTAAAGGGATCGAGTACACATTCTTGTGCACTCGTCATGTCCACCACAAATCTCGTTAAGACTATTTGATTTACTAAAGTTTAGTAAATATGGTTATACTTACAAGTTTAAGTATAATTCTGAAACATTGGAAAAGTCTCAATGTATGGCAGAACGAATGGGAAGAATCAAATTAGGCAGAAAGATAAAAGTTTCTCAAATCTGAAAAGATGGGAGAGTACTTTAGTATCATGTTTGTGATCATCTTAATGATTTAGAAATCATATCACAGTTAGTCCTCTAAAGGTCATCTTAGTGCATTCTTATGACTAAGAAGAGGAGTCATGAATTGTTGAAATGGTTAGATCAGGAAGATGAGTCATACTTCGTTCCAAAACAATTCTTAGAGTCATACTCCAAGATTGTAACTTGAGTGACATATCTTAAAGAAAGGTTTAAAACACTTGTCAAATGTAAGAGTAAAAGTGTCCTACTCTTGTACATTTGAAATTGGTAAGTTGTGATGTTTTGGATAAAACAAAGACCAACTAAGGCCAATTGTGTGAAGTGTTTGTCTTGATAAAGAATCCGCACTATCTCTTGAATATTTGGCAAGATAGTCTTATATGTCAAGAGGATAGTGGGAGTCTTAAAGATCCTAAAAAGAATTTCAAGAACTAATCAAGAATAAAACCTGAGGTTCTTCACTAGCACACGACTTGAGGTTTATAACCTATCGTGTTGACATATTCTGTGCCCATTCCAGTTAAAGTTGGCTTTGCATAGGAGTTCTGAAAGTTCTCAATTGGTTGCATAACAACTTGGAAGCAATGGCAGGCCCTGTACTGCCAGGTGGCAAGAAGTTAATATTGCATAAGTTCAGTCCATATGAGTTTGGATTTGTCATTATCCTTGTCTTGTGACTATGGTTTTGACGATTCACATGGATAAGAACACATACACCATAAAATCTAAGGGTCATAAGGTTTCTCTCAGATTCATGAAAATGATGGTGAGGAAACACTTCCACCAAGTAGATTTGAAGCAGATGACAAAAGGTCTAAACAATTGATACTATGATTACGGCATCCCTTTTCATAGTTCTGAAATTGTTTAGACACACATGCATGCTATCTAAGGAAAGGTGTATGATTTTGATAAAGTTTTATCAAAGCATCTCGTATCAGAAATCTAAACTTTGGTAAGAAAGTCAATAAAGTATTGATTTCTAGAAGTCCAGCTGATTTCTGAGTACATGTCAAAGCTAGTGGGAGCATAAGTTTTATGCTAATAATCATCATGTTAGTGGGAGCATGATAATTATTGTTAGTGTTGTAAGTTAGCAATGTTAATTATAGAAAACAAAAGTTTCAATTCGTGAGGCTGCAGGGATTGAAAAAGTTGTTTTGCTATAATTAAGGGAGAGGATATACTTCATTTCAGTTCTAAAGGCTTAGATTGAGACCTTCATCATCTTTAGTCAAGAATATATATATGAATTTCATGTTGGATTGGTTCAACTTAAGGAAATTCTATATATTGCGTTCTTAAAATTCGATTATGATTACGGCATCCCTCTTCATAGTCAAATTTTGAAAACATGGCAAATAAAAATATTGTAGCAAAAGACTGGTCTAGAATCATGTCTTTATGTGAGACATCATGAATCGTGTCCATTTGCTTTGGGTACAGGATCGATTGCATGTGCTATAATATTTGTCATTTCTAAATTTTTCCAAATGCCCAGAGGCATTAAGAAGGGAAAAGGTCTAGAATTGGATATGACTAAAATGATTAAGCAATTGTCGAGGACAATCTGAGGTTTACCAAAGATTGGTTGCTCAGGGACAGTTGGAAGTATAGTGCTAATTTTAGAAGGACCATATTGACATATTCTGAAAAGAGCCATCTCTTATTCAGAAGTGATAGTCAAAATGAGAATATGGAGTTGTCTCCATAGGTGGAAGTTATCTGTGTAAGATTAGAAAACTTAATGCAAGAAGCATGTCCAAAGCAATGTACTTTGAATATGAGACTTAGTTTCCATGGAGTTGATCTCCATTGGAATACCTTATAATGACTGTTGACAAGTCTTTGTGACTTTGTACATATTCATTACAGGAGGGTCAATGCATATAAGTTTAAAATCTAAACAAATTTCGATAAATGATAGGAATTTGAAATTCTCACATTTTTCGATAAGGATTTGGGAGTGTGAAATTAGAATCATTGAAATTATGTTCAATTGGTTTATTTCACAAAGTAAGGATCATAGACAAACATAGAGTGCATACTTGGTGTATGGCAAAGCTATTGTTTAAGAAAAACATAGTGTACATGCTTGGAGCATGGGACAACTAGTGTTTTTAATTCAAGTATAAAGTTGATAAAACCGAAACAATGAATAATGAGCAATCAGTATGGTGATAAATAAAAGTGTTTATTTATATTCATAGGGTTTGATACCATATTTGATTCATTTGTTCTTGTGTTTCACTTTGCATGTTTTGACTTCCAGAATAACTAAGTCGCTCTTCCTGAATGATTAAGTTATTCAAACCATCCACAGTCGGTCATATGTTGGAAGTAGATATGAATCAAGACTGTCATGGGTTGGTTTGTAGAGGTCCAAGTTGGTGGACAAAGTGGTGCTACAACACTCATGAGTGCTCATAAGTTCTGAGTATTGGATTCAACCCGCGCTCATTTGAATCACTTCATGGATTTTATCACGAGTGATCATGAGACGATAATATCTTATATTCTTCAAACCTATAGATATGAGTTGTTATTATGAGTTGGTTATACATTGATTGCACGAAAACGCATTTGGTAACTCGATGTTATAAAATGTGCCTTTGTGTATGATTCAACAAGTAGTAGAACAAGCCATATGAGTCGAAGTTTATCCATTCCTTTTACCTTCGGGATAAAAGCGATATCTGTGGGCCCCTCGATGATTTAGCGATGACACATGTGAGTGCTTGGCCAAGCCAGGACTGATTTGATTTGTTCAATCAGTCAGTCATCATAAATCGAAAATCGGGAAACAACAAATGGACAGAGAGAATGATTATAATCCATGTCTCAGTCCATATGATATCTAGAATGGAGGAATATATAATCCCTTATCTAATGGACAAGTCATTGACAAGGTCAGAGTTCGACAGCGGCTTTAAGAGCTACGATTGCCAGTTAGGTTTTGAAGTCATACTCAATAATAGTTTTAGACTTATCCAAGTGGGAGACTGTTGGATTAATGTCTAAGTCCATAACTATATTTGGTATGTACTTGACCCGACCCGGCATGGTCCATTCGGGTTGCACTTCACCGGCACAATTTATATGGACAGTCTTTTGAGAATAGTATATTTATGATTTATATTAATATATTATAAGTTCTAATATATTAATATGGAATCATATTATTTAATTAGTATTGATCAAGAATTAATTTAGAATTAATTAAGTGATCAAAAAGAACTAATTAAATATGGACTCTTATATATATGGAATGGGCCAAGTTCATTTAGGTTGGGCTAAGCTTTCATGGATGGTCCATGGAGCTTTTAACCCATGGATCCTATGTAAATGAAAGGTCATGGGTATTAGGGTTTACATGGATGTAACCCTAATCCTCCATAATATATAAAGGGGTCCTTGGCTCACAAAATTGGCACAAGTGTGTGAAAATAAGAGTGGGCCGATTTTAGTGTGCATACATATTCTCTCAAGTTCTTCCAAGGTGTTTTGGTGATTTGTGATTCCATTTGAGGCTTCCACACTATTGGGGCTAAGCTCTTAAAGCTTGAAGACATCAAGCTACATCAAAAGGTATGTCATCTAACTAGAACTTTATAGTATAGGTGCTTCATAATATGCTAGTTAGGATGAAACCTTGGAATAGTTAATATTTGCATGTATAATAGAGAAAACATAGATCCAAGGTTTATAGGGTTGCATGTACACCATAGGAGTGTTATAATGCTCAAAACCCAACATATACCATCTTCGTTGACGAGGTGAACCAAGAAATGCACCTCACCCAACCAAAAGTCGCACTTGGAGAACTTGACATAAAGACTCTTTCTCCTCAAAGTCTCCAAAACCTCTCGCAAGTGCTCTTCATGCTGCTCCTTGGTCTTATAATACACCAATATATCATCAATAAATATAAATCACAGATGGTATAACATCTGCCTGCACACCCGGTTCATGAGATCCATGAATGTTGTCGATGCGTTGGTGAGCTCGAATGACATCACCACAAAATCGTAATTCCCATAACAAGTTTTAAATGTCATCTTCTACACACCCTCATCCCTAACCCTCATATGATGATATATCAATCTCAAATCAATCTTGGAGAACTAAGACACATCCTGAATCTAATCAAATAAATCATCAATCCTCAGAAGTGTGTAACGGTTATTAACAGCCAAATTGTTCAGCTCCCTGTAATCAATACACATCCTTTGTAAACCATCATTTTTCTTTACAAATAGGATTGGTGCTCCCCACGGTGAACTAACTAGCCGGATGAATCCCTTGTCTAACAGGTCCTACAGGTGGGTAGACAACTCCTGCATATTCGATGGTGCTAGGGGATACAGTGCCTTGGCTATCGGAGCCGCACCTGAACCAAATTAACCCGAAACTCTACCAGCCTCTTTGGAGGCACTTGCGGTAAATCTCTAGGAAATACATATGGGAATCCCTACTAAAAATACCTCCTAGCTCTCACAACTGAGCAAATAGTCGGTTCGTGTTGAGTACCCTTACCGTGAATAACCAGTTCTCCCCTACTTAGGGTGCGAACCCTCTCCAACTGATGCCCACAATCAATCATAGCCCCATACTGGCTCAACCAGTCCATGCCCACAATGATCTTTGTCCCTCGTAGTGGAATTAGGACCAAGTCTATCAGATACTTCTCGGGGAATATATTGAGAATGCAACCTCTATGGACTCTTGGAGCACTCAATGTACAATAATCTACACCTCTAATGGGTAATGCAACGCCCCTGAAGCGTCACTAAACTTCTTGCTAAGCGCAAGAGATAAAAAAATATCGGGTAGCCCCCGAATCGAAAAGGACATGAGTTCTCACACCATTTACTATTAACATCCCTAATCACAAGAAAATAAAACATAAGCATAAATAACGAACATAGGAAAAGATACAAAAGGGATACACACCAGTGACCACGTCTGGTGCTGCCCGGGCCTCCTCGGTCGTCAACTGGAAAGCTCTCATCTTCATTATCGAAGCCTCTGCCTTTCCCTCATGGTTATCAGTAATCCTCAATGTGTATCAGCATTCTTGAGGCCTTTCTGATTGCAGTTGAA
The DNA here is from genome assembly GCF_052849685.1 of Lactuca virosa. NCBI lineage: Eukaryota > Viridiplantae > Streptophyta > Magnoliopsida > Asterales > Asteraceae > Lactuca > Lactuca virosa. The sequence goes on along the minus strand of NC_136430.1, from coordinate 373,257,042 downwards.
GCATATCAGTGCTCCTCGTGTTAAATCTATGCTATAATGTCTAGTCTGGTGGCAATTTGAAGCAACTCCCACCATTCTCACGAAAACTTCCCTCATGCGTTCTCCTATACTTGCCACATCAGCCACGAATCTATGACCTCAAGGTCATATTCAGAAGTATTGGGTCTCTTCGCTGGACCCTTATCTGTCTGAACCTGCGTTGGCTTGCGCTTTGCCCGAAGCTCCAACTCAATCCCCCGCTCCTGGGCCGTGTCACTCATGTCTTCCAGGGTCCTGCATCACGAAATGCTAACAAACTCCTTGATATCGTCCCACAGCATGTAATGGTACCTCGTCTTCTTCACCTTGTCATCTGTAACATATTGCGGAACCAGCAAAGCCCTCTCCCTGAACATGGCAGTGATCACTGCCACAATCTCCATCGTTTGGCGAAGATCCTGAAACTCCCTTGCCAACTTTTCCATCTCAATTGTAGGTGCAAACTCCGATCTAAATATGGTAAAAAGATCAGGCTAGGTCATGACCTCCAATGCCTCCTTTCCCAAGGCATGATCAACCTCCTCCCACTAATCGCGAGTCATATCCCTCAGAAGGTAGGCTGCAAATCTCACCCTCAATCCCTCAAGGCAGAAGCTCATCCGTTGATTACTCTCTATGTCCGCAATTCATTGTCGTCTTGCAATAAGGTCCTTCTTCCCAAAGAACTCTGGGGCCCCACAATCCTTAAACTCTGAGAAAGTGAGAGACTGTGCTCCAAACTGACCAGCTACAATCGCTGCATGAAATGCCAATAAGTGCTCATCCAGTAACTCCATGACCGCCTCCTTGATTGTACCAAAAATCACCTATGTCGCATCCATGATACCGTGCTTGACATCCCATGTGATAAACTTGTATATCCTCTCATCAATTGGTTCATCGCCAGAGCCTGAACCGGAACCAAAACAAGAACCAGACCCTCCTCGAGTTCCAAAAAAAAATAAAAATTTCTAAATTAATAACTTCACATTGTGAATACTAAAAAATAAATTATATATTTTTCGAGTTCACCGTGTGAATTCAGATTCACACTGTGAATTTGACAATTTTTTTATCGAATCTGATATCATTGGAAAAATGATAAAAAGTTATGAACTTCTATAATTTTAGTTTTTTTTTTAAATTAAAAAACAAGTTCTAAATGTTGAAAAAAAGATTGGTTCATTGGTTAATTATGGTTTTCTATTGAACCTCACACACACTCTCTCTCTCTCTCTCTCTCTCTCTATATATATATATATATATATATATATATATATATATATATATATATATATATATATATATATATATATATATATATATATGGTGAAGTCTATATGTAGAAGCATTTTTTTGTATGTGAACTACCTATTTGTTTCTCATACCAATTTACATCAGACGGCTTCCATTTTCAAGATTCAATATCACGGTTACACATAGCTTTTAGTGTTGTGGACCTAACAAAAGCGAGGCATCTTTTTTAGGTCTTTAAGAAAAAATAAAATAATCATCAACATTATTGCTGAAAGCTTACGGGAATAAGGTTCTAGAATGAAAGATATGACTAAACAAAATTTATATATGAAATTGCACAAGTTTAAGATTGTTTTGTTGTGATTGTTTGTTATTTATTTGATAATCAATGCCCTTTATTAGCCCAAAAGACTTTTTATGCCCTAGTCCCATATATTTTGTTACATTTACTTTTTAAAGTGTTTATATAGTATCAATCCTCACCTCATGTTCATTAGGCATTAGTCTATATATATATATATATATATATATATATATATATATATATATATATATATATATATATATATATATATATATATATATATATTCTATGAGCAAAAACATTTATATTGTTATCGATCCATAGATCATTGTTTTTTCGTACAAGGATGTAATGATAATAATAGTTTTTCCTTAATATAATTATTAGGAATTTTAATTGTTAAAACAATTTTAGATACTTACACAAACTTCTTTCCCTAATCAAATTATTAGGAATTTTAATTGTTAAATTGGGTTAGTTGGCTCACAACAATCTATAAACTTTATGCCCCCCCCCCCCCCCCCCCCCCAATAATGATACACAAACAATCAAAGAAAACACTAAAAAAAACATGTTAAACATGAGAATTAACATAATTCGATTGATGTGACCTAAGTATGCTAATAGAAACTAGAAAACTCTTCTATTACTCACATGTTTTCAAAGTGATTAAATCGTAATCCATATCTAGGAATACTTATAACTGCTAATCCATGCAATTATAGGGTCGGACCATATACAAGTATATATCCATAATCGCTATTCGAGTTTCTTCAATAAACATAGTAAATCCATAAACCTAGCAACTATAGGGTTGAGCCTTTCGCCTACTCCAAACACATATCCCTTCAAAATCGTCAATCGGTGTTTATTCATTTCGTTCAGGCCGGATTACTTATTCGTGTCCCCAATATAAGACAAGTCACTCTAGCAATTTCCACATTGACTTGAATTGTCTTCGACCATCAATATAAGACAAGATAAAACTATATTTCTCTTGTCTCATCTAAGGTTTTGAGATCGACAAACCCTAGATAACCACAAATACTAGGTAATCGACAATCAAAAGTTTGTTGGTTAGAATCCGTTTAGATAAAAAAAAATTAAAAATATAAAAATTTTAATGTACTAAAAAATAGTATAGTGGTATTTTAAATGTGTGGATGAAAATAAGTAGGATTTTTCTTACATCAAAAAAGTTTAAATAAAACTTTCAGAAAATATAAGTATTCTAATACATTAAAAAATGATATAATTTAAAAAAAAAATAATAAATGGAGATATTTTAAATTTTCCTGAAATTTGTCAAATATTAAAATATGAAACTAAGATTTGGGGCTATACCCACAAACAACGTATCACATTTTAATAATATGACAAGACGACATGACACCAAATAACCTTGTTTATTTTTGCCTTTCAAACATGTTTGTCTGGGTGTATTGCAAAACCCATGTCTGTTTAATACCCACCCAACATCAGTCAATAAAAACAACTTTTTAATCAAAATACCATTTTAATCCCTTTTCATGACCTCAAATTTTACGTTAGTTTCTCTTAATCTCACATACTAATACCGTAGCATGACATACATATTACTTGCCCTTAAGTCAGTAATGAAAGGTATTTTTTAGAAACCCATTTGTTACAAAAGAGAATACATATATTATTTGAATATTTATATAAAAGAGAGTATATTAGATATCATAAATTTATAATATCCAAATTATAGTAATCGATAAGCAATTAAGAAAAAATAAAATTGTCTTCCAGTGGTGGTTTTCATTTTGTTCAAAAACAGTTATCAAACAGTAATATATGGGAAATAAAAGAAGAATAACGTTCTTTGTTATTGCTTGTATGGGGGAATAGAGTTAAGAATAATCCAAATACACGATTACATGGTTCAATATAGAAAAGGAAAGCATTAAGTCGGTCAAATTAATGACCTCCCGACGCGCCACAACAGAGTCTTGGCCGTTACCCACTTGCTTAGCCTGCCAAATACAAACGAAACAACGTGACAATTTAATTTGAACCGAATCTAAAAGTAAATCCGCTTTTAAGTTACTTAGAGTAACTCATTCAATCTATATACTTAAATAAAAATAAACTAGGACTACAGAGTAACTCTTTAATCTATATAATTAAATAAATTAAGACTATAGGGACCTACATATTATAGGATTGACTAAAAAAAATTAAATAATTTTTAAAGTAAATTTTGAAACAAATACAAACAAAATGATAAATAAATAAACAATTCAATCTATTTTATATTATATTATAAAATATAGTAGTCATATCTTGGATTTTAAGATATATAAGTTACAAAGGTTTTTTTTTTGTACAAATCAATTATCCATAAACAATTCATTAATACTTACCAAAAGTTTGAAGACTTAAATTAAGGAAAGTAGTTAAGAAAAATCAATTTGGAGTAAAAATACAAATTTAAAATATTAAATTAATGTATATAAATATATTTATATTTCTTAAACTATACATCAATATTAATTAATTTATATCAATAGTATAAATAGGCAATATAAATATAAGGTATAAACATAAATATTTTATTTAAAAATGGTAATTTTTTATTACATAATAAATAATAAGAAAATCTAATAATTATTTCCCTGTAAGAAATTATTCGTCAAAAAAATTATTTATCGTCACCGTTTTGCGCTGACAGACATTTGCTGGAGTGCCCATTTTCTGGAGTGAAGCTACTGGTGGAATAAATTATGGTGGAATGATAATGAATTTAATTTCATATTTGAATAATATTAGCCATAAAAAAAGGTGTATTACTGGAAATCACATCTAATCTAATTAATTAATATTATTAATTAAATAAGAAAATTACTAATCTACCCGTATCCATTTTTTCGAATTGATTGGTCCACAATTATCTCCACATCCACACAATATATATTCATCCACATTTGAACCTATATATATATATATATATATATATATATATATATATATATATATATATATATATATATATATGGAAAAGTGAATATACCCTTAAAGGTATATAAACATAGGTACTTTGATTAGTGAAATAATTAAAAAAAAACAATTTCCTAAAAAAATTGTTGCGTTTTCCTTATTCATGTACGATATCCAACTTGATTTTTTCCTTGAATTTCGAATGACTATGATAATCGGCCAGGAAAAATCGTCAACACCATGAAATTGTAATTCACAGAAAAGAAACGAGACCAAAATAATGATCAGAAATCAAAAAAAGTTTGAATTGAAAAATTCTCTTCGATCATTGCCTCCAATCGCAATTAACGGAAAAACTAAAAGTTTCAATTCCAGAATTTGGATTCGATCAACAGTATAGCCTCCAACGTTTTTTCTGGAATTGCATACGGTAAGTACTTCCAAGTAATTTTTTTAAACATATTTTTTGAAGTGTTTTTGATTTTTAATATTCGACATTATTGTTTATAGTGTTCTCCATTAGCTGTTGAATTTGTATTTGTTCTAGGATTTTATTATTGACATTGTTGTTTCTAGAGGTAGACATTGCGGTTGGTTAACGATTTTTCTGAAAAGGTAAAATATCCAATGTATTTAATTTTTTTTTTTGTTTTTCATTGTTTGTTGTTAATATGTTTTTACGTATATTGTTTCATTATGCATCGTTGTCTATTGCAGGCCATAATGAGTGAAGTCGAAACAACTAATCAAGCTATAGAACTTATATATAACCGAATGTTTTTCATTGTTGGTTGTTAATATGTTTTTTACCCACAGTAGATGTTTTTGAAATGCCAAATTTAGTAGGAGCAGATCTTGGAGAGTGTGTATGGTTAATAAGGTGAGAATTCTAAAGATGCACCCGTGCAACTTTTGGATTTGATTTATCTAAAGAGTTTGATCCCTAAAAAGACAATTAAATAATTAGACAAACTATGAATAAGCAAGAAAAGAAGTTAATGAGCATTACTAATATATTGTTGGGATAATTCAGATTATGGGAAAGAGTTTAGTGCCAGGGGTATTTTTGGAAACCTGCCTTCTTATTGTTTAATTCCCCATTCGTTCACTTATGTCATGTTCTTATGTTTCATTCAACTTGGTGCACAATAACAACTCCCCTGTTATCTTTTTGCCTTTGTTCAGATCCGTTTTTTGTCCCTCTTTTGTTTGACTTTCTTGTGCACAAAGGCAAGAGTTGAACTTGCAAGTCTACAAATATAACAAAAATCATCAAGTAACAGTAGCTGAGTAGCATGATTAAAATATTAAGTTTGTGTCTCAATGGAGCAGGTCCAATTGTCGTTCTTCTCCATTTCGTCAAAAACTTTGGATTTTTGGTCAAATGCATTTAGACAGCAAATGGAGGTTCGGGATTTTGGGTAATTGCGACAATGAAAGGAAACCAAGAATTTTACATGGGATTTTAGAGAATCGTTGTTCTTGTTGGAAAAGAACAAAGTTTGTGGGATTTTGGTTCCCAATTTTGAAACATAAGTTCACTAAGGCATTTAATCTAACACTTGGTGTACACACCATAGAAATCCCATTCATTCGGCGATCAATTTCCAGCCGATCTCTAATTCGGTGTTCCAAACTCCAAATTGACGATCCTAATCGTGAATTGGAACAATTCTATTTGGTAAAAACACGTTCCTGTTGCTATGACAAAACTTACAGTGTCTTTGAAACACCCAATGAAGGAACCAAAGGCGAAATGAGGGCAAGTAATTTGTAAGAGACCATAATCATACCATTGGTGAATCTGAAACACCAAAATCTGAATCGAAAGCACGAGACCTAGAAACCCCCAAAACCTGCATCAAATTGAATCGAATCACAGTCAACATCTGAATCATTCGATTCTTAAATCCCAAAACCCTCCATCTGAAATAGAAATTGAAACCCGCTTTCATAATGAGATAGAAAAAGATCAGGGAATCATGGAGTGAGAAAAAGATCTTTTGTCACACCCCCAAACCGGAACGGCGGAAACGTTCGGGGGTGGAGGACTTCATGTACAGTATCACAACAATTGCATCATAGTAATCAAAGTAAACACAACCATTACATTGAATATATAAGGTATTTACATCTGTTTGATACATAGTTTGTATACAACAAAAGTATAACAAAAGTATAAAAGACGCGACTCTAAAACCTCTGTCTTCTCAAAAACCTGCGGGTGTACCTGTCAACCGGTTCCCTGAGAATACAAACGGTTTTGAAAGAGTATCAACATTTAAGCTGGTGAGTTCATAAGTATATTTTTGTAATGAAAACCTGTCTGTGAATCTGTAAAATGTTTGCATGTTCTCAAGAAAATCCAATATTTTCTTTAGTATTGAAAAGTAGTCTTAAACCCTAAGACTAAAATGTACGTTCATTACTATATCCTGTATTAGTATATGAAAATGTTAGTTTGTATGCTTGGTTACCACCAGTTGAATTGTATAGTCTGTTTTGTACGAAAACCTTTGTATTGAAAACCTGGCTATCACCAGTAATGTATAGTGTGTTATGTATGAAAACCCTTGTATGAAAACCCTGGCTATCACCAGTAATGTATAGTGTGTTCTGTATGAAAACTCTTGTATAAAAACCCTGGCTGCCACCAATATGTATAGTAGTTTTATTACTTAAAATAAAACCATGTATTTGTATTCCCTGGAATCCTCCAGTTGTAGTGTATGATAGTTCTATTAATGAAAATAAAACTATTTGAAGAATTGAAATCCCGTAAACAAATGGTTAGTTTATACTGTTGTGAGTTTGATATAACCATGCTTGATATGACATAGTGACCTCTACGACGTTCTTCAGGTGTCGGATGTTATGACATTCGTCACCCCATGCATGCCTGCCTAACTGTAGCTAGCAGTTTAGGTGTGAGATTGTCAATCCCGAATAGATCTATTCAGAAATCTCACGCTCTCCCTCCATGAGACTTTGGTTATACTGTGGTAGGATTTAGTTTCGCACCCTGAAGGGTACAATTGAAGTAGTGCCTCACAACCCGGTATTAACTAGTTTACATGTAGTGTTATTGTGTTCTCTTGTATTTGAAACTGCATGTATACTTGTAGAGTAAAAATAATTATACTTAGATAATTATTTAGTATTGTACTCTTGTTCTCAGAAAATAGTATTGTATGCCATAAACTATATCTATCATAGTTTATATGTTTGTTAATGTATAAGCTCTGGAGTTGATAAAATCGTGTGTTGAATCCCAAACTATACCTATTATAGTTTGCATGCATGTTATGTATTCGGTTTATGTATTGTAATGAAAACTTTGCAATTATGGTTGTATGTTGAAAACTTCCGTTATGCTCAGCATGTTACAAAAGGGATAAAATATCTAAATATTTTATAAAATGTAGTGATCTCTTGGTTGTATCAATTGCATAAGTTTTAATCCTGTTGAAATCATTTATATAAGAACACAAATTTCTTTGTGTTTTGCTTGTATTCCCCCTAAAAACGTTAAAAACAGTAAAAGTGTAGGGGTATGAACTCACAGTTGATTATGTGCACGTGCTCGACAGCAAAACCGGATAGATGACCCTCGAGTTGGAGTAAGCGGAAATTAACGGTATCCTAATGATAATTAAGCACATAATTGTATTTAAATTAGCGAATCCATTAATTAAAGTGTTCGAAAACACTTGCTTTTGGGTTAGGATTGTTACCGAGACTTGTTTGAAGTGGAAAAAGAGGGTTTTCAGCCAAGGTTCACGGCTCAAGGCTGTTTGCGGCAGTGAACTGGGTTTACGACCGTGAACTAGTTTGCGGTTGTAAACGGGTTTGCGGCTGTGAACTCGTTTGCGGCTGTAAACGGGTTTGTAGCCTTTGAAGATATGAAGGCTGTTCTTGGTGTTCTTGGTGAAAATATGAAAATTTGAAGGTTCGTTCTTGAGGATATGAATGTTCTTGGGAGCAACTTGAGAGAGTTTTTGGGTGAAAAAGATGAGAAATGAAGAATCTCTCCGGGAAAAACCTTTATACCGGTTGGGTTTACGGCCGGAAATGGGTTCTCGGCGGTAAACGGGTTTACGACCCAGGGGTTTACGGCCAAGGGGGTTTACGGCCCAGGGGTTTGCGGCCGTAAACGCCTAGCTGAACAAGTTTTTCTGGTTTTTCGAGGGAAATCTTGATTTTTCGAGCGTTTTTGGTTCCGAAAACTTATATATAATCTCTAATTATATATTTTAGATTATTTTCTAACCCACAAAAACTTAACGGAATAAATAAAATTCAAAATTTTATTTAACGGAAATTGACTTTTGTTGACTATAAAGTATCGGGTTGTCACATCTTTGATTGTTGCTAGGATTCAGAAGAAAATTAAATATGGAGAAAATTTCTTGAAGATGATTGAATTGATGAACCTGGATTGTGAAGTCGAGAAATAAAACTAAAAACTTGTTTGTGGAATTAGCGAGGATCCGATGAAAGGAAATGAAATCCCTTATCAAAAAAAAACGTCGTAGTTTTAAATTTTAGGTACATAAATCCATATACCCTTAAAGGGTGTATATATATATATATATATATATATATATATATATATATATATATATATATATATATATATATATATATATATATATATATATATATATATATATATATATATATATATATATATATATATAAAAGTCAAAATGTGGGTTTGCCAACTAATAAGTCCTTTTTCCCATTTACCCAAATTCCGTAGACTTCTACGTATGATATCACATTCTAACAAGTTACAAATCACTATTATATCATACTCACGTACACTTTCTATGTTTCTTCATTGAAATCTGTATTATTTGTGAAATCTGTATTATTTGGCCTTTTTTCAAATAATTTAACATTTTTAAAATAACTTATTATTCTTGTATTCTGATAGCATCGATCTTTATATATTAATCATTTAATTGTTAGAGGTGCATGTATCTCAATAAGTGAAAATAATGCTGATTTATACATGAAATAAAAATGCTAATGTGGAAAAATAAATCGATAAGATGATGGAATGAGATATTACGACGGAACAAAAACAAACTTATTAGGTATTAAAAACATAGCTTTTGCAATAATTTAAATGGTATTGATTTTAAATTTCATATTTATGTATTTGGATATTAACCCTTTAAACACATAAAGTTAGAGCATCTATAATAATGACGAATTCAATAAGAGAGTTGAATGAAGTGACAAATTTATTTGTCATTCAATGGATTAAAATCTATATAGTGAGATGTCATATTGGCATTCAATGGATTTGGAGTTCAATAATCATTGAATTTTTCAATGAAAAAATGAAGGTTTTTAATTCTCAATATATATATATATATATATATATATATATATATATATATATATATATATATATATATATATATATATATATATATATATATATATATATGTTATACATTAGTTTTTATAATATTCTATTGAATTTTATAGAGTTCAATACATTATGAAAAAAAAATTAATAAAGTCGTATGAAATATAAAAAAAGAGAAATTAAATTGCTTCCTACTTTTTATGTCTACAAATGTTTCTACCCAATAAAATTATGACAAGTGTCATCATTCAATATTTTTTTAACTAACTCATTAATATTATATTATGAATATATCAAATAAAATTAAATTGAATGATAATTTGTTATAATTTTAATAGGTATGAATAATTGTAAGCATAAAACATAGGAGGTAATTTAATTTCTCATAAAAAAAATATATAACTATCCATTGAACTTTTTGAAATAATTGAACTCTATGAAATTAAATGCACGGTGGAAATTTTATAACGTAAGTCAATAAACACATGATAAAAAACTGCGTTTGTGAAAGGAAAGAACTACATTTGAATATGAACAAGATTATAAAGTCTACTCATAAAGGTGTTGCAAGCCTCTATCTCAATGTTGGTATGCAGTAAAACAAAAGAATAATAATTAATAGGAATTCAAAAGGCAATAAAACAAGTGGTTGCTTATTTGAAAATTTCTTTTTGTGGAACCCTTCTATTTCTCTCTCTATATCTCTCCTTCATATAAAACCACCTTAGCCATTCTTCATTTCATCCAAACTTTTTCTCTCTTCTCTTCTCCTTCACCCCCATTTTACTTGTTCCTGGAAGAACAAGAAACCATGACTCTCAAGAAAACAGCAATATCATTCTTGCCAAATTGTTTCAAGATTCAAGCATCAATTCGTCCATTGAATAAACCCAAAAAGAAATCTGCTATTGCATCTCATAACTCTTTCCCCAGGATCTCTTTTACGGATTTAAGCAGCTCTACGATCTCTGAGGATATATCAAATTCACTCGCTGGTTCTAATCTCCATGTGTTCACCCTAGCGGAGCTTAAGCTAATCACACAGTCGTTTTCTTCATCGAATTTCTTGGGTGAAGGTGGGTTCGGACCAGTTCATAAAGGGTTCATTGATGATAAACTTCGACATGGTTTGAAGGCTCAGCCTGTGGCTGTTAAGCTCCTTGACTTGGAAGGGTTACAAGGCCATAGAGAATGGCTGGTATGATCCTAGTTTCTTGAGTATACCATATATTTTATAGAAAAATATATGTTTTAAACATTAGCAATAGAAACCCATTAACATATTGAAATGATTTTTCTAACATTTTACCCGTTTGCAACAGACGGAAGTGACATTTCTTGGAGAATTGAGACACCCGCATTTGGTGAAGTTGATAGGATTCTGCTGCGAAGATGAACACAGGCTACTTGTCTACGAGTACATGCCACGAGGCAGTTTAGAGAATCAACTCTTTCGAAGTAAGTTCATTAATTTTTGTAAATTAAGTATTATCATCGTTAATTATTAGCCATCAAATTAGTGCATGATGAGGAAATTTTGCTTTATAGTATTTAAATACACGTTAATTCAGTTCTTGGTGTTGAAATATTCGTGCATATCATCGTTTTCTGTTATATATTTTAATATGTGATCTCAGTTCTGACTTGTTAAAGTAACGTTTTAGTGGGTAACTCGATATTATTATATAGCATGGTGACAAAGGAACCTCTTGTATATGCATATAAAATGTAATCAAATATCAAATGGAATTATAAAAAAATCTTGCAAGTTATTTGTTTATGATTAATAATGTTCGTTTTTCTATGGATTGTTGACTAGTATTAGGGCAAGGAATTGTTCTTTGTCTTCCAAACTTTTGACTTTTTGGAAGTTTACAGGACAGTTTACCTGCTCCGTGACTTGCATATGTTAACTCTTAAAGTCAAACATTGTTTTTGCAAAGCAACCTCACATTATTAATGTTAAATAATATAGATATGAACTTCTAGAAGTCTTTTATTTTAGTATTTGAACTTTTGTTATCCCAAAACAAAATGTCACACGTTTATCTAATAAAATCTGGTATGAATTTTCAGGGTATTCAGTGTCACTCTCTTGGTCGATAAGAATGAAAATCGCATTAGGCGCCGCGAAAGGGCTTGCGTTTCTTCACGAAGCGAAAAAGCCTGTTATATATCGTGATTTCAAAGCATCAAATATATTATTAGATTCTGTAAGTTTTTTCTAATCAATAGTTGATAGTAATTCTTTATCAAAATAACGTAATTTCTAATAGGTTTTATGTAACTTTTTATTTATAGGATTATACGGCTAAACTTTCGGACTTTGGACTTGCAAAAGATGGCCCGGAGGGAGACGAAACACACGTTTCTACTCGAGTTATGGGTACACACGGCTATGCTGCCCCCGAATACCTCATGACAGGTAATATACGTATATTTATGCATTAAGTTAACTTGTATTTTTATTACACAACCTTTATTTTTGTTACGATTTTATTAAATATGGAATATGTTTTTTTTTCACTAGGTCATTTAACTGCAGCGAGTGATGTTTATAGCTTTGGAGTTGTACTGTTGGAGCTTCTGACAGGTCGGAAATCAATGGACAAGAGTCGTCCAAACCGTGAGCAAAACCTAGCCGATTGGGCTAGGCCTCAACTCAAGTGTCATCGGAAACTCAACCGAATAATAGACCCGAGACTCGAAGGGCAATACTCGGAATTCGGATTAGAAAAGGCAGCGGAATTGGCTTATCAATGTCTTAGCCATAGGCCTAAAGCAAGGCCAAATATGAGCACGATTGTTAAAACTCTCGAGCCATTAGTGGACTTCAACGATGTACAAATTGGACCCTTTGTGTACACTGCTCCAAAAGAAGAGAAAAAGGAAAGTAAAAAAGATGTGAATGGACATCATCATAGCCATAATTATGAAAGAAACAGGACGAAATCGCCCTTGTCTCCGCATGTAGTTCATTCGGACCCAAATATACATCATCGGAGTGTCGGGTTGTGGCCGAGTTCTCCAATGCAACAACAAAGATTAAAAAGAGGATAGATGATGGATTTGGAAATAGGACAAATTATTTTAGCTTATTTAAGTAGCTCATGGCTCCCATAGTATAATTTCAAGACCTTGAATATGAATTTGAATCGAGCATATGAATAATGTTCAAAAATCATGGGACATACATCAAAAAGCGGATGACGTCAAAAGCTACGTTTTTGGTGGGTATAGGAGATACGTAATTGTGTAGATTAGAAATTTTCTTGATTGTGTGGGTTGAATCATCAAATTTCTTTTGTTTTTTTATTTATTTTTTCTAAATATATTAATAGAATTGTATATGGAAGGTAAACTTCCTAAAGGAAATTTCTTTACGTATTCGCAAAAGCAATTAAATTATAATTTACTATTACTTAGTCGTGTCATGCTAATTTGAGTATCGGTCTTAGTTATGTTGGATATTTTTGAAGGAACTCGCATCCACATGATGGTATTGTCGCATCCACATGATGGTATTGTCGATAATAGAAAAAAACATATAATGTTAATATTACGTTAGTTTATATCTTTTGTTTGAAACATACGTAACTATAATTGTAATTGTACCTAAGTCCTATAAGATTCGTGTAAGGGGAGGTGAGAAGTCAGAAGCCATAAATACTTCTGTGGATGAGCTCCGACACAATGCAAATAATCTCCTGCAAAAGACGTGTTTTTTTAAATATATTGATCTCAATTGTTTATATTTTATAACGGGTACATATTAAAATATATGTTTATAAGTATGTACATTAATGAATAATCACCCGTGTGCACAGCTCGTTCGAACGATGTGTTTAGTTATAGGGAAAATGACTTATTAAGGTAACTAACTATTTCAGTTGTCCATGTATAGGTAATGTTTCTTTTTTTTTGTACACATTAAGGTAACTAACTTGTTTTATTTGTTTACATTTAGGTAATATGACCGGCTATCACCTGTTTTTGCTTATGTGGCATCCACCTGGCATATGACTTGAATACGTTGCACCTACGTGGCATGGTGCATATATGAGAAAAAGACTTATTAAGGTAACTAACTATTTCAGTTGTCCATATATATGTAATGTTCTTTTTTTTTGTACACATTAAGGTAACTAACTTGTTTTGTTTGTTCACATTTAGGTAATATGACTGGCTATCACTTGTTTTTGCTTATGTGGCATCCACCTGACATATGACTTGAATACGTTGCACCTACGTGGCATCCACCTGGCATATGACTTGTTTTGTTTCTTCTTCCTCGTCTTATTCTTCAAAACGACAAGATGAATTTCAAGCTGATCATCCATGTGATTGCGGCTTACCATCTCGTGTGAAGATTTCAAGAACTCCTGACAACCCTGGAAGAAAATTTAGAGTTTGTCAAAACTCGATGGTAAATCAATATTGTTGAATATGTTGCAGGAGTTCTTGAAATCTTCACACGAGATGGTAAGTCGCAATCATATGGATGATCAGCTTGAAATTCATCTTGTCGTTTTGAAGAATAAGATGAGGAAGAAGAAGCCATCGTCGATCGATCTAGGGTTTAGAATTAGGGGTGGAATCGTATGACACAGTTATAGTGTAATCGAATGAAGACAATATATGCACCATGCCACGTAGGTGCAACGTATTCAAGTTATATGTCAGGTGGATGCCACATAAACAAAAACAGGTGATAGTCGGTCATATTACCTAAATGTGAACAAACAAAACAAGTTAGTTACCTTAATGTGTACAAAAAAAAAACATTACCTATATATAGACAACTGAAATAGTTAGTTACCTTAATAAGTCATTTTCTCTTAGTTATATTTCAGAGCATTCATAATTCAAGTTCAATAAAGAAGAAAAAGAGTGAAATGACATCAAATTTGATAGGGGTTTAATGCATTATGGATATTTTTTAGTGTGAGATAATTGAAATGTTAAAGGTGGCGCCATTGTATCCCCATTTAAATGTTGATTGTTGTTTAGATAGGTTTTATATTATTTTTATTAATTAGAAATATTTAATATTATGTTGATTTGATAATCCATTAAACTTCAAAGATTTCTAGAGGTTCAAAGATTTATATATTCTAGAGGTTCAATGATTAAGTTGTAGAAAAGTGAAATGTTAATATATCAACAACACATTAAACTTTAAAGAATTTAATAATTATAGATGCCATTTATTCCACAATCAGGATAATAGCTTCCTTAACCGTTAATAGAAAAATTACTATTCAAACGTGTTGTAAAATAAAAAAAAAAATTCAAAAGTTTTGAACAACATTAAATTTTTATAGGATGCATGACGTTTGATTATTTTCTACGGTCTCCATCTATCCATTGATATAATTTTCCTACATTCGGATAAAATCGAAAAGAAAGATTGGGTCCCTGCGAAAGAAAATGTTAAATATCTTTTTCTTTTTCTTTTAGAAAAATAAAAAAACGATATTAGGTTAGACTTTGGATGAGTTTTTGAACCTTTTCATTGGTCAATTTGTTGACATGGGCAATATGACTTTGTCATTATGTACTTTAACCAAGTACATAATTTTTTACCATAAAATTTGGGAAAATGACACAAATGCCCTATGAATTTTTTCGGGTTGATCTTTTTAGTCACTTAAGTTTTTTCGTGGCTTTATGAGGGAACCAAGTTGTGGCAACCTGTACATTTAGTCCCCTTTACTTGTTTTAGCCGGTTTAGGAAACAAATAGACAAAACTTAGGGTCCACCTCTCTCTCTCTCTCACTATATATATATATATATATATATATATATATATATATATATATATATAACCTGCATTCTCATCATTAACACCACCACTACATCATCACCCCTACTTTATAACTAATTAACAAAAAAATAAATCATGTTGTAGGCCATTCTAGCGGGGTGTTCAGTTGGTAGATTGACTTCGATATTGCAGTGCGATAATTTCCGATCACAATTACCGGCGACGACTAAAGTGAAATGCCTTTTCGATGCCGGATTTTTCATCAATGCGTAAGCTTCCGCTTCCATTTCCAATGTTTACTTCACGTTTCCCCTTCGTTTTTGATGTATTGATTTCACGTTTTTGATTCATCAACAGGAAGACGATTATAGGGCAAAGTCACATCGAAGGCTTCTACGCTCACGTCGTTAGAACACATGTACGTTCAAAATTGAAATCCCCTTTTTTCCACTCTCAATTTCAGGCACAAAAATAGCATCAAAATTTTTGATTATTGAATTTGATTTGTTTGTTTAGGGATCTGCTAAAGTTTTGTCTCCAGCTTGCCTTGCGAAAATGAGTCCTGGTTTGGTAAGACTTAGAAAGATGTTTTGATATAACTCCTTTGAATTTTTGCTCCGGCGGACTCCTACTGGTTCGTTTTGGCTTCTGCTCGACGGAGTGATTAGTTGGAGATGAGAGGGAGATCAGGAAAGATGTTTCCGGCAACAACAGTGGTAATGGGTGGGTGTGGGTTGCGTTGGCAGCCCAAGAGAACACGATGGTGGGTGCTGGCAGCGACTCTTGGTGGTTCCCGGTGGCAGTGGGTGGTCGAGGGTGACAATCCTTGACCACTCTTGTTCCCCCTTCGTTCCTTGGCAGTAATTTAGTGGGAGGGAGGGAAAAGTTGACTTTCATAAAGTCCAAAAGAGAGAGAGAGAGAGAGAGAGAGAGAGAGAGAGAGAGAGAGAGAGAGAGAGAGAGTAGAGAAAATTCAAAGTCAATATAAGAAAATTGGTCAACAAATGTCAATGTGTCAAAGAAGTAACCGGGTGACCCCTTCACTTTGGCCAAAAGGATGTAATCGACCCGACAAACACAACTCTGTTCCCTCATAAGGCCACAAAAATTGTTTAGGGACTAAAAAGATAAACCCTAGAAAGTTCGTAGGGCATTTGTAATATATATTGGAGATTTAATAAAAAAATTATTGTAATTAAGCTGGATTTAAACCCATGGCTTTAGCAAGAAATATGGAAACCACAAGTAATTATTTTCAAATTGATTCATATATTTATTGACAATGACAAGATACCCTTATATATTTCGTGATAAGTGGTTGTAAAATTAAAATTAAATATACTTTTTATATTTTTTTTGTTTCTATCCATCTTTATACTCTTTATACTCATTAGAAGAAAACAAATATTAAAAAAAAATGTTAAAATGACTACTGTTTGCGAAGCAATTATACTTTAACGAAATTAATTATCAACTAGGGATGAGTTATAAAACCGGAAAACCGGACCGGAACCGGAATCGGACCGGAACCGGAACCGGTATAACCGGAAAATGCTTAAACGGTCCGGATATTGGATTTCAAAATTACTCTTATCCGGGTTCCGGGTATTTCGGGTATGGGTCCAACGGGTCCGGTTAATCCGGGTTTTTGAACCGGTTTTGTTTAAAAAACCGGAACCGGGTTTAATGGACCGGGTCCGGGTTTAAAAAACCGGAACCGGGTATAATGTGGAACCGGGTTATTGTGGAACTTATTTTCCATTGAAAGTACGAACTAAACCAAAATTTATATTTGCTATGTAACAAATTGATTTATGTACATATAGTATATACAGTTTAAATTTAAGAAAAACAAAGTATTTTTAAAGGAGTTTAAAGGTCAAAATAAATAAATCAGACCACCACAATAATTATCAATAAATGCAGAATAAAACTCAAGTTTAACTAAAAAAATAAATTGGGGGCCTATACGTTTCGCATGCGAGTCTATTTTGCATGAGCACATGGTCTTACCAGTTGAGCGCAATGACATTTTCCATACGGTGGACTCATCCAAAAAAAACATGTTATATTACGAAAGCTGCCCAAAAAAAAACTGCGCCATTTTTTTTTTATTTTGTTTCTACCGTTTGCACTTTGCAGTAAAGAAAAAAAATATATAAATTGCATTCCGTATAAATTGCAGCCCCCAAAAAATATTATAAACAGTAGCTTGTTGCCAAAAAACAAAACTATTTTTTTTCTTTTCATAACATGTTATTTTTCCATTTTATATGAGAAGCTAATATGTAATTTTTTGCATTTATATTTTCGGGTTTCCGAGTCCATCCGGGTCTAATATACGAAACCGGTTCCAATTAGTAATTTTCGGTTCCAACCGGTTCCATACCCACTTTATCCGGCCCAATACCTGGAACCGAACCGGAACCGGTTCCTGTATACCGGTCCGGTTCTCGGGTCTTATAATCCGTCAATTCCGGTTTCCGGGTCCGGGTCTAATCGGGTCGGGTTTGAACCCACTTACATCCCTATTATCAACAACCACTATATTTTATCATACAAGAACAATAAAATACACATATTTAGTCCAAATTAACTACAAATATTACAATTTGACTAGAAAATATGTGAAACACATGCGAAGTGCTTATGGATTCAAAGGAATTAATAATTATATGTGTCACATATATTTACATAACTAAATGCTTCCCAATGGTTCTTGAGATGGACTGGTTCAACGAATTCACAAATTGAACATGAAAAAAACGAAATATAAAGACCATTTCTCTTCTTTTCGTGATTCGCAAAGAATTTTCTCAAAACATTGGTATATTTGATCGTTAATTCAAAGAAACTAAATACAATCATTTATGATATAAATACTTAATTTTTTTATTGTTCTAAAATTAACACTGTCATTTATCCCATTTTATCGAAAGTACATTCAAATACTAACTTTTTTTATTATTCTAAAATTAACACTATAATTTATCCCATTTTCCTTATCAAAAGTACATTCAAGCCTCACCTTTTTTGTATGGAGTAAAATACCATTTGTTTTTTCTCACATGTTTTGTTCACCTTTGAAAAGTTGATAGGGATCATCCATGTGGTTTGGAGAAATTACACTTGTGGTCATTGGTCCAGATAATTTTTTTTTACCCTTTTCCAATCTTACCAAAGAAGACTTTGCATTGTTATTGATGAGGTTCATGTGGGTGACAATTAGCTTGTTGCACCTTCACCATTTTAATGTATCAATTGCCAATGATCACTAAAAGATATGGAGAAAAAAAATGGTGGGAGAAAGACGAGTAATGGTGCATTCAAGAAAGTATTGGGAAAGTTTGCTTCTAAGGTTATAGTTTTGCAAATCCGATTGATTTGAGGCTTCATTGGGCAAAGCATGGGAGTGAGTCATCGGATGTCAGAGAGAGGAATTATGATTTCCAAAATGGATGCAACTATAACAGTCCACACATAGAACGAATAAACCATTCTTCTTCCGTTGTTTCACTTCACAACTCTATTTTTTTTTTATTATAAAGCTTCTAATAAATTTTAGTGTTTAATTTTTTTCTTAATTATAACCCGTAACGAGTAGTAGTCACATAAAATATTTGGAAGTTAAATTCATAAGTCTATATAGCCTAATGGAAATGAAGAAGAAGGTAACAAAAATGTCATGCTTTTATTCCTTTTTTTGCATGAGCGTTGATATCACCTTATTTATTTTCTACTTTGTGGGTTATGAGCGCCACCTAACATGTGGACAAAATTACAAAAATGGTCCCTGTGGTTTGCCAAAAGTCACAAAGTCAGTCCCTGCTAATTTTTTTTTGATGTAATGGTCCTTGTGGTTTGCAAAACTTGCAAAGATGACCCTTTTTACTAACGCCGTTAGGGACTGAATCTATGAGGGTATTTTCGTATTTTCAAGTATAAAGGGACTAAATTCGTGACATTTGATAAACCATAGGGACCATTTTTGTAATTTGTCTTAAAATAATATAAATGATAGAAAATGAAGGGTACTAGATTCGAACTTTGGACCTCCTACCTTTCTCCCTTAATCAACCAAAGCCTTAACCAATTAGGCTAGAGCCACACTTCATTTATATTTTCGAAAACTAACTAATATTATCTATAAATTGTAAATAAATTAATAATAAAATATTAAAAAAAACATATTTTTACAAAAAAAATATTAATAAAAAAATATATTTTTAGCGTATTGTAAAAAAAAATACGAACAATTATTTGTTTTTTTACGTATTTGTTTTACGTATTTAAAAAATAAGTTTCTGTATACTTTTAAATACATAAAAAAAACGTAATAACATATTATACAAAAACGTAATCCTAAAAAACATAAAAAAAAAATTTGTATATATTTATTTTATGTGAAGTATGTTTTTTATATTTTTTTTATGTATTTATTTTATGTAAATATGTTTTTTTATGTAATTAAAAAAATACGTTTTTATATAATATGTTATTACGTTGTACTGAAATACAAAATCGGTCAAATAAGTTTTTGTATTCCAGTACAACGTAATAACATATTATATAAAAACGTATTTTTTTAATTACATAAAAAACATATTTACGTAAAATAAATACATAAAATAAATACATAAAAAAATATAAAAAACATACTTCACATAAAATAAATATATACAAAAAACTTTTTTTATGTTTTTTAGGATTACGTTTTTGTATAATATGTTATTACGTTTTTTTTATGTATTTAAAAGTATACGGAAACTTATTTTTTTAAATACGTAAAAAAACAAATAATTGTTTGTATTTTTTTTTCAATACGCTAAAAATATATTTTGTTTTATTAATTTTTTTTTGTAAAAATATGTTTTTTTAATATTTTATTATTAATTTATTTACGATTTGTAGATAATATTAGTTAGTTTTCGAAAATATAAATCAAGTGTGGCTCTAGCCTAGTTGGTTAAGGCTTTGGTTGATTAAGGGAGAAAGGTAGGAGGTCCAAATTTCGAATCTAGTACCCTTCATTTTCTATCATTTATATTATTTTAAGACAAATTACAAAAATGGTCCCTATGGTTTATCAAATGTCACGAATTCAGTCCCTTTATACTTGAAAAGACGAAAATACCCTTACAGATTAAGTCCATAACGGCTGAATACTAACGGCGTTAGTAAAAAGGGCCATCTTTGCAAGTTTTGCAAACCACAAGGACCATTTACATCAAAAAAATTAGCAGGGACTGACTTTGTGACTTTTGGCAAACCACAGGGACCATTTTTGTAATTTTGTCAGAAATGTGACTTTATTAACCCACAAACACTCAATCCTCTTTATCTCTTTTACACAAACACATTGAAAACCTGCAAGTGAAGGAAACATCATTGGAATATGTTTTTCACAATAGTGTAGAACTAATATGGAATTTGTTATGTTAAGAAGAAGATGAAACCACATTGGATTGATTTCAACATATGCCTTTGTGTCTTTGTTTGTATGTGTTTATTTATTTATTTATTTTTTTTGTTCATGTGAGAAGAAAAAAGATCAAGCTAAGACAGAGTAGGGTGGTGGTTAGGGGAGGTAGACCCTTAATTATGTTTTATATTATTGGGTAAATTACACGGATGGTCCCTGTGGTTTAGGGTAATTTGTATGTTTGGTCCCTAATAATTTTTTTAGACAAAATTGCAAAAATGGTCTCTGTGGTATTCAATTTTTGGGGGTTTTAGTCCAAACCACGACTTTTTTGGATTGATGGTCATTTTAAGGTAGTTTGCTTGTGATTTTGGTCCTTCAGTAAACTGAAAAGACTAAATTTCTCTTATTATATTTATTTTTCATTTTTTTCCTATAAGTATATATATATATATATATATATATATATATATATATATATATATATATATATATATATATATATATAAATAAAAATAAGGGCCCACATTCTCTCTCTCTCTCTCTCTCTCTCTCTCTCTCTCCAAAACCACTTGATTGTAGCCCCAAAACATTAATTATGTTCTTTAAACCAAGAATGATGAACACTCAAATCGAATCGATCAGATAAATCCATACTTTTTAACTCGGTACTTGACTCAATCCTTCCTTCAAACTATTTGATCTCAAATACATGTGTTTTGACTCGTTCATTTGGCTACGATAAGACGCGGGAGGAAGCAAGTCGACATCATAAATTAAGGAACTGTAAACCCCATTTTTAGGATTTCAACGTTGATTCGAGCAACCACTAATTAATTGTCGGAGGATGAGGATCAGTATCACTTGGGATGTTTAGTCGCTGAGTCATTAACCCAAACCCCTTGTTCTTCCTCCTTGCAACTCAAACCCACGAACAACCACCATTTTCGTTTCCATTCTCCTTCTTTTTTCCCGAATCCATAGAAGAATGGAGATATGGAAAAATTAAGCAGATATGAGCATAACCCTTGATTTCTCGTCCGATCTAGCCCTTTGTTGGCTGAATCAATTTGATTCAACTTATAAAAATCGCTGATTACTGAAATGGAGGAGACATAAACAACACATCAGCAACGGGGCGCATATGTTCGTCAAAATTCTCTTTACCCACACTTGCAACTCAGATCAAGAGGGAGAGATACAAATACACTCTTAAACAACATGCCAACAACCATTATTCTTCAAATCTTTCCTGCAACTATCGATTTTATCTTAACAGGGACATACAAAAATGAGCTTACCCTTGTTATGGAATCCTTTCTTTTACCCTTGCTATGTGAATCGGATGTGAGTGAGAACACACATAGACTCATGAATAAAAAGGTTGTTAATATTTTTTTATGATTCAGATCAAAGGTTGGGGCAACCATTGCAGGGTGAATCTCTCGATTTTGCTGGGGGTTTCGGGTGGTGGCTCGATTAACACAAAGGAAAAATGCACATAGTCTTAGATTACAAATGAGATTAATAACACAGATGAAAAATGCACATAGTCTTAGATTACAAAAGGGAAGAGACTGTAATTTTTTTTTGTTGCAATTTGCACAAAATAAACCCAAAAATCTGTGAGAGAGAGAGAGAGCCCAAATTAATTATTTATTTTCTTTTTGATTTAAATTAAATAAAAAAAACATAAAAAAAATATATCAGAAGGGCATTACAGTTATTTCAATTTTACGAGAGACCAAATCTACATATAAACATGGCCAAAAGGACCACAAAACCAAAAAAGTCGGGGTTTGGACTAAAACCCAAAAAAATGCATACCACAGGGACCATTTTTGTAATTTTGTCTTTTTTTTAACTTGGACCGTCTCTATCTTATATTTTTGTTGCATGTTTGGTCCCTGTCCATTCTAAAAAGACTTATTTACCCTTATTGATTTCTTTTAGATTTTTTAAATGATCAGTTAATTAAGAAAAATAATAATTAAATGCGAAAATGATATTAATTAAATATTAAAATATGATGGGTCCTACAACCCCATTACCACTCCACCCAGCCCACCCCTCTCCTTCTTCTTCTACATAAACCACCAACAACTTCGTCTTCTTCGGCGAACCACCCATAACCTCGTCTTCTCCGGCGAACCACCAACAATACTAAGCGAAAATCAAAATAATGTATTCTCCAGCAAACCTCCACCAAACCCAATCGCATTCCATGAATTAAAAAAAAACAAAAATCAACCGGGAAGAGATCTCAAACAGGTCGTTAGTGGTTATGAGTCACGTTATCAGAAGTCAAATAAGTGGTTCCTTATGAAATCTATGGAGATTCTGGTCTTCTCCGGCTACAAATCAGATTCCAATAAACACCAAAATTGGAACTTGAACCTTAAATTGATCCTGGAAGCAAACCTGAAACCAAAAGAACATGCAAACTGAAATCAAAATCGATGGCAATTTGAAGCTTGAAATAGAACTGAAACTGAAATCAAACTCAAAACTCAAAATCAAATATGAATTCAAACCTAAAACCGAATGTAACGCCCGTAGGTCCGGGCTAGTCAATCTAGAGATAATAGGGGTCGAAAACGACTTTTCGACTAAAGATTATTTAGGATAAATAATCTTAACCAAGTTGTAGAATATGTCTCAAGGGTTCCGTACATATAAAGAACGCTGAAATCCGAGTTATAACGAAGAAGTTATGGCACGTCGAAGTTTCGCGACGGAACCGGCACGACACCGAGAAGCGTAAATAGTGAATTTACGACAGAGTGACTTTTAGTCTTAGCGATCTAAACGAAAGTCGTAGAAAACGTTAAACCGAGGGCGTCCATAAAAAGAACGCCCAAATCTGACTTCGTATGAGGAAGTTATGATTTTTCGAAGTTTCGGCTTAGCAGTGTACAGCCCGAAGTTCGAATATTAGATCGAGCGGTTTTTAGCCGACACAACCTAAACGAGGATCGAAGATCTCGTCAATAGTAGCGTATCGATAAAAAGACAGACGAAAACGGACGTCGAATGAAGAAGTTATGAATTTTTAACGGACCAATCCTGTCCCGGCCTGTTAAAAATATAAATTTAAAATAAAGTCAAAATTAGCCAACGAAGTCTAAACGAAAGTTGTAGAGTACGTTCCCGCCTACGCGTGGATATAAAGAACGTCGAAAACGGAGCTCGTATGCGAAAGTTATGATTTTTAGAAGTTGGGAAAGAAAAATACGAAACTGCGAGGGGGGTGATGATGTGGCTCAATCAGGGCCGTCGCTTGCTGATCACGGTCTGGTCTTTGGATTCGGACACGTCGCCTCGCCATTACGCCCCGCGTTCGAGGTTGGGTAGGCCCCGCGTACTCCGGCTCTTATCCGTTCCGAGTACGAGACAGCTGGAGGCTCGCTGGCAGCCTCATCCGAAGTTACGCCCAGCGTAATCCGAGGCCTCACAGGCTATAAAAGGGGGGCGAAATGTTCCGGATTTCTCACTCATTTCTTCATTCCTTTCTCTCTCTACTTTCTCTCACTACCCCTATAACCCCCTCCCTAAACCCTAGGAAAAACCCTTAGCACCTAAAGGAAGCCCCGAGGCTCCCGGAGTCCCGAGAAAAAGGGTCTTTCGGTTCGGAAACGCTGCTCCGAGCAAAGCCCGGTTTTCTTTAAAATTCGCTGTAAGTGAGCAACGCCTACGCAATTTTTAATATAACTTTTAAATAATTATAGTAATGTTATTGGGTCCTTAAAATAATTATTTGGGCTATTATTATGAGTTATATTGAGTGTTATTTAACACTTTAATAATAATAATAATAGCTAGACTATTAATTAGTCGCGGTTAACGTTAAAACTAAACCCTAGTGGTATTTATACTGGGTTTTGGTCGAGGAAAATTGTTTTGAGATAACGAAGTGCTGTTCAAGTGCCAAGTCACCACCTAATAAGGTGAGTGCATAGTTACTTTCATCTTACACATAGATATGAAGTATTTTATTTAAATTCCGTGCTATGTGTGCATATTGTCTGAATACTTGTTGTCTATGCTGTGTGAAAGATTTTTATACATGTTTTAAATGATTTAAACTGTATATGTATTTTATATCTACAAATATGTTGGGTATAACATGGATAGATGAATGATGAGGGACGAAAGCTGATATAGAGGAACATTGGTAGTGTGGATATAGTGCCCTATAGGTGGACATTAGCAGCAATGGACCTAGTACCCTATAGATGAGCATTGGCAGATGCGCCATAACCTGTAGATGTTGTTGGATCTACGAGGTACTCTAAACATCCTAGCAGCTGCGCTCTAAGGATAGTATCGGCAGCTGCGCCTAATAGAGGACATTATAACCGTGATAGTAGCGTTTAAAGGACAATACCGGCAGAAGCGCCCCATAAAGAATGTCACAATTCTGGCAGATGCGCCTAAGTGATAATATT
Organism: Lactuca virosa; assembly: GCF_052849685.1. Lineage (NCBI taxonomy): Eukaryota > Viridiplantae > Streptophyta > Magnoliopsida > Asterales > Asteraceae > Lactuca > Lactuca virosa. The sequence goes on along the minus strand of NC_136430.1, from coordinate 373,231,481 downwards.
AGCAGTTGTGCTTGACAGATGTGTCATTAGCAACGATGGATTTCGTGCCTATTCCTTAGGATAATCCTTAGGAATGAATGAACGAGGAATAGCTTATTCTTAGGGTAGATCCTTAAGAGTAAAGAAGATAATGGGGATGAGTAATTGGGTTGATTGTTTGATGTTTAAACATAATAATTATATTATTGTGGGTTGAAAACCCTATGTACTCACCAGGTTTCCCAAACTGACCCACTCAAGCTTATTTGTATCACAGGTGTCGATATGAAGCTACTTTACACTGAGAGATTTAAAAGAGATGTAGATCACTAGTGTAAATGAATGTAAGTTCTGTTTATGCTTATGTTTCTGTATTGACAATGACATCCCAAGGTTTTTAAAATGAATAAAAATACATTTCTTCGGAAATGCTTTGATAACGTATTTATCATGTTCTTCTCGGAACAAATTCCGCAACATTTTTATTAAAAGAGGTACTCTGATTTTTATAAAGCATAAACAAAAATCGGTCTTTTCTGGCCGTGAAAATGGGGATGTCACACCGAAATCAAACATGAAATGAAAATGAAAATTGAATATGAAACTTAATTCAATACTGAAACTCAATCAAACCTTAAACAGAAAATTGAACCTGAAATCATATCGAACCGGTGTTGTAGGGTTGGTTTGGGCACCGACAAGGGTAAAGGGCGAAGATGAACCACAGTCCTGTTGCAACCTAGATCTATTATATTTGTCGTGTCTAATTCGATAACAAGTTTCCCAGTCTGAGATGGGGAAAGAGGCTAATGGCTCAAGTTTTTATCGTATCGTCTGGTTCGAGTGTCTGCTTTATTTCCTCCTTCTTTGGTGAACTTCGTCAGTATGCTCTGAGATTTTTGTTGTTCAGTCGGTGTGCTTTGAAGGAAGAACGTGATGGAAATACAACCATCATCGAAAGCTGGTGGTAGGGGGAAATAGTTGCTGATGGTCGACAATGGTTAGAAGGGGTTAGAGGCGATGAATGAAGAAGACGGGAGGTGGGAGAAAACGTGAACGAGAGAATTTGGAAGTGGGATTAGATTAGGTTTAGGATTCTTTTTAACCTTTTTTATATTTAATTTATATATCAATAAAAAATAAATAAATCATTAATATAGAATTATATAAGATGTGGGCAGAGTAGTCTTTTTACATCTAATAAAGACCAAGCGTGCAACAAAAATATAAAGTAGAGACGGTCTGAGTTAAAAAAATAAAGTTGTTAATGACTAAGCACGCAAATTACCCTAAACCACACGGACCATCTGTGTAATTTACCCTATATTATTAAAAATTATTAATGGGTAAAAGAAAAAGTGGGAAATTACAAAGGATAGAATAGTCTTTTACAATTACCAAGACCGTCCATGTAATTTTCAAAAACCACAAGGAAGCAATTTGGCAAATTTTTTTTAAAAAAAATGAACTAAACCATAAGGACTATTTTTGTAATTTACTATTTTTATGTAAACTTTTTCCAAGTTTTATCCTTGTAAAAAAAAGATAGGTGCAATGGACGAAACCATAAGGACTATCTTTGTAATTTACTATTTTTTATGTAAACTTTTTCCAAGTTTTATCCTTGTAAAAAAAAAAGAGAGAGAGAAAGAGAGATAGGTGCAATGGACTAAATCATAAGGACTATTTTTGTAATTTACTATTTTTTTATGTAAATTTTGCCAAGTTTTATCCTTGGAGAGAGAGAGAGAGAGAGAGAGAGAGAGAGAGAGAGAGAGAGAGAGAGAGAGAGAGAGAGAGAGAGAGAGAGAGAGAGAGAGGTGCAATGGACTAAACCATAAGGACTATTTTTATAATTTACTACATTTTATGTAAACTTTTTCCAAGTTTATCCATGTAAAAAAAAAAAGAAAAAAAAAAGATAGGTTACCATAAGGACTATTTTTGTAATTTACTATTTTTTACGTAAAGTTTTATCCTTGTAAAAAAAAGGTGCAATCGACTAAACCATAAGGACTATTTTTGTAATTTGCTATTTTTTATGTAAATTTTTTCCAAGTTTTATCCGTGTCAAAAAAAAAAAGAAAAGAAAAGAAAAAAAAAGATAGGTGCTTATGCATAATCAGTCGCATCATCATGTCGACATGACCTAAACACAATCAATCGTCAAAATCGTCTTCTCACGACTGATCGGTTGTTGTAAGCTTGAAGCAAGAAATTCTTCGCCCCAAAATACTTCCGTTTGGTACTCGCCTGAATAGCTCATGGCTTCTCTAGACACCGATGTCACCATGGTTCCGGCTGGCGAGGGTTCAGGCGGAGCCGGACCTTCTTCTTCCACCGCCTCCACTTCTTCGTCAACCAAGAAAGCTAAGCGATTTGAGATCAAAAAGTGGAACGCTGTTTCTCTATGGGCTTGGGGTATGCTAATACATCCCCCGTTCTTTGTTTTCATCATCTTTTATTTCCTAATTTGTTGTTTGATGCAGATATCGTCGTGGATAATTGCGCGATATGTAGGAATCATATCATGGATCTCTGTAAGTTCTGTTTCCCCCTATTAATTTCATTAATTCAATTATATCTTCGGTAATTAAAATTCGCGTTTAAACCTAGGGAAAAAGATGCTAATGGTAGCGAACATTGTTTAGGGTTCAGTTAAGTTCATCTGATTCAGGGCATTTTAGTTCTTATGGGTGAAATTAGTGAGACCCGTTCATGTAACCTTCTCACTAGTTTATCATATTCATCATGAAAATCACAACTTTATAAATCTATTCAAAACTCCGTCCATATACTTCAATCATCAGTTACGCAATTTTATACATTTATCTTACCAAACTCTCACTGGTGTGTTGATTTACAGGCATTGAATGTCAAGCTAACCAAGCCAGTGCTACCAGTGAGGAATGCACAGTTGCTTGGGGTATGTAATGTAACTCTCTTTCAAATTCCAATTCCATTCTTTTGATAACATAAGAAAGTATATGTTATTCATAGACTGTAAAATTTAAGTTAGCAAGTTTCGATTGATCAATTGTATTAGAAAAAAACAAAGAATTCCAAGAATTCGATGCCTCAAACTCTCTCTGTCTACGTATTTATCCTGCTAAGTGCTACCTACGAATTAACAAAGAGAAAGACATAAATACCCCTACCACAACCTTTTATTATATTGACTACTAAATACTAGTATTTGACTTGGCTTCTCCTCCTCCTAACATAGGTGAACCTAGACTACCATTTATTTGGTTTCTGTAATTGTAATGTTCGATATGTTTCAATAAAATTTGGAAAAAAAACATTTTAAAAAGTGGGCTCATGTTTGAAAATTGTTATCAATGGGTACAAACCCTACCTCTTCATAATGTCGGCTTTTAATTTTAATCGCTTATGTATTGCTTCCTTCTTTTATTTTGCTAATCATGTTTATTATCTTATCTTGTGTTTTATTAAATCAAATCAAAACCTTTTGTTTCCACATCTTTAGGTGTCTGCAATCATGCCTTCCACTTTCACTGTATTAGCAGATGGCTCAAAACTCGTCAAGTCTGCCCATTAGGTACCCCATCTCCCATAATTACTTCCTCTCCAATCTTCATTCATGACATTATTTTTTATATTTTCATTTTTTTTTTGTTTATGCAGATAACAGTGAATGGGAATTCCAGAAGTATGGTCACTAGAAGCTTTCTACTTCATTTTCATTCAATCATTTAACAAACAACTTTATTATTACTGAAATACTTTATATTCACATATCATGTAATATTAGGAATCTTCTTGTTATTGAGACTTATTTTAAATAACTTCTACCACATGCTTGCTCAAATTGCATAGCTGGAATTAGATCCAGCTTCTTTTTTTTATTTTAAATTATCTATAATTTTAAATCACTAAATTCTGTATGTTGCTGTTCCCGAGATCTACACCACACAACCCCACACAAAATTATACTGTTGTTAGATGCTCTTTGTTCTTTGTTTTTGTTTTTTCCGATGATTACAATTAGTAAATTAAATTGTAAATTTGAAATATTAACACCAATGTATGTAAAGTACAACAGAAAGTAGAATAACGTCTTAATTGATGTGTACGTTTTTCATTAATTGCGTACGGAAAACTTTTATAAATCTTTAACTCTATAACCAACATCGCATGTGCACTTTATGATTTTGATGTTTTTACATCCTAAAAAGGTAGAATTTAAGATATATATATCCAACTCACCATGTGTTTGGTTCTCTTTATGTTATATTCCGTCTAATTATAATATGTTACAAGTTACAACCAAATCTTAGTAATTGCAAAAACGATTTTGTAGGTTATACTACTAATATTTTAGTGGAAATTGCTTCACAAATCATGTACTTGTTTGCTTGCTGAAATCATGCATTGTCATTTGTCAATCATACATTTGGAATTTGGATATATATGTACCAAAGTTACTAGTGCTTTTTTGGTGCACCATTGTTTGTATTTCTCCTATTATTTTTAGAAGGTTAATGGTGGGGTATTGAAATTTGAAGCTGTATAACACTTACTATTAAATCATATATATCCCCTACCACCTAAATAATGCGTGTCTAGTTTCTTTTTAAAGGGAATTTGTTTGAGTGTGTAAATTATTTATATGCATGATCAAAATATTATGGATGCAATTAATGGATATGATAATCGGTGGAAAAAAAAGGTGACATGGGTACACTATGGAATCAATTTTAGGTGATTGACCATTATTAAAAGGAAGTTTAAAGTGTCGAACTCGAGTGAAAGAAGGGGAGTCCTCGATTATGTAAACACTTGAGATCTTGATACAAATTATGGGCAAAAGTAGGTCACCATAAAGGCCTTTTGCCTCTTAAAGAATAAACTTTTTCTATGTTGACTTATAAAGTCTTCATTTTAGTTGTTTTTGTTGTGGACTTGTGTATTAGAAAACATTTTTGAGGGAATAACTGTGGAAGGCCTTTAACATGGAGTCTATATGTTGCTCTTGATTGCGTTTCTTTTAAATATGTCGGGGTTTCGAAGATAATTTTGAATCAGATCTTGTATTATTATTAAGGGAAATCTCCAGAAAAGTCCCAATATTTACGGAAAAGTTACACTTTAGTCCTAAGATTTTTTTTTTGAACAAAAAAATCCTGAAAACCGGCAAAATTTTGCAGTTTGACCTTTTTTGACCGGTTGAAACCGGTACCAAATTAATTTGAGACTATTTCGTAAACTAACCCAAAATATTGGGACTTTTCTGTAACCCAAAAATACTATGACTTTTCTGTAACCCAAAAATACTATGACTTTTCTGTAAACAAAAATATTATGACTTTTCTGTAAACAAAACCCTTATTATTATTATTATTATTATTATTATTATTATTATTATTATTATTAAAAATATAAATAAGAATACTATTTGTTGAACTTGTATTATTAATATTGTTAATCAAACATATAAATGCATTTAAATGAAAAAATAATGACATTGTTTAAGGGTGGAGGTGGAGGAGATGGTGATGCTTTTAGCATTGAAATCATGAATTTTTGCTTTGTATATGGTCATTTCACATTTGTTATTATTGTTTTCAATTCAGAATATTAATACTTAACAATTTAAAAGAAATTGCATATTTGTAAAATTGTTTGTAAATAGTTTAAGGTATAAGGATTTCTCAGTTTGTATATAAAATTGTTTAAGGTAGAATGATTACTTTCCAAATCCAACAGATCCACTACAAACATTTACATAGATAGGTAGCCCATATCAAAATTCAAAAGTATTAATGACAATATCTTGTTTAATAAAATGTAATAGGAATAATTCAAAAGTATTAATCCAAAAAACATGTCCTATACTTTTTATTAAACAAGATATTGTAATTAATACTTTTGAATTTTGATATGGGCTACCTATCTATGTAGATGTTTGTAGTGGATCTGTTGGATTTGGAAAGTAATCATTCTACCTTAAACAATTTTATATACAAACTGAGAACTCCTTCTACCTTAAACTATTTACAAACAATTTTACAAAAATGCTATTTCTTTTAAATTGTTAAGTATTAATATTCTGAATTGAAAACAATAATAACAAATGTGAAATGGCCATATAAAAAGTAAAAATATACAAGCATAAATTCATATGATTTCAATGCTAAAAGCATCACCATCTCTTCCACCTCCACCTTTAAACAATGTCATTAATTTTTCATTTAAATGCATTTATATGTTTTATTAACAATATTAATAATACAAGTTCAAAAAATAGTATTCTTAATAATAATAATAATAATAATAATAATAATAATAATAATAATAATAATAATAAGGGTTTTGTTTGCAGAAAAGTCCTAATATTTTTGCTTACAGAAAAGTCTTAATATTTTTGGGTTACAGAAAAGTCCCAATATTTTGGGTTGGTTTACGAAATAGTCCCAAATTAATTAGGTACTGGTTTCAACCGGTCAAAAATGGTCAAACTGTAAATTTTTGCCGGTTTTCAGGATTTTTTCGTTCAAAAAAAAAAAATCTTGGAACTAAAGTGTAACTTTTCAGTAAATATTGGGACTTTTATGGAGATTTCCCTTATTATTAATATTGAAATTGAGTTTGTTTATGGTCTAATTAGTTATAATGGGTGTTTTTTAACAAGAAAAAGAATAGGGTTAAGACGAAAAGCAAAAACAAAATGGAAGGTTCTATTTAACATAATTATAATAGTTTTGTCTAGAATAACAAAATGACCATAAACAACTCTATCGACATAAAAAGTGGATATAGATAGAAGGTGTATTGGTCTATTGGAAATTCCATTTTGTAGCAAAATATCTTAAGTTTTAATGACTATTACAAAATTCATTTTCTTTGTGATTTTTTTGGACGGTTGAATTTTATAAAACATCAAACTAGCAAGAAGCTAGAAACAAATAGCAAAAACAAAGAGTTATGGATCACTAGGGTAACCACAATGTCCAAGTTATGCTATATTCGCTATATCCATTAGAAAATCACTCATATGAATTCATAACAATAATTTTAAAAACAAAACTTTTCCTAATGGTAGCTATTTGAAAAATGATACTACACTTGTACTTCCAAAGCATCCAGATTGTGGCCACCACAATGACTAATAGAGCTCGCCTCTTTGCCAAATTCAAGGTAGAATCTGTCTAAGACAACAACTCCGCGATATTTTGAAAAAGACGAAAAGGAAAATCGAACCACTTAACAACTTTCCGCCAAATTTGGTTGACACCTCGCAATGAACAAACAACTGACTACAATATCTTCACCTTTAAAGAACAAGAAGGGCATGGGCATTGCGCTGAAAGAACATCAACATTTTGATCCATCAAGTTAACTCTAGTATGGAGTGTATCAAGCACAACGTGCCAAATAAGAACATTTAACTTGACAGGGACTATCTTACACCATCTTGTAGCACTAACTCTATCTTGAAGCAAGATACCATTAATATGTTGTCTAGTAGTGTTAATAACAAAAGCCCCATCTGATCCTATCTCCCACTCTCACCTATCTGCATAATTTCAAAAATGCACTTGAGAAAGAATGTCCCTCAAGGTCAAAAATTGGGAAGTCGTAATCCCACTATCTCTAATAGGTCTATTCCAACTCCAACTCCACAACCCATCACACCATCTACCACAAATGAAACGCACTTTATTAGTTTCCATCACATAAAGCCTAGGAAATCTATGCATAAGAGTATCATCACCTAACCAAGTATCTTCCAAAAAATAAGTGGTATCTACATTCCCAATTCTCTTTCGTAAAAAACAAATGAGGAATTATTTTTTTGCGTGCATTTTGTCAAAAAGCTTCACCATAGAATCCAAACACAACCTCCCTTCAAATTGTACATGTGAGGGTCGAGACCTCCATGCACTTCATAAATGCTTCTTACTACACTCACAAGGAATTACAGTCATTATGGAACCTCCAACTCCATTTAAGCAGTAAGGCTACATTAAAATCCCTTAAACTACCAATTCCCAATCCATCCTTGTCTCTGGAGTTTAAAATATTATCCCACTTTACCCAAGGAATATTTTTATCTAAATCATTACTTCCCCAAAAGAACTTGGCTCTTAAAGACTCCAAGTAATTTACCACGGCCTCTAGCATCTTGAACATGGACATATAGTAAATACCCATACTACCAAGAACCAACATGATCAAAGTCAATCCCCCCTATATAAAGTAATTTTACTTTCTAATTCACCAATCACTTCTTAAACATCTGGAGGATTGTATTCTAGTTTTCATCATGAACCATATTCGAGACCACATGTAAACCAAGATAAGTAAAAGGTATAGTAGCAACAGAACATCCCGTAACAATAACCATGTCTTACATATGTTGCAAATCAATTCCCAATCCATACAAATCGGGTTTCTAAAGGTTAACTTTTAATCTTTCAACCAAATAAAAAAAATTCATAATTGTGATCATATTTTCAATATTTCGGTCCTCCTTCTCTCCCAATAACAAGTCATCATCTGTATAAAATAGATGAGACAAAGTACATCCCTCCTCACCCACGACCACACCTCGAAATAAACCCTGACTCACAACATGATCAATCGCTACATTTAAAGCCTTCATGACCACAATAAACAAAAAGGGATATAAAGGGACACCTTGATGAAGACCTCGCTGCAAAGGGGACTCCTGAGTAGGATTTCTTATCACGAAAATGGAAGCACATGACGAAACCAAACAGGCTCTAATCCACCCTATCTATTTCTGATCAAAACTCATATATCCCATAATTTGAAAAAGATACTTCCAACTCACTAAATCGTAGGCCTTATCCAGTCCACTTTAAAAACATTTCATTTTTTGTCATCATCTGCTCCAATCAATGCATTCATTAACCATCAAAGGGCCATCTAAAATTTGTCTCCCTGTGATGAAAGCAAACTGAACCGGGCTAACTATATTGTCAATCACGAGATCCAACCTATTAGCTAAAAGTTTCACAATAATTTTATATTGAACCCCAATTAGACTAATATGCCTATACTCTTTGATAAACTTGGGGCTGCTAACCTTTAAGATTAAAGTAATAAAAGAAGAATTGTAGCCATTAGGAATCAATCCTGAATCAAAACATTCATAAACAAAATTAAAAATATATTATCTTATAATCTCCTAAAACTTCCTAATAGATCGGAAAGAAAAACCAACCGGTCCTGAGGCATGATCACTACTATAAGAACAAACAGAAACACTTACTTCATCATGAGAAAACCGAGAGCCCAAACCGTTCTTTGGGTTGTGGCAAGCTATTCTAGTCGGAGCTAGGCTGATAAATATTAGCTACATAAAACACTTAGCATTTATCTCTAAAAAAACTCAAAAACCTTATCTTTCACTTGATGTGCAGATATCAATCCAAGCCAACATCAAATGAAAGATAATGAACTTACTAGAATTCACCTCAATTTTATGACACTCCTTTAATCTCTCTTTAACATTCTCCATCTTATTTCAAAGACAATGAACTTATTAGAATTCACCTCTGAATCATCATTTATCCAAGCATTCAAAATCGTGGCTTTAAACCCCCAAGCAAGAACCACGAGTGAAACAATTTAAAAGTGGTAGGGCTATAATCATTGTACTTATTTTTTAGCATAATAAGGTTGTGATCAGACCAAATTCGGGAAGAACACCCCCCTCCCCATTGTTAGGAAACAAGTTCATAACACCACTAGAAACAAGAAATCGATCAAGTTTTGCCATATTTAAGAATTGTTTGTCGACCGTCGTGAACCTTCTACCACCCAATTCCAAAAGATATGTTTCAGTAATAAAGTTATTAAAGCCGCCTACTTCATTTTGACAAAAAATTGTTGCATTTCTTTCATTAACCTCCCAAACTACATTGAAGCCGCCAAAAACAATGAACTCACCATTCTTATGTCTCATAAAAGTAGTAATATGTTAGATTTTGGGTCTAAGTATATCGATATATACTTGGATCATTTTTAGGATTATGATTGCAGTCACTTTCCAAAATCTGTGATTTCGATCCTTTTGTCTGAGGTATCTTATTTGGGATAATCCAAAAGAGACAATTTGACCACTTCTAAATTCGAAACACAGAAAGTACCTTGTTATTTTGTGTTTAGAGAGATAGAGAGAATCCGATGATAATTTTGAGTATAGATCATCCAACCCTTTTCAGAAACAATTTCTATGTTCTTATACAAGGAATAAACATGGTTAAATGGTGGTTACATTCATTTTGGCGCCAAAAATGATAGTTAGAAAGGTAGTTATAAGATACCACTTCTAGGGGCTCTGCCCCTTGGACCCCGCAAGGGGCGCTGCCTCTTAGAACCCTGTACCTAAGGGTGTTATCCTAGGAACCCCGTATTTCCAAGTTCATATTTATCACTCCGAGTGTGCACCCCGCACCTCCAGTCTCGGTGAGTAAATAGAACTCAACCTATCTCAATATTAATAATAACTACACTAAAATATGTTGATAATATTAAAATCGCCAACATAATATAATCCCAAACCGCTTTCTTAAGGTGTCTATCTTGAGGAGCATAAACATCTGCCCTAATAAATGAAATTGTTTTTGTCACTTGTCATTTCCTCAAGATTTTTACCACATGACATTATGTGAGATTTTTGAATTACTTAAATTCCACATGTCATTATGTGGTATTTTCATTTTTTTGTTAATAAAAAATTAATCAATTCTACTAATTAACACATCTATTATTATATATGTAAAATATTTATTGTATTAAATGTGTAAATCAACACTATAATTAATGAAACATTTATTATTTAAAGTAATATATATATATATATATATATATATATATATATATATTTCTCTATAAAATGAATATAATAATAAATAGTTTGTTTTTTCTACCACTAAAAACATTTGTTATGATTTTTTTGTTACATAAATTAAAAGAGAAATTAAATATTTTCTTATCTTTTGTTCCTATCAATCCTCCTACCCATTTAAATGATGACATATGTCACATTACTATACTAAAATATCATTAAATTATGAGCACCATTTAATTGGGTAGAATGATTTATAGGAACAAAAGTTAGAAAGATATTTAATTTTTCAAATTAAAATAATGAAATATTATAAACCAATATTGTGAAAATTGAGATATAATAAAATATGTTTTGTTAAACTTTAAGATGAAATAGGCATTAAAAATATTTAATGTTTACATATTGATATAAAACTTTTAACTTTAATAAATCCGTGTAATACACAGTCTCACACCTTATTAAAATTAAAGCAATTTGTATGAGAAGCTATCACATCTCCTTCCTCAATGAGCACACTCTCCATAGAACACACCTTTGATTTCTTAGTGAAATGCATATATGTTTTCTAAAAATGTTGAAGTTTCATACATAAATGATTTTAATTTTTTATATACTTTATTTTAATTTTTTTATTAAAGATTGTCTGTTGCCTTGTCCAATTAAGCCGGAAAAGTAAATATTTTTTTTGTGTGATAAGATTAAATGACCTTGTGAAACCATGGATCCCTAACTTCGGTTTATAACAACAAAGGATCAATCATATATCCTATATCCTGAAACATAGGTTCCATATGATCCTTGGGTTCCTCTTGGTACACAATACCATCGACGATACCCGGCTAGATGTAAGATTATTGTATGGACATGTTTAAACCATGGAGCAAAAAGGATGTTGAAGAGTGCAAGGATATAATGTGGCACAGTATCCACCTTGTAAAGAAAATCATAGAAAAAAAAATGTATTGAAGAAACCAAAAAGGAAATTAGAAAAATGGGAAAATTGATTTACAACGACAAACTAGACTTTTGGCAGCTGCTCCAAAAGTAATTCAGTGAGGAATATGGATTGATGAATTGATGAAGACAAGGAGTTATATCCGGATGGATATCTGGAATTCCAAGAAAAATAATTAGTTACATAAATAGTTCTTTAGCTATCTTGTACTTAATGTAAAATTTTGCCACAAAAACATTATATATCTAATATTTAACTAAGCATTTATTTCTATATCATAAAAAATACAATATCACATATATAATTATAAAGTATGTGATAAGGTAAGCTATAGTGGCCTTAATAGTATCCTTATACTTTCGAGTCCTTCCACACACTTAATAACTGTATAAACATGCAAATAAAAGGACCATATTTTCCTAAGGAGCCGACATACTAAGGTACATGATGAGCTTCACAAAAAACCAACTTGATGCTTGACACAATTTATAGGCGTCATCGACCCCAATAATCCATTGACTGTAACAACTTGTGGAGATCACTCAAACTTTATAAAATCCTATTTCCAAAATTTAACATAATTTAGTGTTGTACAACTGTCGTAAATTGTGAGCATTTAAGTATGCGGTTCTAACTCTCGAAGCAAACCAATGCACCTATGATATATCCATAGATATATGTAACATAGGATTTGGAGGCTAGATGCTTTAATCTTATATTGAGAAAATGCCATCTAATTGTTTAAGTAATGGTATTAAATCTATTATGAATGTAGATACAATAAATGGAGAAATAATAAAGAGTAAATTACACGAATCGTCTCTCGTGCAACTGCCAAAATGCATGTTCAATCCCTATTTTCAAAAATTAACTCGGGTCGTCCGTCATTTGGTTAAAAGTTGCACGTTTCATCCCTCGCTAGTTTAAATTTGCACGGTTTATCCCTTGCGAGACATGAAATGACTATAATGTCCTCTTCAACTTATTTTTCATTTATTTTTAATATTTTTGATTATTTTTAATTATTAAAAAATATTTTTAATTATTAGAAAAGACTTTTAATTGAAATTATGATCCACCTTATCTTTTTAAAACTATAAACCTAATATCTACAAATACATATATCTTCCTGTCTCTTTTTGCTGAAGGATACTTAACCACCACCACCACCGGCTGCACCACCAACATCACTGGAAATGTGAACAACCACCACTAGAGTTCTCTTGATGGCCGCCACTGACTACCACCTCATTTCCCGTCTGTTCACGTCCGACACGTACCACCTGCACCGGAGATGTGGACCACCGTCACAGATGTAGACCCCCGTTTGAAAAAACATCACCACCATCGTTTTCTCTCCCTATGATATCCCCTCCCCTAATCTTCGCCTGAAACCTAGCTCCGTCATCGCCACTTGAAAACCTTAACGTCGTTTGAAACCCTTGCGCCGTTGAAACTGATAGATCTATTCGTCACCTGTTGAAACTAGCAAATGTGTGCTTCGCCCGTTGAAACCTTAAATCTAAGGTGGTGGTTGTATAGATATGCTGAAGAGATGGAAAAAAATCAGGTGAAGAGAGGGACAACATGCAGGTGCTACTTTCCGGTGGATCTAATCTTCGACGACGACGTTAACAGATCCGATGATGATGTTGCTTGCCTGAGATTATGCTTTTTACTGATTTGTTGATTGTCTTGGTCGTCTGTAAGAGAGATGGAGAGAAACCATTGGTTTCAGTGGTAGTCGATGGTTGTTTCCGGCGTACAGGTGGTGGTTGGTAGTTCAAAGCGGTGGAGGGTGGTGTCTGGTGGATAGGTGGTGGACGGTGGTTTCTAATGAAAGAAAGAAGAAAGGGATTTAGGTTTTACACCTAGTTCCCGAGTTCAACTTAACGAGAGAAAAGAGAGGAAATGAGCGGAAGTGAGAAGAAAGTAAAAGAAATTGGTGTTCTCGACTTTCATTAAAGGAAAGAAGTAAAGGGAAATGGAATGATCACTTTCCCTCGTAACTTTCCTTCCGATTCGGAAGGATTTGGAGAGAAAGAACAAAATGTTTAATTTTCTTTCCACTTCTCTCCGACTCAGGAACACAAAAGACAAATTTCTTTTCCATTCTTTTCTTTTCTTTTCTCTTTTTTTTCCTTTCTCTGCTACAACTCCGGACTAGGAGTTAGGGTTTTGAGAGTGCGCGTATTCATTAAAAGTGGGTGTGGGTGTAGTGGGCTTTTTCAAAAATTTAATTAATAATAAACAAATTAATTAAATTAAAATATTTTTAATAATTAAAATTAATTAGAAACATTAAATATAATTGAAAAAGAATTTGAAAAGGGCAATATAGTCACTTCATGCTGTTAGGGACTAAGCGTGCAGTTTTTGTGTTTTAAGGGACGGTCTGAGTTAATTTTTGAAAATAAGGATTGAACGTACCTTGTGGCACCTACACGAGGGACGACTCGTGTAATTTACTCAATAATAAAACACCGGTGAACTTTCACATGATAAGAGTTAAGGTATATTGAATTTATAATTACATTAATTGTTATTTTTAGTACTCTGCCCTAAATATGAAAAATGAGAATTTTAGGTAAATAAGAGTATATTACATTAACTTAGAGGATCCCAAATGTCGTTACTAAAAGCCTTATTTATCAAATAAAAGAGAAAAATTATGAAACAAATAATATAAAAAAAGTGATAAGTTGCCTCATCTAAGTGATCCATGTCAACCCGTTCAATCCCCATACGGGAGGTTAATCACATAACACTTGCTGATTATTGGGTGTGCCATGGTTTAAACTGTAGACCTCATATGTGGAATTTCATACCTCAACCACTAGAGTTTCATTGCGGTAGCACAAAGACCCCAAATCCAAAGAAATTACGTTTGAAGGTTTTAAAAGGGCATTTGGCAGAAAACCCAAGAAAATGTCCCTAAGGGTGTGTTTGGTTCGTAGAACTTTTCGAAGGTAATTGAAATTTGTTAAGGAATTGAAATTTGTCAGGAATTGTAATCCAATTCTATATCATGTTTGGTTGGCAGGAATTAGAATTTGAATCTAATTCCATACTATGTTTACTTGGTAGGAAATGGAGTTGGAATAATATAAAATGACATAATTGCCTTTTTTGCTTAATTTTACTGTGTTTTATAACTTCTATACAAAGATATATTATATAAATTATAAAAATAATAAATGGTGATGGTCGTAATGGTGGTGGGTGGTGGTAGCAATGGTGGCGGGTGGTGGTGGCAGTGATGCGGATGGTGACAATAGTGGTGGAAGTAATGGTGGTGGGTGGTGGTGGAGATGATGGTGGTTGGTTGTGGCGGTGATGGATGGTAGATGGTAGTGGCGGTGGTTGTGGTGTCAGTGGTGGTGGCGATGGTTGTGGGTGGTGGTGAAGGAAGTAATAGTGGGTGGTAGTAGTAGTGTTGGTGGCAGAAGTGGTGGGTGTTTGTGGTAGATGTTGTGATGGCGATGGTAGTAGCTAGTGGTGGTGTCGGTGGTGGCAGAGGTGGTAGATGGTCATGGCGATGGTGATGGATGTTGTGGTGGTGGTGACAATGTTAGTGAAGGTGGTTGTGGCAACAATGATGGTGAAGGTGGTGGTGGCAGAGGTGATGGAAATGGTGGCGGCAGCAGTGCTAATCGGTGGTGGTGGTGGCAGAGGTGGTGGTTGGTGGTAGGCGGAGGTCGTAGGTGGTGGCTGGTAGTGGTGGCGATGGTGGTGGCTGGTGGCGAAGGTGGAGGTGCATGTAATGTTAGTGTCGTGGTGGGTAGTTGTAGCGTTGGTGGTGGTGATGGAGGAGGTATTGACTGGTGGTGGTAGCTATGGTGGCAATGATGGTGGTGGGTGTTGTCAGGTGGTGACAGAGGGGTTTGATATGTATTGTTAGAAGTAAAAGGATAATACACTAATCTTCAAGATTCCCGGTTGAAATTTTATTTCCCTCATCTTTTGGATGGATCTTACTTTCCCTTAATGGAAGGAAAGTTAAACTTATTTAGTATGACATTCCCCATTTTTCAGAACCAATTAAAACATTTTCTTTACGCTTTATAAATTAAGATGCGGAAACTCCTAGTTAAATAAAACATTTTTAAGATAACAAAAGTTATTTTATTAAAACATTGAGGATGTCATTCGTTTATATCTAAACATACGTTATAGCGTAAAGTATAAAAGATCCCGAAACTATAGATTACAGGCACATCTCTTTATTCCACTCAACATTCTAACTAGACTACTGCAGCCTTGGTTCCACTACCTGTGATGCATAAAAATGAGTGGGTCAGGTTTGGGAAAACCTAGTGAGATACATATGGTTTTCAAGCCCATAACAATTTAATGATAATAATTAATATCATTCCTGCAAACAACGTTATCAAATAATTGATATAAGATCTGACCTAAGACTAACTACCCAACCCAACTGATCCTCATGGATCCTAAAGCAACGATTATCTGGAGGAATCACCCAACCCGATGAATCGTTTGAGCAACTATTTGAATACACAGCTAGGGGTTGGTTCCACTACTTGTGATGCATAAAAATGAGTGGGTCAGGTTTGGGAAAACCTAGTGAGATACATAGGGTTTTCAAGCCCATAACAATTTAATGATAATAATTAATATCATTCCTGCAAACAACGTTATCAAATAACTGATATAAGATCTGACCTAAGACTAACTACCCAACCTAACTGATCCTCATGGATCCTAAAGCAATGATTATCTGTAGGAATCACCCAACCCAATGAATCGTTTGAGCAACTGTTTGAATACACAGCTAGGGGTATCCTTGGCCACTGTAAGTCATATAAGGAAACCAATGTTTAGATATTTGATAAATATGGTATCCCATTTTATCTACATCCATTGGTTATAAGTCCATGTTAGCAACATAATTCACTAGACTGCCTAGAATAGTCAAGTGTTGTCATCTACTCTGGTCGATAACCCAGACATACTTGCCAATTGTCTGATATGGACCCACCATTTATGGCCATCCAAGAAAGAGGAGAAACACTCCACTCTGATATCACACACCCTACCCCAGTTATAATACCTAGTCGATATCTAACCTAAATTCAACTAAGTATCCTTTAAAAGTCTTATTCTTAACCTAAGGCAATACTTATGCTTAAAGGCAATCGATTTCCACTACGGTTTCTAATTCAATAATATTATCCTAATTATACAAATAGCATAGATAATACAGGCAAGCGTTTAATGTCTTATACAAATAATACTTTTAATTTAGATTATGATCTTGATAGAAACTACGCACTCATCTAACAAAAGTGTCTGGTGATTGGTGAATCGGGCAGAGCTTCGCTTTACACCTTTTCCAAAAGACCTAAATGTACATAACGTTAAGTCCTAGTCTAATTTCATACTTCAAGGAACTATTATCCTAAGGATTTAGATTCCTCAATAATCCCAAAGTCTACTTCAAGATCTAAATAAGGAATAACCAGGTAGGATCATATCAGAGGTAGCGTCCGTTTGGTATAAAGAGTATACTGTTTGGAAATCCCACTTTAAACACCTCACTAAATCCAGCCTCAACATTACTCCCATAAATAGATCAAGCAGTATAATGAATTCGAATCATTGATAAATCTTACTTACAAGTTCCTAGTAATGACTTATAACTATAATTGTAGATTACACACAAGTAGAGTAAGTGTAGCTCACTTACAGAGTACAATAGATGAGAACCGGGATCTACGCGGGTAGAATACTGACTCGAGATCTCCTACTCGAAGGTTACTACTCATATGAGTACTCTGGGGCGTCGCAGGGCTTCACCGCAGAGCAGAAACGAAGGAAAAAGGGACTAAGTATCGAAAATTTCAGAGAGAAGTCAATGGAAGGGTGTGAGAATGAAAGAATGAGTGAGCTGCTATTTATAGGCAGGTCCCTTGGGATGCGCGCTGTGCAGTATGGGGGCACTCCGTGCATAATGTGTCGTGGATCCTCAGGCCTGCTGACGCGTGACACGATTTGGGTGGGGCGGCGTAGCAGCTTCTAGAACCTTTTGTGCGTCGTGCATAAACGTGCCTATTTTCAGATTTTCAAAATTGTGTATCTTCTTCATAAGATCTCTGTTTTTGACTTCTTTATATCCCCGGAAAGATCTCGACGAGATCTACAACTTTCATTTAGACTATGTCGGCTAGTTTTGACTTTATTTTTTTTCACACAGGTTTAGACTGTTAAAGGTCGTATAAAAAGCATAACTCACTCATTCGGTGTATGTGTTCGACAGACTTTTTATCGTTGAACTCCTATTAATGAGATATTAAACTTCCATTTATATTATTTTGGCTAAAAACGAAAGATCTAAAATTCGATTTTTGAGCAGAATACTGTTATGCCGAATATTAGAAAAATCATAACTTCCTCTCACGAAGTCAGATTTGGACGTTCTCTATATGCACGTTATCGGTTTAGCGACTACCATGAATTTCATTTAGAACTCCTAGGCTAAAAAGTAATTTATCAAAAATCTACTTTTTACGAGACGCAGAGCCGTGTTGGTTTAATTGTGAAACTTCGAAGAAACATAACTCTTTCATTTGAATTCGGATAAGAAACTGTTTTCTGATGAATAACTCCCAATTTTGAGAGGAGATTCAAACTGTTTTGGTTGACAATCTCACTTCCATTATCAATTCTTATAACCTTTACAGGTGTCTTGAACTAATTAGTAACATAGGCAAATACATGAGATAGTGTTTGAAACACTTAAGTTTTATCATTCAACAAGAATGTCCAAACAGACCTTGCATGATTATCCACAATAGTTAACAAATAAGAAGCACCTGACACTGTTTTTGATCTATATAGACCTCATAGATCAACATGGACTATATAAAAAATCTCATTAACATAAGATTCACTGTTTGGAAATGGAAGTCTTTTCTGTTTTTCCATATGACAAGGAACACATGTAGTTAATTCATTTTCACATTTTGAAGGAATTAACTTTAAATGTTGTAACAAAAATTACGAAGAATGCCCAAGTCTCTTATGCCAGATTGAAAAAGAGTCCTTATTTATGATATCATCAACATTACATGAATGTGTAGCATTACAAGATTTATCATCGACAACTGTATGAACATTTATGGATCTATCTATAAGACTCATCAAACAATTACTATCAAGAATATAAAGTTTTCCTGAAACTTTTCCTTCAATCACCACTTCCTTTGTCTCAAGATCCTGCAAAACACAATGTGTTGAGTAAAACTTAAACATAATGTATGCAGTGAATGCCAAACATCTCATAGAGAGAATACTAAATTTGAAATCAGGTACATGAAGAACGTTGTCTAAAACCAACTTAGGGCTTTATTCTATGACACTTGTATGAGTAACAAAATTGATTGATCCATCAGGTAGGAACATAGGTATGTAACTAGTTACTTGAGTTAATCTTGTCATATAGGATAAATGTGAACACATGTGATCGGTTGCTCCAGTATCTAAACTTCACACATTCTTATCAAACCTATCACTCTTTAATGAATCCAACAAAGGGATATTCATACCTAAAAATCTCCAAAGTGAGAGAAATTTGCAAAGTGAGAATCCATCTTCAAAATTTCGACTTGCCTTCATGAATTGACTGAATTGTTGGAAAATAGCATTCACAGAATTTGTATTGTCTTGTGTGGAATCATTTTTGTTAAATAGAGGATTATTATCATGTTGATTGGTATTTGCCATATGAACAACATTGATGTTTCCTTTTTTCTTATCTTTCAAATCCTTATACTAATCCAGATAGCCATTTAGTTTGAAATATGTATCTCTCGTGTGTCCATTTACTTTGCAAAATTACAGTATCTATCATTATTGTTCTTTTCTTGGAATCAACTTTAGGTTTATAATAGA
This sequence comes from Lactuca virosa, assembly GCF_052849685.1. Classification (NCBI taxonomy): domain Eukaryota; kingdom Viridiplantae; phylum Streptophyta; class Magnoliopsida; order Asterales; family Asteraceae; genus Lactuca; species Lactuca virosa. Next base: position 373,211,787 of record NC_136430.1, on the reverse strand, counting down.
ATTGTCTTTTATCATCGGTATTTTGTGCAGAAGATTTAACAAACATAGCAGATTCTGTCGAAATAGAAATTAATCTGGACTTTTTTTTGTTTTTCAACTCTCAAGGCCATGGAGTAAGCCTTGTGCACATAAGGTAAAGGACCGAGAACCAAAATTTGGTTTCTCAGATTTGCAAAAGTATCATTTAATCCCATAAGGAACTACATGAGTCGAGTAGAAGCAGCAAAGTCTGACATGGCTTTTGTAGATCCACAATTGCACATAGGCAATTGCACAAGACAACTCAACTGATCCCATAATTGTTTAAGTTTGGTATTGTATTTAGAAACAGAGGAATCACATTGGTTAATTGAGGCGATTTGTCTTTGAAGCTGATAGATGAGAGGTCCATTGCTTTCGGAGAAGTGTTCTTCAAGCTCGTTCCAAAGTTCACGAACAGTGGTATCAAAAATAAAAGCTCCAATGGTTTCTTTCGAAATCGCATTTAGTAGCCATGATCGAACCATGCAATCATTGTTGGTCCAGTCATCAAGATCGCTACATTCAACCTTTGGTTTCTTCAAGGTTCCATCAATAAATCCAACTTTCTTCTTTGCTCCTAAAGCAATTTGAATCGAATACTTCCATTGCATGTAATTTTCGCTTCCAGTAAGATGCGATAAGATGCTAATATACCAGAAACATGTTTGGATTATTTTTTTTAGAGTTAGGTGTGGAATTTGGTGTATAATTACGTGTAGAATTGATCAAAGAAGACTGATTACTGCCTGGAATTAAATCCATGATCTCACAAAAATGGATCTAATGCTTTGATACAATTTCAATTTTAGAGAGTGAAACATAATTTGTGTAATGAACTCGATTAATTCAACATTACAGTGTTTATACAAAAACAAGAATAACAAACTATAACTAACTCTAAGTATTTACATTTTACACCCTATACTAAAGATAAGTTATAGAATGGTCCTCCAAGTATGGTTTCCATAACCTCTTTGTTGTCTTTTGTGTTTATACTGCAAATAATTGTGTATGTAACATTTTGAAACACCTTTAAGTGCATAATTTCCAAGTTTAGTGAGATATGTTTTAGACTCTATACAATTTTTTATAACTCTATAGGAAGGTGGTGTTTGATATACAATCAAAAGGAATATATTGAAGCATAACGGTGGGATAAAAAATCCTATTTGTTTGCTACAAAAGAATAAAATGATTCCTTGTTGAATGTGATTCCTTTCATTAGGCTGCTTTTCATTTTAATGAGGAGCTAATTTTTTCATTCCTTTAAAAAATAGAATGATATATTATTATCATAAATTACTATTATTTATATATTTGTGAATAATACTAATCTTTTTATATAAAAAAGAAGTTTTTTTTTTTCAAACAATAGTAATTTTTTTATTATATTTTTTTGTAAGGTTTCATGGTTGTTAATTTAACTTTTCAGTTTTTAACAATATCTTTAAATGATAAATAATTCTTTTTAAGTATTTGATATACAGATACATGAAATAATATATATATATATATATATATATATATATATATATATATATATATATATATATATATATATATATATATATATATATATATGGGTGGTTCAAATGAGAACCATAAAAGATTAAGAACCCTAAGAACCCAAATTAATTAGTAAATATTTACACGATACTCATATTAAACATACTAAAATCCTAATTTTTTTGTGTTTTTGGTATGAAAAGAACAAACTTATAATTTTTACAGTCTAATATTTTCATCCGTATATGCTCTCATATTTTAAAACAAAACTTATATTAAATACATATTTACACAATCCATTTACAGTTTAATGCAAAAAATTCACAACTTAGTATAAACTGTTTTACATTAATTCACTAATTTAAAGAAGTAAAAAACTCAAACTCTACCATCTCATGCTGCCACCACCAACCATCTGTATCAACATAGTAGCCGCCATTTCTTCCAAATCAGATCTATAGATAAAGTCATGCATTAACAACTTAAATACTACGTTCACAGTCTAATAAAGCCTATTATTTCACTCGTTTTGAATTTAATGCAAAACAATTATAAAAACTAGTGGATTCTTACAAATTTATACAACAAAAAATAAATATATTCATAAGAAAATTAACACAAAAATTTATACATAATCATTCATATTTTAACACAAATAATAAAAAATTCACATCAAAATGCAGTCAATTCACAATTTAAACAAAAAATTCATAGTTTAATGCAGTCAATTCACATTTTTAAACACAAAAATCACAGTTTAATATAAAAAGTTCACAGTTTAATATAGAAAATCAACAACTTAATGCATTCAATTCATAGTTTAAAACACAAAATCACAGTTTAATACAAAAAATTCATAACTTAATACAATCAACTCACAGTTTAAACAAAAAAATCACAGCTTAATGCAGTCAATTCACAATTTAAAACACAAAAATAACATCTTAATATACAAAGTTCATAGTTTAGTACAATAAATATCAGTTTAATATTCAAAAAGTATGCATTCACAACCATATTATCAACTTAATACTCTTAATACAATTAATTCACAGTTTAATACACAAAATTTACAGCTTAATACAATGAACGAACAATTCAATACACAAATTTCACATCTTATATAGTCAATTCACAGTTTAAACAGAAAATTCACATCTTAATAGAAGTTAACACTAAGATTATAAAAAAAACAAATGAAAGATTAAAACATTAAATTCACACCTTAACAGAAGAACAAAAACGATAAAAAAATGCACCGTAGAGATCTATAATAGATGTAAGTAGAAAAATAAATATAAAACATGCATTCACAGCTTAAAACTTATAAAATCATATATTCACAACTTAACCTTGTAACAAATCATGTATTCACAACATAAAACTAACATTTTCTTATTCATAACATTTAAAACTAATATTAACATGGTTAAAAAATTAATAATAATATTTAAACATCACAGTTCACAACTTAAAAAGCCTAGATTCACATTATTTGAGAAAACATTAACATTATAACACATTTTAAATTCAATTCACAACATAACAACTAAAAAACCTAAGTTATGAAACAAAAATCTATGCAAGTATCATAACAAATAAGAACATAAACTTGGATTCGCGTATTAATAACATTGAATTCACAACTTAATAGTAGTTAAAACTAATATTAAGAAAAGTAAACAATAAAAAATAGATTAAAACATTAAATCCACAGTTTAACAAAAGGAAAAAATAATCAACACAAAATTGACATACCTGATGTCGGATCTGGTGGTGTTTCACCAGAGATCAGAGAGAAAAAGATGGAGACAAAAGTTGGCGGTGTTTCACTAAATTTGAGACTTGAAGAAAACGAAACCAAATCCCGTCGGAACTTGTAAACCTGTACATCTATGTTGACAAAAATCGCAGATCTAGACATTTGTGGTGGCGAAAATCATAGATCTGGACCAGAAAACTTTTAATCTTGCAGTAGAGGAAACAAAGATGATAGATCTAGTGTGAGTAAGCTCTGATGCGACGTAGACGGTAATGTTTCACTTGAGATGTAACCTGAAACACATCAGATGTAACCTGAAACACATCAAATCCACATAAGATCTAGTAGTTTTTCACCAAATATCAGAGAGGATGAGAAGGACGCGAGAGAAATAGAAGGAGGCGACACATCTGATGGTGTTTCACCGGAGGTCAGAGGATGATGATAACAGCGGTGACGATCATTGACGATATTGGTGGATCTTCGTTGCTTGTCGGAACTTGTAGATCTGGAACAGAAAATCATAGATCTAGTGACGTTAATCGTGGATCTGAAACTGAAAATGAAGATCTGAAATCGTTTGGAGCATAAAAATCTGATGGAAGTGGTTGGCCGGTGGTAGGAGACGGCAACAACGATGGTGCGGTGGTGGTTGGTGGTAGGTGGTGGTAAAGTTGGTGTGTTCTTCAAGTTTGGTGAGAGAGTTTGAAAGAGTTTGAGTACTTTAGTGTTTGACATCTGATACATAATAATAAGTTTTAAGTTTAATTTGTCAAAAAAAGTGGTTCTTACAGGTTCTTAATCTTTTTTGGTTCTCATTTGAACCATTACCTATATATATATATATATATATATATATATATATATATATATATATATATATATATATGGAAAAGTTCAATAGAGAACATTTATTAATCAAGGAACCAAGGAACCAATCCAAAGCGTCGAAATTTAAAGCGATCAACGGCAAAAGGAAGGGTTGTAGACTTTTACAATGGACGCACATGTACCGGATTTTTCGTCCTCTTTCCAAAGAGATCCATGATGATATATAAAAACGATTTTTTTTTCAAAAAAAACTCACTTCATTTTCTTTGTTGAAAAGTTAAGGTCTATTTTTTTATAGGAAAAAAATAATAAGTATATCAAAATTCATGTTTTGTTATACTTTTTAAACATAGATTCATATTCGGGAAAAAAAAACTATGTTTCAGTTCAGATTCACATTGTGAACCTGTTCAGATTCATATTGTGAACCTGTTCATATTCACATTGTAAACATTCTCAGATTCATATTGTGCATAATAGTAAGTCAGATTCACAGTGTGAATCTGAACTGATCGAACTTTTTCAGATTGTGAATGTTAAAATTTGAAATATTTACAGTTTAGATTCGCAGTGTGAATCTACACCGATCGACATTTTTTTTTTAACTTTCTCAGATTCATAGTGTGTATAATAGTAAGTCAAATTACAATGTGAATATGAACTGATCGAGTTTTTTTTTCACATTGTGAATGTTGAAAATTGAAATATTTACAGTTTAGATTCACAGTGTCAATCTACACTGTTCAAGGTTTTTTTTTCTCCAATTCTCAACAGTTTTTTTTTTCTCAATTGAACCCTCCTCTCTCTCTCTCTCTCTCTCTATATATATATATATATATATATATATATATATTCAACGTCTATTTTTTTTATAAATTGACATTTTATTTATCGTCAAATTTATTTTATTTTATTTTTATATTTATATCGTAATAAACAATATGTTTGAATGATTCATTTTATTTTATTTTCGAGATAAACAAACATGTTAACAAAATGTGAGATTCATTGATTTCATTGTATTACATTACACTTTTATATCAACGTCAATTTTGACATTTTATTTATCGTCAAATTTATTTTATTTTATTTTTATATTTATATTGTAATAAACAATATGTTTGAATGATTCATTTTATTTTATTTTCGAGATAACCAAACATGGTAACAAAATGTGAAGATTCATTGATTTCAATACACATTTGGATACATTGTTTATTTTATTTTATTATTATTCAATTCCATTGTATCAAACAAACATCAAATATTACCATTTTGAAATGAAGATCCCAATTGTTAAAAATAATATCTTTAAAACTAATAAGAAAAATATGTTTCGCACTTCAGTTGCAAAATATCCATATAATGTGAAATCTTACCATCAATCAGAAGCAAACAAAAGAGATATTATATTATATGTAGATAGATAGGATAACGTAATGAAGCGTCAATCATATATTGTTTTGATGAATGTTTACAATTGATTTTTTTGGTCGAAATAGTATTGAATAGTTATTGCAAAATGGTATTCTCTCACAAAACTGAAGTTACCATTTTGGTATTTTTAGCACAAAAGAAAATGAGAGGGAGGCAGGTATGGGAAAGCAGTAATCACGCGGCATTATATGTTGATAGGAAACAAAGAAGGCTGGCTCCTCAAGTCCTCTTGGCCGAGATAGCGCCACTATTTGCGGTCAGACATTGGGTGGGGACACCTCACTCTCACATATATATATATATATATATATATATATATATATATATATATATATATATATATATATATATATATATATATATATATATATTTGTGCAATTATTTGAAGTTTAAGCGGCATGCTTTTGTTTATTATTATTATTATTATTATTTGTTACTGGTAAATAAGGTGTTAGATTGTTTTTTGGAAAACAATTACATGATATTTATATAAGTAATCAACAATTGTTTTTTTAAAAGAGCACAAACATAAAAAGGTCGTAAAAGAATAGTTTCTAATTTTAGAATACATCTTTTGAGTTCTAACTCATGTTAACATTCAAGAGTTGCACAATGCCATAAATTTGTAATGATATTGCAAATATTAATGGAATAAAAGGAATCAGTTTTAAACCTAAAAGTAAATAGAAAACTCTTTGTCATTAATTAGTTTAATATTGAAATATTCATATTAATATAAAAAGGTTTGATACAATATAATGTTAGTTTTTAGATAAAATTATACGATTGGTGGTAGTTTGTCAAAACATGTTGATTAAGTACAACTAGCAACAAGTTTGTACGTTTGGTCGTTGTGTTTTATTTCATACGTAATTAATCCATGTGGTTTCATTTTGTTTCAAAGTTGATCTAAAATTACTATTATATCCATGATTGATTTTTTTATCAAATGTTATTTTTTTTTCTATTTTAAATAAATGTTTTAAATACTAAAAGATAACTCACTGCCCAAACAACCTAAACCCTAAATCCCCATCTACCACCTTACCACCACCACCTATCCACCAGGTCTCCCATCGCAGTTCTCCCTTCCTCATCTATAACCTCTAGGTCTTCATGAACCAACCCCTAGTGATTAAAGCTTCTTTTTCAATTGATATGTTTTAATATTAGATATGTCGAATCGATTATGTAGGGTTAAATTTAGGTTTATTTTATTATTATTTTTTATAAATTTTTTTATGACGTACAACTACATCCTGTCTAGATTGGAGTTAGTAAAATCGACACCAAATGACACTACAAGCTTTTACCATTTAGTTTAAACAAAACACTTTAAATTTAAAAGCTATCTCACATAGTGTTTGACAAAACGGTACCAGCTACCTGCTATCAACTAGTTTTGTCGGACACGCAATTGGTACCCAATTTAATCTCAAACATCCTCTGAAGTTTTTTACATGGTTCCACATATGGGTTAAGTTCCACAACAACCACATGAAAAGTCGAAGGTGTGTTTTTAAATAGCACCGTCGACAACGAACACATAAAGAACTCTGATGAACATCAGATCTGAAAGGTGATGAATAAACACCACACACACACACACACACACACACACACACACATATATATATATATATATATATATATATATATATATATATATATATATATATATATATATATATATATAACTTGAATCTAATAAGGATACATACTTACGGATTAGGGTTTCAGGAAAAAGTTGTTATTCGTAAATGGCGACAGATCCCACCGAAGGTTCTGGATACAACCCACACTACACGTAACCCATGTTTTTTTAGCGATGGTGACCGCCAACGGTTATAGACACTACCCACACTACACACAACCCATGTTTTTCCGGTGATGACGATGACAGATGAGAGCCAAACATAGAGCCACCACTATTCGTCGATCTGAGAGCCAAACGTAGAACTATCACCAACTGTCGATATAAGAACCAAACGCAGAACCTTCAACCACTTCCACCTTTAACCGCTGCCACCTTTAACCGCTTCCACATATAGTGAGTTACAGTTTCCGTTTCATATCTATCTACCCTTCTCCATCTTTTTATCTTTCTTCGAAACCCTAACTTATTTCAATTTTGGGGGTTATGTGTGTGGGTTTCATTTATGTGAATAAGAAATCATGTTTTATGTATGTGTGTAAATACACAATCTGAAATCGTGTTTGTGAATAGATTTTGAAACCCTAAAAACTGAAACTCCATAAGATGTTTATGCACCTTTTTGCACACCTTTTCGTCCATTTTATGCATCCATTTAGTATAGTTTATTTCATTTTACATACATTTCATCACAAGTCATGTTAGTTAGTAGAAAAGCCTTATTTGCATGTTTTTACGGTCTTTTCAGATGATCCGGAGGTGGAAACACGCTTTGGGAGGTGCCAGAATGCATGGGTGAAGATATCGCAGCAATTAGAGGCGAAGCGGAAAAAGTTGGAAAATCAAGATTGCACTTGGAAACAGAGACCAATATGGGTCGTGTTCATTTTTGGCTTACGATTCAACATGGGTCGTGTTCATTTTTGGCTTACGATTCAACATGGGTCGTGTTCGATTTTTTGAAAAATTCATCCCAGAAGTACGTCGTGAACACGGTTCGTGTTGGTTTAGTTCAAATCGACACGCATGGTATTTGAATTTTTTCGAAATTTCATTCCTGCAAAACCTGCGCCAACATGGGGCCTGGTGGTATAGTTCAAATCGACACGAGCCGTTTTCATGAACTAGCATAATATTATTCACTTAAAAATGGGGTTTTCCACTTCATTCCCCCACAAACACCCCCTAAAACAGTTTTCTCTCCCCCAAGAAACACCAAGTCCGATTTTCTCTTCAAAATCCTCGATTCTTTCACGATTCTTGCTTAAATCTTCAAAAAGGTTTGATTTTTATCTTTTACACTTCATCTCCTACACCATACACACCATTTTCGTGCACTTTCATGGTGGATTTTAGGATTTCTACAAACCCTAGGTTCGAAAATTTTATAATTTTTTGGTGTTTTTGTGCTTGATTCTTATTATAGGCAAGATTGGGGTGGAAGGAGAAGTAGATATCATCACAAATTGCGAGGTTCCATACAACGATTCGGTATAATCTTTCCAATTCTTGAATTGTTGATTTTGTGTTTTTAAAGTGAAATTGCATGCATTTGTGGTAATTTTGGACTGGACAATAACTTGAGAATCATTCAAATATGAGTTTCCCTTGAATTTTTTGAAACCAAAATTCTTGTTGAGTGGACCCGTCAGGCAATTGTAATTTTGGACCTTTTGACCCGTTGACTTTTTGACTTGGCCAATTTGAACATGGATAATTAACAACGTAAAAAGGACTAGACTCACCAAGTCCACTGCCTCGTCTCGTTGTCTGTCCCCAACACCAAATAAACCACCCCCTCATCCGGTTAACACGAGTCATGGTGGTGTCAACTGTCTTGGCCCACTCCAGAGAAGCCAAGTTTGAGTCTTTCCTCTACTGTACCCACACTATCCAAAAATTCTCTCATGTGTCATCCCTTCGTGAAATACATGTCTACCATCAAGTGCATACATTGTTCAAAAATGTTGGATGGAAATGACTATTGCAAGTCCATGAACTCAGTTACAAAATGCCAACTGCTGAGTTTTTTTTCCTCTATCTATCTAGACCATGGTGTCCTAAATTTCAGGCTTATGAATCGTGACTGCTGAATCACTTTGGACCAAATGAATGCTATTAATGGGTCCCCTATACAAGACACTTTTGGATCCACTCAACCGATTGGTGGATACAATGAACTTAGTTGGTGGTGTGAGATTACCTGTGAATCTATCTACAATTCAAGTGCAACCAAAGCCTGATCTATCGTCCAGTGAGTGATGGAAGTGGCCCACCGGATTATTGCTTCGATGGTCATCCCTAAAGAGGAGTGAAGCACCATTTCTGGTATAGAACAACTATGAATTCTTTATGCCATGGCCCACCCAGAACTGTACCTCAGCCCCACTCATATCGTTTCTTTCCCATAAGCTCATGCGCATCAGAACGACCCGATCTGGAAAAATTTACTGTGGAGGAATTGTCACCTTGTTAGCCTAAAGCGCACTAGTCCGAGTCCCATATCCCGATAATCATCTACCATCACCCAGTCATCCCTATCTCACCACAACGGTTTTCGATTCCATAAGGATGTTATGATCGGTGGATGGATGTTATAATTGGACCGTTGGCCCTGACCACGATCCAAAAGTCCTTATCACGCCCGACAAACATAACATCCTTGACATCGGTAACACCCTAAAGCTGGTATGTCTTGAAACCCTCAAGAATTTCATTTTAGCATAATTGGCCCTTTAAGTACGCTGGGCGTACTTAAGTGTACGCTTAAGGTACTACGCATGATTGGTCGCGGAGGAAATGGAGGTATGCTGGGCGTACCAAGCCGTACGCTGGGCGTACGTGCCAGGGGTCCAAAACCCTAATTTTCAGACATGAGACCTATTTAAGCAACCTTAAGTCCCTTGGACTTAACCCTAGAGAGCCTCCACTGCCTTAGAACGTCCTTACACTCCAGAGAAACTTGTGAGACCATTTTTGAGCTTTAAAGAGTGCATTGTGGCCTTTTTAGTGTTCTTTCCAAGAAGAAGAGGTGGATAAACAAGCTTGGAACGAGTTGGTGCTTCAAGAACCTGCATCTTAGTCATCTTGCAAAGCTACTGGTGGTAAAAAGCTTGGATCTTTCTTCTTTAATCTCTAAATTTAGCTAGGGTTTTCTTCCTTGTCCCTTTTGGTTGATTTTGGGCCTCCATTGGTGAGTTATGCAACTCCAAAGGATGGAAATGACAGATCTGAGGTCCCTTAGTCCCTTTTCAGCATAAAAATGGAGTCTTGGTGGGTATTTTGACCTCACGCATGGGTTAAGAGCGTTAAAAAGGTCTTAATGAGGGTGTTGGGAGCATATGAGACATGCAAAGGCATAAAGTTGCCAACTTTATGCCTTAGGTCGTTAATAGGGCTAGATCTTATTTCTAGACGTAAAGGAATCGAGTATTAAGCACTTAATGGAAAAAGTGCTTAAACCGTTAGTACGCTGGGCGTAACCCAGTGTACGCTGCGCGTAAGCCCTGGAACCTCAGTACGCTGCGCGTACCAGGATGGTACGTTAAGCGTACGCATCACAGTGTAGCCAAATCTGTTTTGGGCCTTTGTGCTTTTGGGCCTCATTTGATTATTGGGCTTGGTGGTATTCTGGGAATTATGGGCTATATCATTCGATGTGGACCATAGATATATTGATTGGGCCTTATTGGGCCAAGTGGCCCATTAAGGATTTTGGACTTGGACTTTGGGCCCAATAGCAAGGGATGGATAATTAGGCCTTATGGAAGGGTTGGGAGTTTGGGTCTCCCTTGGTTATTCAAAGTCCTAACATTATCTAATATTATTATTCAGCACCGGAGGTTGCAGACTGTTAGGAGAGCAGCTTTTGTATTCAGCAGACAGAGGTGAGTCTCCTCACCATACCAATGGGTCGAAGGCACCAAGGCCGGCCCATTAACTGTTACGTATATGCTATTTGGACTATTTGATATGCAATGTGCTAGTTGTTTCTATGTATTGTGTATGGAAGACCTCGGGGGGTTCCCGAGGCACTTAGGTGTAAGACCTTGGAGGGTTTCCTTGGCTTCCTAGGTCAAAGACCTCGGGGGGTTCCCGAGGGACTTAGGTATAAGACCTTGGAGGGTTTCCTTGGCTTCCTAGGTCAAAGACCCCAGGGGGTTCCCGGGGCATTGGGCTAAGACCATGTGGGGGTTCCCATGGCACCCGGAGTAAGACCCTGGAGGGTTTCCAGGGCTTCCTTATGTGTTTTTTTACATGGATTATGTGTTTTGTATTGCTGTTTAGCTAGCATGACATGTTGTATGTGTTCTTGTGTGGGTGTGCTCTGGGGAACTCACTAAGCTTCCAAGCTTACCGTTTGTAGATTTGTTGCAGGTACATCTGAGCCCAAGGGCAAAGGCAAGGCGTGATGGCGCGGCGTGCACTCTATCTCCCTTTTTCACTAATATGTTTTGGGACACTCTGATGATTTAAACAAAGCTGTAATGAATGTGGATTTTAAACAATTATGTTGGAATTTCATGGTTTATGCAAGTGTGTTTACTAATTAAAAATGAAAATTTTCTTTGTTAAAATTGGGTTGTTACAAGTTGGTATCCGAGGCTTGGTTTGAGGGATTCGGGCACACTCTCGAGTGTGTCAGGACTCAAACTAAGGAAATGGTAAAATAGTTTTCAAAAAGTAATTTAAAAAGGGCTTTCAAAAGGAAATGAAAAGGTAAGAGTGCAACGCGCGTGATCAGCCGAGCCAAGTAAGTAGTTCCTCAATATGTTAGCCATGTTATATTGATATTTGAGCTTGTTGATTACATGGGACTTGCTATGTGTATGCTTTTAAATTGTATACGGTTAGGAGCTTATAGCCTCAGAATGATCGATTTGGCCTTATTTCCTGTTCCTTGTTTGGTTGTGGTCCTAGGGTAGAATCTTTTATTCGAAAGTCTATTTGATCCTTTTTCTGTGTACTATTTACATGCAAAAAGGGAACCTATCAGGATTGGTTTGATAGATGTGAGTAGAATAAATCTTAGGACGGCCTGAGATTTGATGTATGCGGTAGTTTGTGGAATATGGTTTAGTTTTGGGACAATTTAGGGTTGTCAGGTAGGGCATTGGGGAAAGGTACAGGTAGGTGTGGAAGGTAGTATTGGGCCCGTACTACTGAAAGCACAGGATCTGCACCCGAACCAATGTTAGATTTGACGATTTCAAGGAGGACCAGTGTGGGAAGATCCCTTATATGGAAATCCTGATCATTGCAATTTATGATATTTCAGTCCAGCATGGTGGTGACACGATTTGGAGCAGGAAGATCAGGATCTGGGTCTGGATCCGGGGCGGGATCAGGAGACACTACTGATGTCATCGATGAGAGGCTACGCGAGCTCATTGCAGCCGAGGTTACCAGGGGTATCCTTGACGCGACCCTAGTCATTTTCGGGACGGTCAAGGAGGGCTTATGGAGATTATGGAGGAGAGACTCAGATCTTTCAGGGATGAGTTGGCCGCGGGTCAGATTGGGGCCCGAACTCCCTCGTTTCGGGAGTTCAAGTCGTGTGGGGCGCCGGAGTTTTCCGGGGTCAGGGACCCCATTGTTAGCCGACACTGGGTAGCGGATATCGAGAACGCCCAGCGCACGAGTTCCTGCCCGGATGCGGAAAAGGTTGGGTTTGCTTCATGTATGCTGATGGATAGGGCCCGAGATTGGTGGGGCGAGGTTACTAGCCAGGTGGGGCCAGCCGGGGTGGCAAAGATGACATGGGCCGAGTTTGTTTGGCGATTTGATTCGGAGTTTGCACCACCTATTGAGGTGCAACGACTAGTGAGGGAGTTTCATGACTTGCAGCAGACCACCGAGACTGTGGCGGAGATCACCGCCAAGTTTCAGGAACAAGCCTTGTTGATTCCGCAGTATGCTACTGATGAGGAGTTGAGGTGTACCCGATAACATTCCATGCTGAGGGATGAAATTCGGGAGTTTGTGAGCTTTACGGGGTGAAAAACCTTGAATGAGATGGTGGAGAAGGCCCGTGAGCGGGAGATGGAGTTGGACTTCCGCACGAAGCGGAAGCCTGAGCAGGCCCAGACAGTAGTAGGTCAGGCTAAAAAGCCAAAGACCTTGGATCCATCTAGTCAGGCCCGGGGCCGGTGCGCCAAGTGTGGGAGGTCACATGGAGGAGCTTGTAGGGGACAGGGCACGGCGTGTAATACCTGTGGTCAGCCGGGCCACGTGAGCAGGGACTGCCCCAAGAAGGGCTTGATATGTTTTCACTGCAACCAGACCGGCCACAAGCGGGCCGATTGTCTGAAGTTGCAGGGAGGGGGAGGAGCAGTGGCGGCGCCCGCGCCCGCCACACTGAGGATTACCGATGGCCGCCCTGTCAAGGCGGATGTTTCGGCGGTGAAGAGCCGCACATTTCAGTTGACCACCGAGGAGGCTTGGGCAGCACCAGACGTTGTGGCTGGTACATATCTATTATCCTCTGCTCATTAGGATTTATGTGACTTATGTGTATTCTGTGATTGTATAGGGACCTTTTTGGTCAATGGTATGCCTGCTCATGTCTTGTTTGATTCGGGTGCTACCCGATCATTTGTGTCACTTGCGCTTAGCAAGAAGTTTAGGGACGCGTCGGGGATCTTGGATTCCCCGCTCGAGGTAGAGATTGTAGACGACCGCACCGTTAGTGTTGCGAGGGTATATCAGGTCTGTGTCCTGAACGTGTTGGGTGAAAGGTTCCATGTTGATCTAGTTCCGATACCGTTGCGAGGGTCGAAAGTGATTGTCAGGATGGACTGGTTGGGGGCCAACGGGGCCATGATTGATTGTGAGCGCCAGTTGGTCAGGGTTCGAACCCCAAGTGGGGGAGAACTGGATATTCATGGTGAGAGGGCCTCACAGGGACCGACCCTCTATTCGGCTGCAAGGGCTAGGAGGTTTTTGCAGCAGGGTTGCACGTGATTTCTGGCTTACATCTCGGATACGAGGGTAGAGACCGCGACGGATGCGGGCAGTGTGCCATTTGTACAGGACTTTCGGGACGTTTTCCCCAAAGAGTTACCAAGAGTGCCTCCGGAGAGCAGGTGGAGTTTCATATTGACTTGGTGCCGGGTGTCGCTCTGATAGCAAAGGCTCCATATCGGTTGGCACCACCGAAGATGCATGAGTTATCCACACAACTTCAAGAGCTGCTAGACCGAGGGTTCGTCCGTCCGAGCAGTTCCTCGTGGGGGGCACCAATTCTTTTCGTGAAAAAGAAGGATGGATCGCACAGGATGTACATCGATTAGAGGGAGCTAAACAAACTAATGGTGAAGAACCGTTATCCGTTGCCGAGGATTGATGATTTGTTTGATCAGCTTCAGGGTGCGTCTTGGTTTTCCAAGATTGACCCTCGGTCTGGGTATCATCAGATGAGGATTCGGGATGAGGATATACCGAAGACGGCTTTCAGGACTCGGTATGGGCACTATGAGTTTGTGGTGATGCCGTTCGGGATCACCAATGCCCCACCAGCGTTCATGGACCTCATGAACAGAGTGTGTAGGCCGATGTTGGATCGGTTGGTGATTGTTTTTATTGATGATATTCTGGTCTACTCTAAGACCAGGGACCAGCACGAGTAGCATTTGAGGGAGGTATTAGAGACCCTGAGGGCGGAAAAACTTTATGCGAAGTTCTCCAAGTGTGATTTCTGGCTGCGGGAATTACAATTTTTGGGGCATGTCATCAATCAGGAGGGTATTTCGGTTGATCCAGCCAAGGTTGAGGCTGTGATGCGGTGGGAAGTACCGAAGAATGCATCGGAGATTCGTAGCTTTTTGAGCTTAGCGGGCTACTATCGGAGATTTATTCAGGATTTCTCCAAGATTGCCGTGCCATTGACCCGCTTGACCAAGAAAAATGTGACTTTTCGGTGGGGTGCGGATCAGCAACTGGCTTTTGAGACCCTGAGACGGAGGTTATGCGAGGCTCCGATTCTAGTAATACCTGAGGGGTTAGATGATTTGGTGGTGTACTGCGACGCGTCGATCTCAGGGTTAGGGGCGGTACTGATGCAGAGGGGGCATGTGATAGCTTACGCCTCGAGGCAGTTGAAGCCTCATGAGGCGAATTACCCCACTCATGACTTGGAATTGGGGGTAGTGGTGTTTGCCCTCAAGATTTGGAGGCACTACTTATATGGAGTGCGGTTCACTATCTATACCGATCACAAGAGTCTGAAGTATTTGATGGATCAGCAGAACCTCAACATGCGACAGAGGAGGTGGCTGGATGTGCTGAAGGATTATGATTGCGAGATTGTATACCACCCAGGGAAATCCAACATGGTGGCTGATGCACTGAGCCGCAAGACGGTAGGGTCCCTGATTAGGGACATTTGTATGAGGATGACAGTGACTTCTCCTTTGTTGGGCATGATCAAAGAGGCTCAGGTCGAAGGGATGAAGAAGGAGAACTGGAAGATCGAGCAGATTCGAGGATAATACCCTTTGTTTGTGAAGGATTGCCGCAGACTTTTGACGCAATGTGGTCATGTATGGGTACCAGTGACAGGGGGAGTTAGACAGAGGTTATTAGAGGAGGCGCACAAGTCCAAGTTCTCTATACACCAAGGAGCTACGAAAATGTATAGGGACTTGAGGCTGGGTTACTGGTGGCCCTGCATGAAGCGGGAGATCGCCTGGTTCGTCGAACGGTGCTTGACTTGCAGGAAGGTCAAGTCCGAGCATCAGCGGCCTCATGGCAAGGTTCAGCCACTACCTATTCCCATGTGAAAGTGGGAAGAGATCACGATGGACTTCATCACGAAGTTGCCTAGGACGGCGAGGGGAGTGGACGCTATTTGGGTGATCGTGGACAGACTAACGAAGAGTACCCATTTTATTCCGATTTCCGAGAGTATCTCCGCGGAGAAGCTGGCAGACATTTACGTCCGGGAAGTAGTGGCTAGACACGGGGTGCTCGTGTCTGTAGTCTCCGACAGAGATGTCCAGTTCACTTCCAGGTTTTGGAGGAAGTTCCACGAGGAGCTGGACACTCATCTACATTTCAGTACAGCGTACCACCCTAAGACTGATAGTCAGAGTGAAAGGACGATTCAGACGCGGGAGGACATGCTTCGAGCATGCGTACTAGGTTTTGGAGGGAGTTGGGATACATACCTCCCACTGGCAGAGTTCTCGTACAACAATAGTTATCATACTAGTATAGACCGAGCCCCATTTGAGATGTTATATGGTCGGAGGTGTAGGACCCCAGTGTGTTGGGACGAGGTTGGGCATCGGGTCATGGGGAGCACTGAGGTAGTGCTCAAGACCACCGGATTGATTCAGCAGGTGCGTGACCAGTTGCGAGTCACGCAGAGCCGTCAGAAAAGTTATGCTGACCGACGACGTTCGGATCTCGAGTTTCTGGTGGGGGATTTTGTACTGCTGAAGGTGTTTCCATGGAAAGGGATTGTCAGGTTCCGGAATAGGGGCAAGTTGGGGCCTCGGTTTGTAGGCCCGTTCAGGATCACGGCCTGGGTGGGCAGAGTGGCATATCGATTGGAGCTGCCAGAGGAGCTTAGTCAGATCCACAACACCTTCCACGTGTCTCAGCTTTGGAAGTGTGTTGCTGACGAGTCCGCAGTTGTTTCCACGAATGACATTCAGGTGGATGGGAGCCTGAACTATGTCGAGAAGCCGGTCGCTATCTTAGATAGGAAGACGAAGGGTCTTCGGAACAAAGAAGTGAAGCTGGTAAAGGTACAATGGCAGCACTGGAAGGCCTCCGAATGGACTTGGGAGCCAGAGGAGGAGATGCGGGAGCATTACCCCGAACTGTTTACAGCTACGGAATTCGAGGACGAAGTCTAGTTCAAGTGGGGGAAAGTTGCAACACCCTAAAGCTGGTATGTCTTGAAACCCTCAAGAATTTCATTTTAACATAATTGGCCCTTTACGTACGATGGGCGTACTTAAGTGTACGCTTAGCGTACTACACATCAATGGTCGCGGAGGAACTGGAGGTACGCTGGGCGTACCAAGCCGTACGCTGGGCGTACGTGCCAGGGGTCCAAAACCCTAATTTTCGGACATGAGACCTATTTAAGCAACCTTAAGTCCCTTGGACTTAACCCTAGAGAGCCTCCACTGCCTTAGAACGTCCTTACACTCCAGAGAAACTTGTGAGACAATTGTTGAGCTTTAAAGAGTGCATTGTGGCCTTTTTAGTGTTCTTTCCAAGAAGAAGAGGTGGATAAACAAGCTTGGAACGAGTTGGTGCTTCAAGAACCTGCATCTTAGTCATATTGCAAAGCTACTGGAGGTAAAAAGCTTGGATCTTTCTTCTTTAATCTCTAGATTTAGCTAGGGTTTTCTTCCTTGTCCCTTTTGGTTGATTTTGGACCTCCATTGGTGAGTTATGCAACTCCAAAGGATGGAAATGACAGATATGAGGTCCCTTAGTCCTTTTTCAGCATAAAAATGGAGTCTTGGTGGGTATTTTGACCTCATGCATAGGTTAAGAGCTTTAAAAAGGTCTTAATGAGGGTGTTGGGAGCATATGAGACATGCAAAGGCATAAAGTTGCCAACTTTATGCCTTAGGTCGTCTTAATAGGGTTAGATCTGATTTATAGACGTAAAGTAATCGAGTATTAAGCACTTAATGGAAAAAGTGCTTAAACCGTTAGTACGTTGGGCGTAACCCAGTGTACGCTGCGCGTAAGCCCTAGAACCTCAGTACGCTGCGCGTACCAGGATGGTACGCTAAGCGTACGCATCACAGTGGAGCCAAATCTGTTTTTGGCCTTTGAGCTTTTGGGCCTCATTTGATTATTAGGCTTGGTGGTATTCTGGGAATTATGGGTTATTTCATTCGTTGTGGAACATAGATATATTGATTGGGCCTTATTGGGCCAAGTGGCCCATTAAGGATTTTGGACTGGGACTTTAGGCCCAATAGCAAGGGATGGATAATTGGGCCTTATGGAAGGGTTGGGAGTTTGGGTCTCCCTTGGTTATTCAAAGTCCTAACGTTATCTAATCTTATTATTCAGCACGGGAGGTTGCAGACTGTTAGGAGAGCAGCTTTTGTATTCAGCAGACAGAGGTGAGTCTCCTCACCATACCAATGGGTCGAAGGCACCAAGGCCGGCCCATTAAATGTTACGTATATGCTATTTGGACTATTTGATATGCAATGTGCTAGTTGTTTCTGTGTATTGTGTATGGAAGACCTCGGGGGGTTCCCGAGGCACTTATGTGTAAGACCTTGGAGGGTTTCCTTGGCTTCCTAGGTCAAAGACCTCGGGGGGTTCCCGAGGGACTTAGGTATAAGACCTCGGAGGGTTTCCTTGGCTTCCTAGGTTAAAGACCCCGGGGGGTTCCCGGGGCATTGGACTAAGACCACGTGGGGGATCCCATGGCAACCAGAGTAAGACCCTGGAGGGTTTCCAGGGCTTCCTTATGTGTTGTTTTGCATGGCTTATGTGTTCTGTATTGCTGTTTAGCTAGCATGACATGTTGTATGTGTTCTTGTGTGGTTGTGCTCTGGGGAACTCACTAAGCTTCCAAGCTTATCATTTGTGGATTTGTTTCAGGTACATCTGAGCCCAAGGGCAAAGGCAAGGCGTGATGGCGCGGCGTGCACTCTATCTCTCTTTTTCACTACTATGTTTTGGGACACTCTGATGATTTAAACAAAGTTGTAATGAATGTGGATTTGAAACAATTATGTTGGAATTTCATGGTTTATGCAAGTGTGTTTACTAATTAAAAATGAAAATTTTCTTTGTAAAAGTTGGGTTGTTACAACATCAAACGTCCAATGTTAATGATGATGATGGTGAAGAAGAAGAAGAAGAAGAAGAAGAAGAAGAAGAAGAAGAATAGGAACTACAAAATCCTCCGACACGTGGCTCCAACTCATCCTGTGATTCCAGCTACCCACCTTATCATCAACAATATTTAGACCAATTCCAAGCACTCAACACCCACTTTGGCACATACGATCAAAGGTTCCAAACCTTTGAGACTTGCCATTCGAGTTATGATCAGCGTCTTAGCACCTATCAGCAAGATATCATGAAACTAACTCAATGTTTCACCTCTTTCACCACCCGATATGACCGTATTCAAGAGAAGCAACACAAGCACGAGGAGAATTTATGGGCATGGACATATACCTAACCCAGGTACTATCCGCCTGCTCCTCCTGCTCAATAAGTTGTCCCGCCCTCTTTAAGCATCGGGCACGATGCTTATATTCAAGATTGGGAAGGGGTAGAGTTTGTACATTAGGATCCATCTTCATGCATTGCATTTGCATAAAAAAAAGAATAATTTTTTTTAACTTTCTTATTTCCAATTTTCTCTTGCGTTCCGCATTTTAAAATTTACAAAAACGAAAAAGATTTTTTGTAACGTCTTAAAAATTAACACTAAAATTTTTGATTTTTTTATCAATAAAACCAATATCCAAAACAACATCATAGATACCATGGTGAATAAAAGCGTATCAATAACATCCAAATACATCAGAGTAATATAAAAGGCAGAACGATGTGGTGTGTGCACTGCAATCATCCTGGGCCCTTCCCCTTCGAACCAGAAGTAACTGAAACACAAACTAAAAACCGTAAGAACAAAGCTTAATGAGTTCCCAAAAATACAACATACCATACATATAAAACATAAAATGGGCCCCACCCGACATCGAGCCCCGCTCGGTAAATAGATCTGTCAGTCATCGGGCCCCACCCGGTATACATATAACATATAAACACATGCATAAAAATCACAAAGATAAATAACGTACAATACAATCATTAGGCCTCGCCAAACATCGTACCCTACCCGGTAATCATATTAACACATAACACATGGAATAGTCACACAAATAACTAGCATCCTAACATAACAAACCATGGGCCGACATTGGTGTCTTTGACCTGCTAAACATAATGAGGAAACTCACCTCAAACTGCATAATCTCTCAGATAAAAATTTCAGTCTACTGTTTCGGAAAATCCTCGCGCTAACATTATCAAATAATATCCAATTAATAATTGGACCTCGACCCATAATCAAGAATCGAAGCTACTTGACCAATCTCCAGGGTAAAAGACCATTTTACCCTTTTTCTTACTTGACCCAAAACCAAGGCCCAACCAATTTGCTCAAAAGGCCTAATTTCCTAAATGGCATTTATAATGCCTAATAAGGCACAACTTCTAAATTGGGCCCAAAAATCATCATGGACCTAAACCCAAGAAAGTCCATAGTCTATCCATGGCCCAAAATCAGAAGTCCAATGCCCCAACAAGGCCTAAATCCTAAAAGCCCAAAATATGGCCCACATCCATTCAGAACCCATACGATGCTGCCATTGAACTTTCACTAACTCAACAACCTTGTTCCTCAAGGTTTTCATCTTCCGATCAAGAATTATCACCGGTCTCTCGATATAACTCAAGCGATCATCCACCTAAATATCCTCCAATCGCACAACCACGGAATCATCCATGAAACGTTTCTACAACTGTGAGACGTGGAACGTGCTATGGATCTAACTAAGCTCCTCGGGGAGATCCGAACGATAAGCAAACCGTCCCACCCAGGCCAAAACCTTGAAAGGACCGATGTACCTGGGGCCCAACTTGACCCTCTTCCTGAATCGGATGGCACCTTTCCAAGATGACACCTTCAGGAGAACTATATCCCCAACCTGGAACTCTAGGTGTGATCGGCGCGTGTCACCATAACTCTTCTGTCGACTCTGAGCTGTCTGGAGTCTATTCCGGACCTGCTGAATCAACTCGGTAGTATTGAGTTCCACTTTGGTACTCCCCATGACTCGCTGACCGACGTCACCCCAACATATCGGGGTCCTGCATTTCCTCCCATAGAGCATCTCAAAATAGGAGCGATCAATGCTGGCGTGATAACTGTTGTTATACGAAAATTCCACTAATGGAAGATACGTATCCCAAATCCCACTGAAATCCAATACACTCGCTCGAAGCATATCCTCTATGGTCTGAATAGTATGCTCTCTCTGTCCATCAGTCTATGGGTGGAAGGTCGTGCTGAAATGAAGGCGAGTACCCAGATCGTCGTGGAACTTCTTCCAAAATCTGGAAGTAAACCGGACGTCCCAGTCTGAAACCACAGAAACTGACACCCCATGCCGTGCCATGACCTCCCTGATGTATATCTCGACCAACTTCTCCAGAGAGATACTCTCCTGAATCGGAATAAAATGCGTGCTCTTGGTCAATCGGTCTACAATGACCCAAATCGAATCCACTCGCACGCAGTCCGATGCAAATTTGTAATGAAATCCAAGGTAATCTCCTCCCATTTCCAAACGGATATGTCTAATGGTTGCATCTTACCATGAGGCCGCTGATCCTCGGCCTTGACTTTCCTGCAAGTCAAATACCTCTCGACATATCAAGCTACATCCCGCTTCATACAGGGCCACCAATAATCAGGATGAAGATCTCTATACATCTTCATCGCCTCGGGATGAATGGAGAATCTCAATTTGTGCGCCTCCTCCATCAAAATCTGATGTACACCACCCCAATACGGAACCCACACTCTCTGATGGAGATTCAATAACTCTCGGCTATCATAATCAAAGGAAGCCACCAGACTTATTATGCACTCACTCTTCTGGTGCTATTCCTTCATAGCCTCAACCTGATCCTCTCAAATCCGCTCCAAAAGTGGTGTAACCACGATCATCCTCTAACAAATATCCCTGATCGGAGCCACGACCTCCTTGCGACTAAGAGCATCGGCCAGCACATTGGCCCTTACCGAATGGTTAAGGATCTCACAATCATATTCCTTCACCACATCCAACCACCGATGCTGCCTCATGTTCAGATTCGGCTGCTCCATCAGATACCTCAGGCTCTTGTGATTCGTGTAAATAGTACAGTGGACCCCATAGAGGTAATGTTGCCAAATATCTAGGTAAAAAACCACAACCCCCAGCTCTAAATCATGTCTCAGATAATTCACCTCATGAGGCTTCAGCTGCCTCGAAGTGTTGACGATCACACGACCGTTCTGCATCATAACTGCACCAAAACCCATGATTAAGGCATCACAATAAACCACGAAATCCTCAATACCCTCTGGCAGTGTCAAAATCGGTGCCTCACACAATCTCTGTCAGGTCTCAAAAGCTACTTCTGCTCAGGCCCACAACGAAAAGTGACAGTCTTCTTCATCAACCGAGTCAGAGGAACCACTATCTTGGAGAAATCCTGAATGAACCTCCAACAGTAACCTGCCAACCCAAGGAAACTCCGAATTTCAGATGGAGACCTTGGAACCTCCCACCTCATCACGGCCTAGTCCTTGGCCGGATCGACCAGAATACCGTTCTGGTTGACAAGGTGCCCTAGAAACTACACCTCATGCAACCAGAACTCACACTTGGAGAACTTCGCAAAACGTCTCTCCTTCCTCAAAGTCTCCAGCACCTCCCTCAAAGTCTCAAACCCCTCCCTCAAATGCTCCTCATATAGTTCATGGGTCTTAGAATAGATCATGATGTCATCAATAAACACAATCACAGACCGATCCAACATCGGCTTGTATACGCGGTTCATGAGGTCCATGAACGTGGATGGAGCATTGGTGAGCCCAATGGTAATCACCACGAACTCGTAATGACCATAACAAGTTCGGAAGGCCGTCATCTGCACATCCTCCTCTCTAACCCTCATCTGATGATAACCCCGAACGCAAATCAATCTTGGAAAACCAAGATGCACCCTGAAGATGGTCAAACAAATCGTCAATCCTCGGGAGTGGATAACGGTTCTTCACCGTTTGCTTATTCATCTCTCGGTAGTTAATACACATCCGATGAGACCCATCATTCTTCTTCACAAACAGGATCGGTGTTCCCCTTGTCGAACTGCTTGGTCGAATGAACCCCCTGTCTAACAGCTCATGCAACTATGTAGACAACTCCTGCATCTCTGGGGGAGCTAACCGATACGGTGCTTTGGGTATTGGAGCCGCACCAAGAACCAAGTCAATCCTAAACTCCACCTGCCTTTCCGGAGGCACTCCAGGAAAATCCTCCAGAAACATATTTGGGTACTCTCATATAAACAACACATCATCCACAATCACTTTACCCTTATCCCGGCTATGCATAACATATGCGACATATCCGGAACAACCAAGATGAAGATAACGTCTGGCCCTAGCTGTTGAACATAGGACCAGCCTACGTGTAGCTCTCTCCCTGAACCACTAAATCTCCTCCACTTGGGGTCCGAATACGTACCAAATGATGCTCGCAATCAATCACCGCCCCATTGAGGCTCAACCCGTCCATCCCTATAATAACCTTGTTCTCGCGCATAGGAATGGGAACCAAATCGATCGGATACCCTCGATACTCGGACATATCGATCGTCCATAATCTCAACCTCTAATGGGAAATACAGCTCTCTCGAAGCTCCAACAAACCGCTTGCTGAGCGCAAGGGATTCCAAAGATTGGATAGCCCCCGAATCAAACAATATCAGGTTAGAGGTACCGTTCACAAGGAATGATCCTAAAACAAAACATACAAATATAAGCATAAAATCAACATACACAAATAACAGACCCCCCTTTTACTTTTGGTGGATCGACCCTGCTTATCATGCACTACATTTTAATGCAATATAACAGTGTTCTTTTGGATTATATTGTACCCCTAATATTTGTTAGGTTTGACACACCTAACATATATCAATTCAAGGTGTGTATGAGAATCTGAAATCGATTTTGGAACCCTACATCGATTCTAGTTATGTAATTCCTAAGTTTGTTGATCATATTTTGATATGAAAAGCAAGAATGGAGTGATGATTAGCGGTGGTGTATGGTGGTGGTAGGCGGTGGGGGTATGGTAAAGGTGGCACCCTCTCTAATTTAATAATATGTAATAAAAGAAAGTCTAAAATAAAATAAAAAAGGTAAATATGTCTTTTACATAGCAAACATCAACCATGTAAGAAAATCAAACCACAAGGACCAGTTGCATAGGGTTATCAATGTTGTCCTCACATTTCTTGTTTTGGCAAACCACATGAACCACTCACTTAATTTTGTAAAAAAAATCAATACTTCATATGTTAATATTAATTAAAATATGGTACTAACCCCCTCCCCCATTGGACTTTTTATTACCTTGTTTTTCGTGTAAAAACATTTTTCTTCTTTATTTCTATTTCTTTCTCCCATCTCTCTATTTCTTTCTATATATATATATATATATATATATATATATATATATATATATATATATATATATATATATATATAGAGAGAGAGAGAGAGAGAGAGAGCCAAAGAGAGTTAGGATCAAATGTGATTTACAACTATTGTGAGATTGTATGACCGAATTCTAGCCATTGTATTAAAAGAATGAAGGGATGTGATCTTAGGGTACATGGTATTAACATGAGAAGGTATTTACTGTATAATTACAATAAATTAATTATAAGGGAAAATATTATATTTTATTGAGAGAGAGAGGGAGAGACAATAAATATTATTGAAACAATAAAAGACATTCTTTAAGAATAATGCATGGAAAATAAAAGAAGGAAAAAAGGAACCTCAAATACATGAAACATTCTTTATCTACACATGATCGACTCCAATTAAGAATAAGTTTTCATTATGTGCTTCATTCTTATGCTTTCCATTCTTCGAGAATCCGTTCCAAGATATTGCTATTTCATTCTTAAAGAATATGTTGTTGATGAAAGTGGTATTGGTGGATTGCTGATGGTATTGTAGAGATGAACAAGTTTTGTATTTCAAAAAAAATCAAGAAATTATAGTGTATTCTTTCAAGAGTGAATAAAATTCTTTTGAAAATGTTTATAATTGGATACAATCCTTATCAGATTGAAGATTATTATTTCAAGAATGAAGAATGCTATGAATATGCCTTTTAACCTTTTTACACCTGTAAGACATGATACTTTTATTCATTGTGTCATTGTGAAATTATACTAACACATACACATCTTTTATTACTATATTCTTCCTTAATAGAGTAGAAATATGGTTCATTCTAAAAGAATTTACTGATGATACATTCTGAAATAATATAACGATGAATAATGCTTTCTTTTTGGTAAACTGGTGGCCACTGTTCGTCTCCATCCCACAAACTATCGACCAATATCGTTTATAACTCTTTCACTAGCATGATGATTGGTTGTTCTGCTTCACAGTAGCAGGATGTGGCTCAAGTTGTTCGATGGTTGATATCAGATCGATTTCTTATTCCTCCACCTCAGGTAGGTTTCTTATTCCTCTAATAATTGAGTTCCAGTTTCATTAATAAGTTGATCTAATACTACATATTCTTATTAAGAAGATAAACAAAAGGCAACGTGAAAATCAATACTGTATGTATTTTGTTTGTCACTCGTAAAAGTAAAATTAAAACAATAACATGTGAGATGCAAGATATATAAACATACTTCTATTAGTTTAAGGCAAATATATAATAGTTTTTTTTTTCATTCCCTTATAGGGACATTATATCACACTAACTCAATTCGAAGGGGTTCTAGTGCATACATGCTAATATAAAATTACCATTATTATTTATTTATTATTTCCTTATGTCAAAATGGTGGCGTTGAATCACAATTAACATACATGTCTAATTCAGTTTAATTATTAATAGTAGAGACACTATAAAAACATAGACCATTCCATTCTTTTCATAATTCAATCGAATACATGTAACATGTGTGCGACATTCCTTTTTAAATAAGATAAATACCTAATTTCATAAAACTATAATCAAGATAAAATTATTTTTTCATAAAATCACAGTTCCAAAATCCAAGATCAGAGTGTAAATAAAATCACTGCGGAAGTCTCAAACGTAAAGGTTGTTGATGTGTGTATAGAGTCACGCCTTCGCCTTCCATTTGACAGAATAAGTGCATGAAAAACATTTAATCCACAACATAAGCCAAACCTTAGTGAGTCCCCCAAAATACCACATACCACAATATACATACAACGCATACAAATAATAGCCTTCAACACAAAGTTGGTCTGCCCCTTGGCCTTCAGCACAAAGTTAGCCCGCCTCCTTTGCCTTGACTATAAACTTGGGTTGCCCTAGGTATCTTGGCCTTCAACATAAAGCTAGGCTGTCATCAACTTTCGAACATAATATGTTGACATATGACAGAAAGACGAATAAACAATCCAAAAGCATCACAAAAACAAATAAACTAGTGTATTGTCTATCAACATGATACATCATATCTACATCCTAATGTAGAGTCGAAGTTTGTTGTAATATGTCGAATTTGTGTAATATTTGACAATGTTCAAAAATTTGAGAATACTCGTCATTTTGACAATGTTCGAAAATTTGAGAATGTTCGAAAATTTGACAATGTTCGAAAATTTGAAAATGGTCGAAAATTTGAAAATGTTCGAAAGTTTGCAAACCATCAAACAGTTGTGCATGATAAATCCTCAAAAACTACAAAGTTTATACCACAAGAACCAAATTTTCCGAATCCTTAAATCAACAAAGCCACTAAAGTTTCGTACACAAGAGGTTCATCTAGGGAGAAAACAATCAATCATTGGCTTGAAAACAAAGGGAGAAAGTATCAATCGGGAAAGTTTTCTCAACATCAAATCCAGAAAGAATATGAATAGTATTTGAATGATACTTCATCTGGAAGTTCATCTTCGAAAGAATCAAATACTCCAGTTCAAAAATGGCAACCAATCCCAAAGGAAAGACACACTGAGAAACATGAGAAGAAAATCAGTGAAAATCCAAAACTATCGAAAAATTATGTTTCGGCACCTTTAACTGATAATGTCGACTTAATTGATTCTTTCAAAACTAAAGTTCGAAATTGGGCTTTAGGTTCTAAATTTCATTCGCTTTTTCAAACTAATGACCAAGGACTCAAACAGCCTTGGGTACCTAAATTCTTTTAATAAATGTAGGTACTGTGTGACGAGCAATATGATGAGAAATGGTATATTGATAGCGGTTTCTCACGTCACATGACTGGAAGAAAGGAGAATTTGAGAGATTTTCGAAGTTTGGAAAATGATGGTGTTGTGAAGTTCGGAAATAATCACAAGTGTCAAGTCAAAGGATATGGAAAAGTAACGAATGGACAGTTTACTGTAAACCGTGTTGCCTATGTCGAAGGTCTTCAACATAATTTGATTAGTGTTTCACAACTTGTTGTGGGCACTGGTAATCAAGTTGTGTTTAACGAAGAAGGAAGTATCATTTCCAATGTTGATACGAAAGAAGTGTTGCTAAAATCAAAACGATATGGTGATATGTTCACTCTTGACATCAAACCTATTGTTGGGAAACCCTCAGTCTGTTTGCTTTCGAAAGCTTCATCTGATGTGAGCTGGCTCTAGCATCGACGTTTATCACATTTAAACTTTCGAAATCTCAATAAATTGGTGCTCGATGATCTTGTTCGAGGTTTACCTGTTCTAAAGTTTGATAATGATACATTGTGTGCAGCTTGCGAACAAGGAAAACAACATCGCAAAGGACATCCAATTGTCATAGATTCGAAAATTGTTGAACCGCTGGAACTTTTTCATATTGACCTTTGTGGACCATCAACTGTTGAAACTCTCAACAAGAAACGGTACATTTTGGTTCTTGTTGATGATTTTTCACGATTCATTTGGGTGTATTTTCTCAGGTTAAAATCCGAAGTCGCTCAAACAATGATCGAGTTTATAAAGAAAATTGAGACAAGTCTGAAAAGGAAAGTTCGTAAAATCAAAAGTATGGAGTTTAAAAATAATGTGCTCGATTCGTTCTTAACTGAGAAAGGAATTTCGCATAATTTCTCATCGCCATATACACCACGGCAAAATGGTGTGGTTGAAAGGAGGAATAGGTCACTTTGCGAAGCAGCAAGAACAATGTTGACATATGCGAAACTTCCTCAATATCTATGGGCAGAAGCAGTTTCGACAACCTGCTTTACTCAAAATAGATCTTTTATACATCGCCGTTTCAATATAGCTCCATATGAAATCATCAATAACCGAAAACCTAATGTCAAATTCTTTCATGTGTTTGGTTGCAGGTGTTTTATAATGAATCTCAAAGATAATCTTTCGAAATTTCAAGCTAAGGCTGATGAAGGAATATTTTTGGGATATTCGACTAATTCGGTTGCATACAGAGTGTTGAATAAACGAACAAGAAAAGTAGAAGAAACGTTTAACCTTACTTTTGATGATTACTATGTGAAACAAGTTGAAAAACATTTCGAACAAAAAGCAATTCTTAATGAATCAAATGATGAATCTGAAAGTTCTAATTCATCTGATTTTGATTATGATTTAATTTTTGGTGCTCCAGATAGGGCAATCGATGCTGAAGTACATGCTGCTGATAATCGAACTCCTGAATCTTCAAAACATACTGATGATTCAACAATCACGTCAAATACAACTGCTAATGGCGAAAGTATGCTAGATGCTCAAGTGGAGGGGGAACACTTGAATAATCCTTCAACTGTTGAGGGGGAGCATCCTTTTGAGGGGGAGAATACCAGTGTAAACAAAAGCTTCGAGGGGGAGCATCAGGATAACAATTATGTCGAGGGGGAGCATAATGAAACGGAAACCATAAATCTTGACGAAAATGATGAATTTCATGAACTAAATGATAATAATTCTGTTGCAGGATCCGTAAATGATGAGATGTACGAAGATGCACCTTTAGACTTTGATCCAGCATATCCACCATTGGAAAAGTGGACAAGAAATCATCTGAAAGAACAAGTCATTGGAAATCCACAAGATGGAGTTTTGACTAGAGCTCAAATTCGTGCAAAGAATGAGGTACTGAGTACTCGTCAAGAATTTTGCATGTTTAATGTTTTCATCTCGAAAATTGAACCAAAGACAGTCAAGGTTGCAATGGAACACTCAGACTGGGTTGTTGCAATGCAATCCGAACTGGCTGAGTTTGATAGAAACAAGGTGTGGAGGTTAATTCCTAAACCCAAAAAAGTTTCGATTGTCAGATTAAAATGGATTTTCAAAAACAAAACCGACAAGGATGGAAATATTGTTCGAAATAAAGCACGATTGGTAGTTAAAGGATATTCGCAACAAGAAGGTATCGATTATGAAGAAACCTTTGCCCATGTCGCAAGACTCGAGGCTGTTCGAATATTTTTGGCTTATGCAGCTCACAAAGATTTTGATGTTTATCAAATGGATGTGAAATGTGCTTTTTCTCAATGGTGAACTCGAAGAAACAGTGTATGTTGAACAACGTCCAGGTTTCGTGAATGAAGAATATCCTGATCATGTGTATATTTTAGATAAAGCAGTATATGGGTTAAAACAAGCACCAAGAGCATGGTATGCAACTCTTACCAGTTTCTTAAAACAATCGAAATTTAAACAAGGATCAGTTGACCCCACATTATTTCGAAAGAAAGTTGGGAATCATCTAATGCTTGTTGAAATTTATGTCGATGATATTATTTTTGGCTCTACTGACCCTGCTTTGTCTAGTGAGTTCGAATGTTTGATGAAAAGCCAATTCAAAATGAGCATGATGGGTAAGATCAATAATTTTCTTGGTTTAAACATTCGTCAAAGAAGAGAAGGAATTTTCATCAATCAAGAAAAATATACAAGGAATTTGATCGAAAAATTTGGAATGACAAATAGAATGAAGTTAAGAGTACCAGTGGCAGTTGGAACAAGGCTAACACCTTCGTTAGAAACTCCTACGGTTGATCTTATTTTATACAGGAGCATGATAGGTTCATTGTTTTATCTTACTGCAAGTAGACCTAATATCATGTTTTTTGTATGTAATTGTGCTAGGTATCAAGCAAATCCAAGAGAACCACACATGACTGCAGTGAAAAACATTTTTCGTTATCTCAAGGGGACAAGTTCGTTAGGATTATGGTATCCTGCGAAATCAGGATTTTTTATTCAGGCGTTCTCAGATGCAGATCTAGGAGGATGTACACTGGATCGAAAAAGTACAAGTGGTGGATGTCAATTCTTGGATGGAAAGTTAGTAAGCTGGCAATCGAAAAAGCAAACGTGTGTTTCAATTTC
Organism: Lactuca virosa; assembly: GCF_052849685.1. NCBI lineage: Eukaryota > Viridiplantae > Streptophyta > Magnoliopsida > Asterales > Asteraceae > Lactuca > Lactuca virosa. The sequence continues at coordinate 373,181,423 of NC_136430.1, read as the reverse complement.
TACTGCTGAAGCTGCATATGTTGCAACTGCTGCTTGTACTTCGCAAATCATTTGGATCCAGAGTCAATTGCGTGATTATGCAATTAATATGAAAAAGATTCCACTGTATTGTGATTCACAAAGTGCTATACGCATTTGTCATAATCCAATACAACATTCGTAAACCAAACATATTGCACTTCGTTATCATTTTATTAAAGATCATGTGGAAGATGGCAATATTGAAGTTCATTTTGTAAAAACAACTGATCATCTTGCTGATATTTTTACAAAAGCATTGGACGAAAAATCATTTGTTCGAATTTTGACAGGATTGGGGATGATCGAAGCAAGTTCTGTTCCAGGACTAAATTCGAAAGAATAACAATGAAGCGTTATGCAAAAGTGTCGATTCAGAGGCAAAACTGATTCATTCAGAGGCTGACAATATTAACCATTCAGAGGTTACTATTCACGTTCAGCGCTTCGACACGCTTCGTTTTCGACATTTGGGAAAGACAAGTTTCGTAAGTTTGGTAATGTCTTAAATTTTCGTTAATTTTGAAAGTTTCGTTAGTTTGGTAATTTTTCTTAAATTTTCGTTAATTTTGAAAAATAAAAAAAAATCCAAAAATATTTTCGTTACTTTGTTTTCTTTTCGAAAAATTGGAAAAACCAAAAATATTTTCGTTTGTTTGTATTTTTTTCGAAAAATCAAAAATTCCAAAAAGATTTTATTTTGTTATTTGTCTTAATTTTCGAAAAACTTAAAAACACAAAAATATTTTCGTTCTTTTCAAAAACATAAAATACCAAAAAGATTTTTGTTATTTTGTATTTTTGTTATTTCTTTCTTAGTGCAGATTTCACGAATGTTTTACAAGGGTCATGCTTGCGTTTCTAGGGTCAGGTAAAATTTCGACAACTTTGTACTAGTTAGAGTGTCCCTAGAAGCATGCTGTAGCATGTCGACCCAAGCCTCCATTGACTCAATGTGTGATTTTGAAAGCCTTAATGAAATTTTTCACTACGAAAATTTCTTCCCAATCAGGCTTGCATTCACATTAGTTTACCGAGCTACCTAACTCTTCTCACATGAGTTAAGAGTTTTCTGTTTGGTCCAATAATAACAAAGGTACAATTGAATTCGTGAACCAACCTTTTTCATCTCAAAATTCTAACACATTTCACACACAGTGACATATGTCCAAGAGGTCATTGATCAAACCAATCATGACTTAGACATATCAAAACTCTGTGTTTATGATCTTTAATCATGAGACCGTGATGAAAGTGAAACCCAATTTTCTAAACTTTTAAGGAATTGACGGGGAACTTCGTTCCAGATTTAACGAAACATTTGTTTCAATACAAAACTTTCGAAACTCCAAATCATATTCAATTCTTTTGCATGATCTTGATCAAATTGTCGAAACCCACGATATTTGTTACCCAACAGGATCCAACTCAAATTATTTTATGAATATGATTTCCGGGTGAGTTTCATTTGCAATTCGAAGTCACTTACACTTTAATCCAAAGCATACTTGTCACTGATTACATTGGTCAAACAAGTAATTTCGGTTACAATTACTCACCTTATGTTTAGGTTGATATGTAACGAAATTTTTAAGCCACCCATGAAGCCTTGAAAAAGAAGCCCTTCAATACTTCTCTACAAGTATTCGATTGTAATTCACGGGAACATACACAAGCTGTTGATTATCTTTCTTGATAATTAACGAAGCAACCTTTGCCCGGGGTTTAACTGCCTTTGTGTCGAAAATTTATTTTTCGACATCACAGATTCTAAATTTTTCGTTAGTTTGCTTCTTATCTTACTTTCTTGACACACTGCACTCACGAAATCCTTGAGGTTCTGAGTATTACCAACTCAGGCTGATGATTTCGAAAGTCTGGCAAATGACTTCGTCTTTACTCCCAAAGATGAAAGAGCCTTACCTCCATGCCGAAGGTTTTCGATCTTATCCAATGGTACTAACGAACAGTCTGATGTGTCGGTTTGGCAACGTGGCCCGAGTTTCAAGGAACTTTATCTGAGATGACGCGTTTAACGGCTAGTGGTGCGACTTTCTAGGACAGTCGTGGCTTTCTCTTTCCAGAAGGCGTTTGGCATTCAATAGGGGTTACATATAAAAGGAAATTTTAATCTCCTTTACAATTACGCGTTCCAATTTTCAGAAGTTCAAACAGCCCTAATTTTCTCTGTTCTTCAAGAAGTTTTCAAAATCCTAATCAATGGCGGCTGATCCAAATTCCACTACTGAAGAAGTTGTTTCTCAACCACTGATGAAGATCCAAAGTACCAACTATCAGGTTGAAGGAGATGTGTCACTGTATCCAGAAGAGCTCAAGATGCTGATTGTTGCTCTTAAACATTATGGTCTAGCAACTGCAATGTTTAACGCTTTTGCTGTTCCGTTATCATGGTTATCTATGGCTGGTTCTACTGCTTCTTACAGTAAAGCCACTGATCTTATCACATTCAATCTGGTGAATGAAAAGAGAATGCGTCTCTCGAAGAAGTTGTTTACTCAAATCTTGGTAATTCCCAATTCCCCTCCATTCTTTAAACCTAATGCTGATCAAGTGATGTTCATGTTTAACGAGATGGGTCATCAACCACCACTCGTTAATATCAGTGATTTCAAGAAATATGGTCTTCCTTGCATTTGGAATTTTCTGTTTGGGATATACCTTCGTTGCTTAACTGGGCGAAGTGTAGGGCTTGATAAGGGGAGAATGGAAGTTCATGCAATGGTAGCAGGGTTGTACTACGATCTCAAAGTTGATTATGCTACTCAGATTTGGAAGGATTTTATCAAGAGCTTGGAGAACACGAATGTGGTGAAAGGAATTTCGTGTGTATGTTACTGGAGTTTGATTCTGCAGTATGTGTATGAGAAAAAAGGTATTCCAGTTCCTGCTGATGAGGCTAAGGCAGAATTCACAAAGTATCACTTTCCAAAGAATGTTGCCGATGATTCAGACGAATTCCCAAATGTTGCTCGAATTCCTGATGGGATGTTAAAGAAGGTTGATCCCATAAATTCTGTGTTGGTGGCATATTTGCAGCATATTAATCCTTCAATCGAAACCGGAGTCTTGCTGAAAACAAGTGATGAAGGGTCATCTAAGAAGTCGAAGAAGACAAGGAAGGTTCCTGAAGAGACTGTTGTTCACGAAAGTCCCAAGAAACAATCAAAGACTAAGTCTCCTAAGAAGTTTGCAAGTGAAACAGAGAAGCCTAAAGAGAAAGTAGTTCCTGAATCTTCGAAGGAATTCATCCCTTCGAAATGAGGTGTCTTTAAAAGATTAAGGAATTTCACATATTAGAAACGAACTTCGTCAAAAGACCAGTCTCCAAATGTTCGTAAACCTCAGCTTAACCGCCAAGGGGTGAAAGTTCGTGAAATACCTGCACTTGTTTCTCCATCTTCCAAGAAGCGACGAGCAGAGGATGTGGCAAAGCATATCAACAAGAAGAGGAAGAAGCAAAAGTTGGTGGTTCAAGATGAGTCCTCAGAAGAAGAGATTGTTCCAGAATCTCCTTTGGGTTCGAATTCCCCAAAGGGTTCACAACCACTCATCATCGAAACTGTTTCATTGCCAATCTCAACAGTTCCACTTGAAGTTGTAATCACCAAACCAATTCCTGAGGAGGTTCCATTTACTCCTATTGTTGCAAACGTATCTAATACGGATGCACATGTTGTGGTGAGTGTTCCTCCATCTTCTCAAGGTAATCCTGAACCTATTACCAGTACCTTTGTTTCGTTTCCACCCTTTATTACCCTTGTTTCTATCTCTACTACAAACCCTTCACCAACTTTCGACCAAGTCATAAACCAACCCTTCACTACACTCTTTCCATCACAATCCACCGATCTACCAAAACCACATTCCGATGAAGAAACTGATGGAGGAGGTTTCGGAGGAACGTTTGATGATCTTCATTTCGATTCTATAGAAGAAGATATACCAGATCATATGTTGATGTCTGGTAAGCAGTTCAAGATTCTAAATCGAAAACTCAATGTCATTCTTCAATCACAAGCTGATTCAGGAGCAAAGAACTCAGTGTCTGGGATTGAAGTAGATGTGATGCTCAAAGCTGTGGAGCTTCGCATGCAAAAAAAATGGATGTTATGGATAAGTTTAACGAATTACGGGTTAAAGCTCAGACGGATTTGTTTAACTCTGCTCTCAAAGATCTTCGATTGACAACAAAAGAACGACATGTTCTTTTTGTGAAAGATGTCAAGACGGTTCGAGAATATGTAAATAGAAAACTTGAAGAGCTGAAGTCTGAGGTTTCCAAAGAACTAAGTGAGCTGAATTCAAATTATTCGACTCTCCAGTCGAATGTTGATACTATTGCTGCTGATGTTCGAACGATTGTTGAGTGGTATCAAGCTTTAACTCCGAAGTTTGATGCAAAGGATAAAGCTGATGCTCAGCAGTTTGAAAAGATGGGTGTTATGCTTGGGGAATTAGAGTTAGTGTCAAAGCCAGCTCCTACATCGCTTTTAACTCCTGAGTTTTTAACTCAGAAGTTACATTCGTTGGATCAAGCCATTCAGAAGGTTGTGGCTCCTATTTCGAAGTTTGCTCATATGTTACCAACTGGTGCCCCGCCTGTTGTCACAGGGGTGCAAGGGGGAGAGAAGAAAAATCCAGAAAGCAAACCTTCGAAAGTTACAAAAGTGGTGGAAAAGCCGAAAAATATTGAAAAGATTGTTACGACTACTGGTGAAGTAACGAAAGCTGTGTCTACTCAAGTCATAGTTCCTATTGTTCCAAAGACGAATACAACAGAAGAAATCAAAACAACTACAAGACCCATTCTGAAGGGGATTGTGTTTAATTCGACAACTGAAGGAGGAAGCTCAAGTTTGTCAAAACCAAAAGTTGCAGAAGGTGATAGAGATAAAGGAAAAGTGATAGTAGTTGAAAAGACGAAGGAAGAGAAAAAGGCCGAAGTGGAAGCAGAAATGGAGAAGCAAAGGAAAATTCAAAGCATACTGAGACTTCGTGAAAGTGATCCTCCTAGCATGGAAAAAGGAGATCCGAAGAAGTTGTACAGTTATGAGAACATCGAAGCAAGAGTGTCTTACAATCGTATGTATGCTTTTGAGAAGAAGTCGAAGAAAAGCTACTCTATCGCTAACACTGATATGAGTCAGCTTGATTTTCCTATAAACGAAATGATGTTTATAATGGCTCAATACAAGGTTGTTGAGAAGTTCGACAATGAAGAAGATTTTATTCATATGAAACTTAGGATTCATGCAGTCGTTGGGAAAGAACCGGAAGAGATATGGTATTTGGTGAAGATCAAGAAAGATATCAGCATAACGAAGGATGTGATGTTCGAGAATATGATACAAAACTTTCGGTATCATGTTTTAAGAACGAACAATCAAGTTTGTGATTTCTCAGTTGCTGATTTTCCTCTAATGAACTTGAATGATCTGATTCAAGATGCATTGATTCTGAAGGACATAGAGGTTTCGCAACTTCAGGGGACTGACAAAGAAGTGTTGAGGCTTGGTCTTGGTCATATCAAAATCTTCATAGACAATTACTATGATTGTCTGGCATTGACTGATGTTGAGTTAGCATCAGCAATGGGAAAGGAAGTGGATGTTGCAATGGAATTGTCGAAGACCCAAGCTGAATTGAAGAAGTATGCTGATGGGGAGATTTGCTTGAAGCCTTTTGGAATGGTATTTGCTGGAAAAGACAAGAATAGCAAAGCAAAGAGATTTTTGTTCCAGACTTCTGAGATTGAAAGATATACCACTTCACAATATACGAACTTCATTGTTCGTATGAATAATTGCAGGAAAAACAATGATGGTGATAAGGTGGAGTTGAGGAAGATTATTACATGGTATTCAGAGATACGAAGGATGATGCATTTTGCTGCACAGATTCTCACGAATTGAGAATTTTCAACATGATTACAAAGGGGGAGATTGTAGAGTCGAAGTTAGTTGTAATATGTCGAATCTGTGTAATTGTCTTTTTCGTGTGTTTGTTATGTATTTACTAAGGCATCAGTTTGTACGAAGCGTGAATGTCTAGCCTTAGTATTTTTTGTACTTTCAGCCTCTTATAAACAGGAGCTGAACATAGAGTAGATGATAGAGTTTTTCCCAGTTTCTATTATCATTTTGTACTCGTGTTCATTGGAAGTAATGAGAGCTTAAAACAGACCTTATTTACTTCTCGTGTTCATCTATACTCTGATTTTGATTTACATACTCGATTAATCACTTCTACACCTAACATACAAAAGATACATATTGTAATATATAAATAACTGAGAAAAACTCACCTCACTCAAAACCTAAAAATCACAACTGCACATGTAAACCTACATAGTCGATCTCACGAGCCACCTATCATTAAAAAGAGGTAAAAAATACCCCAGTCTACAAGTCAACCCTAAAGTTTGACCCAAAGTCAAACTTGGTCAAAAATGTTATAAACTCAAAATTTTAAAAGTCAGAGGCACTGAGCGTCCAACCTGGGTGCCCTGCGTCCAGAAAATGACAAAACCTCGGGGGTTCGACCAATTTAGATGCACCTTAGAATAATTCAAAAGCTCCATTACGCCTTCAAAAAGCGTGTCACATCCAGAAATATCAAGCAAACATTTTCCACTTAATTCATTAAGTCCAGGCCTCCAACTCTCATATCTGAACGTAAATGATGTCTAAATGGATAAAGTTTCCTACTTTATCCATTACAATGCCCCAAACCAACTATATCTGAAACCCTAGTTTCCAAAAAGTCCAAGAATACATCTTTCTTCAGGCATAGAGCAAATAGAATACAAGCATGCACTCAAATCTCCTCCAAAAGGTCATATCTGAAGTAAAACATGAGTTTAAGGTCATGAAGTTTTCCAAACTCCATAGACCAAGCCATAAAGGGACCAAAACTTCTTAAAAATGGACCAAAAAACCAAATACACATAGATCTAATGTTGGAACACAATAAATCATGGATCTTTGTGACTTAAAAAAGACTGGGAGGTATAAGAAGACTGATCTCTTCAGTTATAAAGCTTCCGAGCCCAATCTTTCAAGCACACTTCACAAAATGACCACAAAATGCACCGAAAATGGATGAGAGGAGAGAGGATGAGCTCAAATCCCACATAGAGAAGTTGCCAATCTAGGGTTCGTGGAGGCTGAGAATAATCAAACCCTAAGGGTTAATACCCTTTAAATAGCCCCCAAGACCCTAAAAAGACGATCAGCCCATAGGCCTGGATGCTCCGCACCAAGAAAAGGGCGTTGCACGTCCTTTTCGATAAATTCCAAACTTTCAGATTTCAGTTTTTTAGCGAATAAGCAGCTAATCTTCATACTTCTACCTTTCCTTGGACTTTGAAACCACCCCTCAAAGAATTGAAAAAAACACAATCGAAACCTAAGTGTTACCATTCTTCCCCGCTTGAACTGGATTTCGTCCTCGAAATTCTCCCTGGCTAAATTGTAGGAAAAAACCCTTACACAAATCTTGAATGACTTTTCCAACCCACTCACTAAATGGATGCATAATGAAAGGGTTCACGATGCCTCTTGGAACCTAGAAAGCATCACCGAATCTAACCCAATAATCTTCAATTACTTAACCACAACGATTACCTCTCTCAACGCTGGAAAGACGATCGTTCTCCTCCTAAACCTCAAAACCGGGAACTCCAAACCGTAACCACAAACTAAGCCCAACAATAAAATTCAAAATACTGGAAACCAATAAGTATAAAGCCCTAAAAATCATGCTCTAAGACTGATGCTTAACTTCTGATATACAGATCCCCCAGTTCCTTTAACTAGGAACACTACCACACAAGAACAAGAGAGTTCTAAAAACATACCGACCATTACCACTCGGCAAATACCTAATTTAGATGACCATTCTCAAAATGGATTTTGTTGCTCGCTTGACTTCCTGACAAGTCATTTCTATCCCACCGCTCTCACAAGAATGATAATGAATGAATCTTAATCTCGCGTCGTAACTAATTTCCCATTTTGGCTTAGGCACATAACCACTTAATAGATCATCTAAGGGTACCATAGAGAATCATACGGTCCAAAATTTCTAAACTAGTACTCCATCACTGGTATCCAAACTTATATGAAACGGTTCTCAAAAAATAAACGGGGATCCACTAGAGAAGAAACTCAATAACGAACTACTTATATACAACCATGACTTTCCAACAAGTAAACATTCTACCAAACATATGACCTAAAACTAGTTGGCCACTGGGCCACCAATGGCCTTTCCACAATGCTACAAAAGACCCAACTATGCCAAATAGACTAGCAAAAAAAAAAACCGTTGTTTCCATCATTCCTCCACGGGCCTAAAGACTCACAACCATCACCTCGGTGGGCCTATAGGCACTCATCCATCATCCCACCGACCTGCATGAATCCAGTTAACATCCATCCCAACACTTGCTAACCACAACACAATACATACAAGTCTAAAACAAGCAAACCATCCCAAAGTCTAGGTTTTTACCGGAACAACACCATAAGAAAACTTAGTTATACGTAGTCGAAAAATAAGATAGACTGTCGAACTCTTGATCCTATTTGAAAGCAATAAATCAGACCAGAACCATGCAATAAATCCAGACTAAGAGATTTTAGGTTATCTTATTAAGATTATATGAAACCCTCACAAATACACTCGATGGTCAACCAAGATTCACACAACCACAAAGAGGACATACAAGCCGCCTTAGCTCCACCACCTTCCTTCTGCTTTATGACTTAACTCGAAGAGTGAAGAACCTCACAAATCGATAACCTTACCACACCAGTTGAAACCTTAAATTTTCTATAGCACCGATTGAACCTCATCAAACTTTATCCCCAAGTCAAACTGACTTTAGAACACTAAATCACTAGCGGTATCACCCAAATAAACAACTGAAACAAGATCCCAAACTTTAGACATGTTTTAACGGTCCTCTGATAAAGCCCCACTAGCTCATTGAATCTTTTAATCTTGGAGGGAAAATTCTAGAATCACTAATAAAAATGTTGACTGAACCCTGGTTGGGCCGATCTAACTGTCGTCCTTGGCAACATGACATTCCATAACCGAACTTCATGCAAGTTCAAGGTCATACACGGAGAATCGAAGAAATGCCACTTCTCACATGTGAACTTCTATTATCTCATACCAAAACCACTAGCTACTATAAAATTCTATGATATTCACTAAAACCTACTAAACCAACATGGATCAAACAATCCTAATCCATAACCTCATAAATATTGTTGGTGCACTAGCGAACGTCAAACTGCACCACCACATACCCTTACGACCACACCCAATATGAATACTATCTTCGAACACTTGATTACACCTATGCTTATGACACTACCCAATAGAACAGGGAATCGATCCTTGCTGTGAGCTAACCAACCTCTCTAAATCCAATATATGTCCTAGGTGATCCATCCGCTTTCTCATGAAAATACATGGCGCTTCTGTAACACCCACAAGATAGGGCTAGACGATTAAAGAATAATAGGACAATTGTTTTTCATAATGCTAATAGATGTTTTCAATAGAAGATTATTTATGATAAATAATCTAAGAAAAAATCGTAGGAATCGTAAAACGGAGAGTGTGCATATGGGTAACCCCCAAATCTGACTTCATATGAAGGTTATGATTTTTCTAAGTTTCAGCATAGCAATATATGGCTAAGAAAACCGAAATTGAAATCATTCGATTGTTAGGAAAAAAAATTAAACGAGAATTGAAGATCTCATCAATACCTATTCGCTCATCAATGTTAAGAATTTTTAACGAACTTTAACAGTCTAAGCATGTTAAAAATTTAGCTTTAAAAAAATAAAGTGAAATTTAGCTGATGGAGTCTAAATGAAAGTTGTACATCTCGTCAATAGCTATGTTTGGATATAAAACATATCGAAAACAGAGCTCATGTGAAGAAGATACAAATTTATCGAGAAAATAAAATTTACTGCGCACAACCGCGTGCACAGACAAGATGCGTGGTGCACATCTGACAAGCCCCGATATTGTGACACGTGTTAGGCTAGAAATCGTCCATGTCACCCCACCGACCTTCTGTGTGGCGCGCAGACAACATGTGCGATGCACACTACTTTTTTCAGCTATATAAGGCATTCGACATTCACCTCATTTCTCACCCTATTCCTACAAAATCTCTCTAGAATTTTCTTGTACTTCCAGCCTCTTTTACCCTCTAAGTTCTGGCTACTTTAGTGAGGCCATGTGGTATCATATAGGCTGCAATCAAAAGCTCCTGGGTCAGAGCTCTTCACGCATAATTCTCGATTTTCATCAGCATACTCTGTAAGTTGAGCCAGACTTACTCTGCTTTAAGTGTAATTTATAATTATAGTCATAGTCGTTATTATGAACCTATAATTAAGATTTATCAGTAATTCCAAAGTCATTATACTGATTGATCTACTCATAGGAGTGATGTCTAGGCTGGATTTAGTGATGTTTTTAAAGTGGGATTTTTGAACAGTATACTCTATATACCAAATGGACCCTTCCTCCGATATGATCCTACATGGTTGTTCCGTACTTGATAGATTTTGATGTAGACATTGGGATTGTTGAGGAATCTAGAATATCATTATTCATAAGGAATACTAGACTAAGACTTAGTAATAATCATACCTAGGTCACGTCAAGGGAAAAAGTCAAGGTGTTAGGTGAAGCTCTTCCCAAATCACCGTTCATCCACTTTATCAAGTGATTTCATAGATACTTTCAACTTACACATTGATATAAAGTATCTATAAAATGCTATATGTGCTTGCTATCTGTGTACTTGATATTTGTGCTATAATACGATTGTGTGTGTGTGTGTATATATATATATATATATATATATATATATATATATATTAATTTATCATGTACGTATTAGGTAGTGAAGGGTTTTGGGAAAGACAAAATAACAGGTTGGGTACTAACGGGTTCTTGGGAAAATAAAATAATGGTGAGAGGTCACACATTGTATTACTAGGACTAGACATCTAACAATGTATTGGTGACGACCACTGACTATTCTAGGTAGTCCGGTGGAACACTAGTAGGCTCGCCACCTGTAGGTGTTAATGATCATACTTTTAAGGGAAAAAGAAAGTTATTCATTTGGGTACTCTATCCCCATCAGGGTTGCCTTGCAAATATATATTGCTATGGATTCCCCGAAGCAGTATTCTATACTCACAGAGATCCTTTAGGGTAGGTCTCTTGAGACAAGCATTATGGATTAGAGAGTAAGGATAACGTGAACGAGTAATAGGGATTATTTGTTTATTGTGAAAAATATATAATTACAATATTAAGGGTTGAAAGCCCTATGTGCTCGCCAAGTTTCCCAATCTAACCTACTCAGTTTCTTTGTATCACAGGAAACAACATGAAGGTACAATCCACTGAGAAGAGTTTAGGCATTTAGTGCAATAAGTTAATGCATGGTCAGTAATGTTTATGCTTATGTTTTGTATCACTTATGACATCCCAAGTTTTAATAATCAATGAAAAACGTTTTCTTCATAAATACTTCTTATGGGACCAATTATGCATTTATAAAGATCACTCTGATTTAAAATAAGCATGAAGAAAAAGCTTTAAAATAACCTTAAATTTGGGGATTTCACAGCTTCCAACGGGAAATACTTGCCAGAGTGAGTCCATTGTTCAGCCGTTCTTATGCAGCGAGGACAATTCATGCATTTTTTAAGACATATACACGTTCGACTACCCGAGCTATACACGTGATCTGATCGAATCATGCATTGTTTAGATGCCTAAAAGGAAATCCGACCAATCCTTGAGAGACATACATTGAAACTTCATAATCCTGAGCACTTTGGCGATAAACTGCTTTCTCTTACCTACCTGAATCAAAAAGTCGTAACTAATAATCCCACACACTCGAACAACATATTCTTCTGACCCACGACACTGAAACTGAAGATCAATATGTCCTTTGAATTCCTAATCTGAATACTCATTTCTCCCCCACTTAGGGTCCAAACTACCTGATGGGTTTCGATCCTAGTCAAAGACCAAATCGAGATAGCAAAAGCAACAACGTTTTCTTATCTATAGACTCGAAACTTGCTGATCTAACTAAAAAAAATCTATCCAACTCTAAAGGAAATAAAAAAGTAATCATACCTTGGGGACTTCTTATATTTCCTTGGTCTAGCTAGTCGATCAAACTTGATAAACAACATACAAATTTGAATGCACCTCAAACACCAACAGCTACACGACTCGATTAAACGAATCTGCAAAGGACCACGATGTGGCAAATGATCGAGACGATGTGGGAACTAGCTCCGGCGATTCTAGGGTTTTTACTTAGGGTTCCGAACTTTTGAGGTAGAATGGTATTATCTCATGTTCCCAAAACCGGATTTTGTCCATAGAATTCTGAACCTTTTCTCCCCAAGGCGAGCTACTCGGCTGATAATCCCCTTGCTCAACAGCTCCCAGAGTTTTAAGGACAAGTCCTGCATCTCAAGAGGTGCAAAGCAATATGGTGCCTTGGCAATCGGGGTAGCACCAAGGATCAGGTCGATCCTAAACTCCACCTGCATCTCAGAAGGCATGGCCAATAGATCCTCTAGGAAAACATTAGGAAACTCTTGTTGAATCTATATGCCCAAGAATCATTATGGAGTGATATTGCTAATAATATATGATCCTATAGGGTCACACCTTTATCAAGTTGGCACATTTTGTATATTTATTATTAATATGATTATTAATAAATAATATCAATTCTTGTATTTTAATTAGGGAATAATTATTGATTTATGAAAATAATAATTATAAGAGAGTATAACTAGTTATTATTTCATATGGTATGAATTAATAAGTCATGCACAACTTTCTGGACTAGTTGGATCCTTTTTGTCTTTTACCTAAAGACAAAGTTTATATTTTATAAACTTTGAGTTTATAAAATTTAAACTAATTCTTTTGTAGCATGATGAAGTTAGGAGACAAGTTTTGTCTCTTTCTTTCACTATATGGCCGGAAGTTTGGACAAGCATGGTAGGTTGCTTGTTAACCTTCCTCCCATGCTCCCCATGCTCCTAAAAGCTAGTAAATACTTTATATTATTATATGGTGTTGCTTTTGCTTTTGCATGGGTATTTAAAGAGGGGTCTTGCATGAGTTTGAAGCTAGTTATTGTAGTGAATTCTCTTCATTATTCCGTATGTCTGAAACTCTCTTATACTCTCCACCTCTCTCTCTTTGGAAGCTAGTTTGGTGATTAGAAGACCTCTTCAGTTATCTCCTTTAGTGCTTATTTGAGTTAAGCAGTTAAAGGCTTAAGACACTAAATAATACAAGAAGGAACTAGCATTCCATGTGCCTTAATCTTGATGGTGGATACTTGTAGAGAAGATCATGTTCTTTGATCTGTACATTTTCATCAACACCCCAAAACCAAGTGAGTTCAAAGGCTTCAAAGGTTATCTCTAAAACATCCTATGGTTGTTTTAATATCATTCAAACCTATATAAATGCATCCTAGATGGTTTGGTTTTGTTATTAACTCAAAAATAATATTGTTATTTTTAAAGCTTCTGTTGCTAGGTTTTTTTATTTATGAAAAACACATTTATATTTATTATCAAAACCCATCAGTGGTATCAGAGTCATCTTTTATATGTTAGAATGATTTTTCATGTTTTATAATATTTGGTTTTTGGAAAACAAGCATGCATTTCTTTTTGTTAAGAAAAATCCATATTTGTCTTCTTTGGCAACTTATTGGTTAAATATGTTTATTTTTATATATAACCATTTTCATGCATTTTGGTTATATAAAAGTTGCCTTAGAAAAAACAAAGAGTTGTTTGTTAAAATATTTGATATGTTTTTGTGTATAAACAAGCTGTTTGGACATTTGTGTTGTATTTGGTTGATATTTATTTGTTCATAAGATGTAATAGATAAATATGTATTTTTCATTTGTTGATTTGTTGTAATAAATTAGTTAGACTAGTTGTATTTCTTTTTAAATGTAACAAGATGAAGAAATGACCATTTTGAATATGACTTAACCACTTGAGACCATAATCCCAACCATGAGCTTCTACTCTTGGTTTTGGGCTTAATTATAGTCTTAATGGTTTAAGAGCAACAACCTTCACAACATGAAGATTTTAATTTCATTTTGCAAACAATAGTTGACTTGGCAAGTGGGAGCTTGAAGACCTTTTGAAGTGTCCCTTAAGTCCTTTAGGAAAGACTTCATAATTCTTGTGATGGCTCACAAAAATTATTACTAGACATGGCTTGGTTTATACACATTATAATACATGCTTGTGATGTTTATTTTATGTTAAATGTATGTTATATTTTATGTATGAAAATGGTTTTTGCATGTCAAATAACATTTTTTCATAAGATAATATCACTTGGAGTTTGAGTAAAAAATATTTAAAAGATAACATAAGATGTTTATAAATAGATATTTATAAAAACGTTTTACCGGTTACCAGTTTACCGGTTAAAACTCAATTTTTGTTGAAAATAGTTTTAGTGTAAAACTTATAGATACCCAACTTTAAAATATTTGAAATGGTTTAAAAGATGTTTAAACTTTATATAAACTGCATGTCTTTATAATAAATAAGGAGCTTTTATTAAAAAGACTAAAAATCGGTTTATAGCGTTATAACGGCAAATGCTAAAACTAGTGATTATTTTTTGCGTCGAAACTTATTATATGATATTGGTGTTATAAACATAACGCAACATTTTGATATTATGTTTTATGCATGCCAAATGAGATTTAAAACATACGTATCATCACCCACGTTTTGGTTTATCAAAATATGACTTTTATCATGAGATGCATAAAATTGAGTTTATAAAAAAAATGATTTTATTCTACAAATTCATGAAGTCATAAGTTTTTTATTGTTAAAAGGAGATTTAAAATTGTGATTTTAAAACTCATCCAAAACTCCAAGTCTTAAATATAAAATGAAGTTTTATTAAGACCATTACCGGTTCTTAAAACCGCTGTACGACTAAACTTTAAAATATTGGATTTTAGTTTATAATTGATCGCGGTTAATGGCAAATAAAATGAAGTTTTATTTGACACCTTAAGAACCTTATAACAAGCGATATGAATTTTACAAAAGGGCACATGAATTGTTGGATGCATGCAATATTCATGAGACCATGTTTTTATAATTATAATTGTAAAACATATATAAAAACTTTTCTTAAAAATGCAAGTCATTGTTGTCCTTTTGAAGAACACTCGGTATCATTTGTATGGTCTTGGTGGGCGATGGGTCACCTAACCACTAGGATTTTCATATGATGATCGGGGTAGTTTTGTAGTTTCTGGTGTCTAAAGGGTCACCTTGTCACTAGTTAGTTGCGATACTACAAGTTGTTTCAAGTATGATGCCTTGATCGGAATATTGTGTGATAAAGGTCACCTAAGCATGAGAGGTCCGAGGCATAGATGGGATAAACATGCCAAGTTAAGCAATAGTTGTTTGGGATCCCATTCTCTAGGAATTACATAGTAATCACTACCTACCGAGTTTTATTAAGTTATGTGATAAATGTCACGTAACCATTTACTTGTTTCGGTACTTGGATCCTAGACTTTAAAAAATTAATGTTTTAAGAAACAATAAAAGGTATTAATTTTTAAAGACTTAATATTGAAAATACTAAATGAAACTTTCTTAAATTTTGTTAATAACTGTTAATACTCATACGCCCTACAAAATCTCTCTTGTTGAGTTTCAAGAGAAAGTAACACTTGACGGTTATAATTTCTATAACTTGTATAATACCTTGAGGTTCTTCTTTAAGGATAAATAGAAATTATATATACTAAAAGATCACATACCTGAACAACCTCTACAAGCCAGTCAGTCTGATCATGATACTTTGATGGAAGTATTATTGTGATGATGTTGATGTGTCTCACATCATGATGGAGTAATTAACCTCGACTTGTAGAAAGTCTTGGATAATAATGAAACATATCAGATGTCTCATCAAGTAAAACAGATATTCAAATCAGAATAGTAGAACATGTTTCAAACCTGTTCAAACATTGAATAAAAGGAAAAGTCTAATAGATTGTGTACTCAAATAGAGTTATAGTTCAGTTAAGGGATATGCAACATAAACCCAAAAATCAAGAAAGGACCAAATGATTAGTGTTGTTTGTATCGTGGAAGAAACTGGACACGAAAAGAGGAATTGATCCTCTAATCTCATCGAGCTGAAGAAGTCTGACTTGGACAAGACTTCAGATATCACTTCAGATATCTATATGATAGAACTATTTATGTTCCCATCATTCAATTGAGTGTGTTATAATTCAAGTGACACTAATAATTGATATTATGTGCTGATGTTTGGAAGAAATTGATGGGTTTTGAGCATTACAACATTCCTATGGTGCACATGCAACCCCAATGCTTTGGATCTAGGTTTTTCTCAAGTTATACATGAAAATTAACTATCCAAAGCAAAACCCTATATCTAGCATACATAATTTCGAAATTCATATATATAAAAGTAGGGCTTGATCATTACCTCACTTGTTATGTAGTAATAACAAGAACACGTTGACTCTTGAAAGTTTAGTGCCCCAAGTGTTGCACCTCTAATGGAGTCACAAACACCCAATGCAAAGAATGAGAGAAGATAGGTGGGAAATCGGCTATGGTTCTCTTATACACAAGTGTTGGACGAAAATCCAAGGATAAGCCTCCTTATATACTTGTGGTATTAGGGTTTTTAAGTGGAAACCCTAATTTCCTTGCTTAGGGACAAAGCAACTCATGGACACCCCATTAGAATCCCTTGGACGAAATCTATAGGGCCTCCCTATAGAATTTCATCCACTACTATTCAAAGGGTCCAAGAGCCCAGTTTCACAACTATCAATGATTTGCAAAACAACCCCTCGCCTTATTAATTAGTTCCTTTAATCCCAAGTTAATTCTAGATTAATTTCTGATTAATTAATAATTAATAATATGATTTCCAAATAATATATTAATCTTATAATATATTAATAAAATCATTTTAACCACTAATTTATTATTCCAAATAATAAATTCAACTCTCTCTCCACTAGTCATCCTGTCAAGTTGCATGAGTGAATGTAACCCAAAAGGACCATGCTCATAATCAAATCAAGTACATACATACCAAATATAGTTGTGGGCTTAGACACCTAATCCAACAGAAATAATCAACTGTTAGCAAGCGAATGATATTTCATGCTGAAGATGTAACAAGTGACGTTATAGTCTTTATTTAAACAATAGATGTTTTGTACCTATTCTTATAGGAACATGTAATGGTTGAAAATTTATGAATAAATCTACATTTACTTATTGTTTAATGGGTGTTCGCATTCATGTTCTGAGAAAATGTATTTTGTGTTAGAGAATATTTTTCTTATAATGTCAATTATGAAGTAAATCTATAAGCTTTCATTAAATTAATAGTTGTAAAGATAACGCCTATATAATCAAATGATATTTGATTCAAACTTATCTATGTCTTAATCATCATGACTATATAAATATGAAACACATATACAAACTTCAAAAGGATGGAAATTTTAAAGGAAAATGAGCTTGATTCATTTGATATATGTGAATCCTATTTATATGGGAAGATCATTCACAAGTGTCTTTATCTATTAGTAGTTAAAGAATAAAAGGTTTGACAAAGAGTTATACATAAGTGATGTATGTAATCTTTTTCAATTCATTAATAGATTTGGTGATAGAAACTTAATCAATTTCACTAACGACTTTTATTCGTTATTGTTGAAACTTTTGATTAGCTCAAATTGTTTCACAGTGAAGATTGAAATTCAACTTAATGAGAGTATCATTAACCTTTCGTTGTGATAAAGAAAATGAGTTTTTGTAAACTAAGTCTTCTTGGAACATCTTAAGAGTTGTGGAATAGATTCACAACTCATTCCGTCAAAAACACTCACTCATCATTAGTATGGTTCTTGTGGCATAAGATCGCCTGGTCGCTTGGATCTATCTTTTGATGTTCGAGGCAGCCTTCAAATTCTGTAGTGGGATAGGGTCACCTGGCCACTGGTTGAATGTCGACAGTATAAGTTTTAAAATAGTATAACATAGACCTTGTAGTCTATTACACATTGTTTTTTAAGAAGAACTATTTACTTTATAAAATTTTGGAATTATGCTCACTGCAACAAATATATATTGAATATATATATTTCCATCCAAACAAGTAGATTGAAGACTTCATTAGACTAAGGATATAATGGTCTATCCTTATCTAAAAGGTATGGAGTTATAGAGCTTATGTTAGAAAATAAGCATAACCACTCTAACATCTACTAACTGCATTTATGTAGATTATCCTAAATGATTATTTAGGATGAAGTTTCTACCATCTCACTAATTGTCATTCTAGAAGTTAAGTACTTAGAAAGTTCTTTTTCTAAGTGGGAGCAATATAGAACTTTAAGAGCTAAAGATCCACAAATCAAATGCATCATAGTTTGGAACTAGCAAGTTTTTCAACTATTGTTGAATCTGCTCAATGGTTGATCAGAAACTAATAAAACACATAGAGATGTATTAATGTATGATTATCAAGTGTGGGCTTAATTAATATTCCTCGATATATGTCGAATATAAAGATGAAGTGAGTTTTCAAAGGAGAAAACATACATGAATGAAAATCTTCTCAGATTCAAGCTGACATCTCAAAGTAAGAATCTTCTTTCTTAGAAGATAATTACATAGTGTGATTCAATTATAATTCAAGGTGAATCTTGTGTTTTCTATAAAGCTAGTGGGAGCACAGTAACATTTCTAGTCTTATATGTAGTCGGCATACTAATTCTTAGAATAAAGATCTATGTAGATAGATCATGGCAACTTAAAGGATTATGTGAAATTGCATTAATTGTTATGGATCTTAAAGATCTTAAGATAAAAGACTCTAAGAGAGTTTGTCTTGTCAAATACCACATGACATGATTTTGAGCAAAATACTAGTGCAAATGTTTTTGAACTAGATAATATGATTGTATTCCATATGTTGTTGCAATTGGATCAATCATATATGTCATGATTATGCATGAAATGCATGAAGACCAGATAAGTCGTATGCTTAGAGCATGTCGAATGATACCTTTATAATCCGAGAATAAGTCATGGCGTGGCTTAAAGGAACATTCTTAAGTAGTTGCGATAACTAAAGAAATATTCCTAATCTGTGGAGTATTATTACAAGTAAGCTATGTCTAAAGCTGTTACACATTTGCTAAACTTCCAAATAAATTGAGATGTTTCTTAATCGGGCGTGTCCTCATTATGAATGAAGAGGAAGTTACATGGATAGTCTTTCCATGTAGATTTTAATTGTAGTTACACATCAGAGTTAGAGTACATTGTGGTTTGGAGAACCACATACAAATATGCTTAATGTATAGTTCTTTATGACTATGAGTAATCCCATTACGCAAATATTGGTATCTAAGTCATATTTAAGCATCTAATTCATTCTCAATAGTTTATTCTTTATATATGAATTATATACATAAAGCTGAAAATGTTATGTATTCGTAAAGTCTATACAAATCGAGTTTGTCAAATCTACTTAACAAAGCTCTTTCATTAGCTAAAGTATGAAAGTTAAGTTTGTGGTATAAGGCCTTGTTGATATAAGTAGATGTATTTGATTGAATTTTAGTATTTAGATATTGTAACAGTACAAGCAACATATATTGTAATGAATGATATATTGGATATGAGTCTTCATTAAATAATTGTTGTGTTCTATATTAGCATGTTTAAATCCTTGAATAACTAGGTTATTCTAAATGTCCATAGTCGTTCATAGTTGTGGGAGCATCTATGAGGTAAGACTAATATGAGTGGATAAATTGATTTTCACGGAGATGAAAATAGCAAGAGCTCCTACCAACTTCATAGGTACTTGATTAGGAGAATAAGTACTGGGCCTGACCCGCATCAAAATCGCTTTATGGATTGTAGTCATGAGTGATGTTTTGATCAAGGTTGTATCTTTCTATTCTTAGAATTGAGATACATATTTGGGACTTGAAGTGTAGGGATTTTTGTGCTTTGACATGGTTTAACGCTCGTTCCGTAAAAGGCAATCATAAGGGTCATTATTGGGTATGACATGAACTACATTGATGGGCGTATGTAGTCAAGATGGGATTTGTCCCTCATATTCGTTGCGAGTTAGACATCTAAGGCCTTACTAAAAGTTGAACACTAAATGAGATTGATCGCGATCCATATCTTATGTTTCAACATGATGTCTGAGACAAAGGAAAAATTGATACCACACCTTTATTAACAATTGTAGCTTAGAGCTCCTGTAATTGGTTGTTGATGACATGAAATCCTTCATATGTTTGTTAGGGGCAGTAGCCCGTTGCTAGACGTCAACTACTGTCTATGTCAATTTATAATGAATCTTGTGCAAGTGGGAAATTGTTGAATCTATATGCCCAATAATCACTATGGAGTGATATTGCTAATAATATATGATCCTATAGGGTCACACCTTTATCAAGTTGACACATTTTGTATATTTATTATTAATATGATTATTAATAAATAATATCAAATCTTGTATTTTAATTAGGGAATAATTATTGATTTATGAAAATAATAATTATAAGAGAGTATAACTAGTTATTATTTCATATGGTATGAATTAATAAGTCATGCAAAACTTTTTGGACTAGTTGAATATTTTTTGTCTTTTACCTGAAGACAAAGTTTATATTTTATAAACTTTGAGTTTATAAAATTTAAACTAATTCTTTTGTATCATGATGGAATTAGGAGACAAGTTTTGTCTCTTTCTTTCACTATATGGCCAGAAGTTTGGACAAGCATGGGAGGTTGCTTGTAAACCTTCCTCCCATGCTCCCCATGCTCCTAAAAGCTAGTAAATACTTTATATTATTATATGGTGTTGCTTTTGCTTTTGCATGGGTATTTAAAGAGGGGTCTTGCATGAGTTTGAAGCTAGTTTTTCTAGTGAATTCTATCCATTATTCCATATGGACGAAACTCTCTTCTACTCTCTACATCTATCTCTTTTGAAGCTAGTTTGGTGATTAGAAGACCTCTTGAGTTGTCTCCTTTAGTGGTTATTTGATTTAAGCACTTAAAGGCTTAAGAAACTCAAGAATACAAGAAGGAACTAGCATTCCATGTGCCTTAATCTTGATGGTGGATACTTGTAGAGAAGATCATGTTCTTTGATCTTTACATCTTCATCAACACCCGAAAACCAAGTGGGTTCAAAGGCTTCAAAGGTTATCTCTAAAAAATCCTATGGTTGTTTTAATATCATTCTAACCTCTATAAATGGATCATAGATGGTTTGGTTTGGTTATAAATTCGAAAATAATATTGTTAGATTGAAAGCTTCCGTTGCTTGTTTTTTTTTATGAAAAACGCATTTATATTTTGTATCAAAACCCATCAAATCTGTCACCACAGGAACATAGAGCACTGACTTC
Source organism: Lactuca virosa (assembly GCF_052849685.1). Lineage (NCBI taxonomy): Eukaryota > Viridiplantae > Streptophyta > Magnoliopsida > Asterales > Asteraceae > Lactuca > Lactuca virosa. Next base: position 373,159,774 of record NC_136430.1, on the reverse strand, counting down.
TTCCTATCAACCCGAGTGTCGACCACATATCCAAGGTAACTCGAACATCCATGTTGAAGATACTGCCTAGCCATGGCAACCAAACAGAAACGTGAACCATCCCTAGTTCCTTCCCCATAGATGGTCAGCTTTCTCCCACTTAGGATATGAACTACCACTAGTTGTCGCTCATAGTCAACAAAAATTTTGAACCGAATCTACCAATCCGTATCCACGATCACACTTACATCCATCATCATAACAATTTTGTAACATCCCAAAAATACTAGTAAAAATTTTCATTTTTCGAAACACCAAAACGATACAACCATTTTTTTTTCAAAACTAATCAATGTATAAAATATTCTCCAACATCACAGTGAATCAAATAAATAGTGTGGAAAAAACTCTAGGGGATGTTTTGCGATCATGTCAGGCCCTTCCCTTTGGAACAAGAAGTACCTGAAACATTTAAACCACAAAACCGTAAGCACAAATCTTAGTGAGTTCCCCAAAATACCACATACCACACATAACATAACGGGTCTATTTCAACCCCCGAGTGAATGTTATGGGCCAAATCATAGTCTTACCATCACTTTCAGCTATGGGCCAAATCATGGTCTTTACTTGTACATAACGGGTCTATTTCAACCCTGGTCTTTCAACCCTAGTCTTTCACAAAAATGCTAGGACCTAAACTCCGGTCTTTCATAGAAATGTCAAGGGATAAATCCCGGTGTTCCATCAAAAGCCTGGTCAAAATTCAACAGTCAAAGTCAACTTCAATTAACCTCCACGTCGTGGCCATCCTTTGTCCGCGTCGTGGCACCTTCTTGACAAAACATTCGCGGCCAATGGAATCGCAATGTCGTGGAAATCATGCTACCACGACGTGGAAATTGTATAGTGAAAAGCTTAATGGATTAATATCTCAATCCATTAAGCCATAAGCTCATATTTTCCAGAAGGCTTCTTGGGACACTAATGATCCATAAAAATCCTTGCTTTGATAAAATGCACGTTCGAATCATATCATTTTCTCAACTAGGTCAAAATTAGCATAAATGGGAGTCAAGAACCATGCACGAGCTCAAAGTAACATAACTCTTCAGATCTAGAACATCTAACCCTCTTGGGACTACAAGGATAAATAAAGTTGCAAACTTTATTGAATCCAACCACTCCAAACACCAAGAACATGAAGAAAAGCCAATAAAACTTATATCTAAAGAGAGCTATCCAAAAAAAATCCAAAAAAGAGGACTCATAAAGGTCCAAAAGGTGATCTTAGAGGCAGGGAGAAGTTTCTTGCTTGATTCTTGCAATAGAGCCTTCTTTTCCTTCCTTCCATTTGCACCAAAACACCAAAATAAGCTCAAGAATTGAGGAAAGGGGATTTGGGTTTGCTTCAAGGCTTTTGGAGGCGATGGAGGATGAGGTTAGGGGAAAAACTGGCCACCACTTCCTTTAAATAGATCCTTATGCCCCAAAACGTAAGGTTTTCCCATAATCAGCAACCACGTCATAGCCAATATATTGCCACCCCGTGGTGGCTAAATGAGATGCGTGTTTCATGCGGCCTTACCACATCGTGGTGATTTCTCCACCACATCGTGGCCATCCAAAAACTCATAATTTATTTTAAGATTCATACCTAAAAATACGAATGTTACAAGGAATAAGGTAAACCTGGAACCCTTCACCCAAAATCTCCAACACATAGTCATTATAATTATCCGAGGCTACAACTGTGTGGTCATCGACAATGGCGACTTCTAAGGGTCGATCCAATGTTCCAAGGGCAATATGAAAATCCCTACTAAACGAAGATGACATACAAGATCAAATCACACCCAAGTCAAACAACACTAACATAGGTAATGAATTCACTAGGAATGTACCTACAGATGCATAGATATAAGCATATATGAAGAATAAATTGACCTAACAATAAATGGACACATACCAGTAACAACGTCTGGTACCACCGTGGTCTCCTCTGCTGTCAACCGGAAAGCTCACCCTTGGGTATTTGGGGCCTCATCCTTCCCCTGGTGACCGTCAGTGATGCGCACGGTCGCACGAGCTAGAGTCTGCACTGATCTTGAGGCAAGCATTAGGCAATTGGTCTTCACCTGGCCCTTCTGATTGCAACTGAAAATACACGAAAACCTTTTTGTAAATCCTTCGCAAAGTTCCCCTCCTTGATACACATATAGTACACCGTCCTTGCCCGACAGGGACTCTCATGACCCTTACCGCACTTGCTGCAAGTGCGGCCTCTCTGACCTCCTGATCTTGAATCAGCGGGTTTGAAATGCTTAGTCACCGACTGTGACTACACTAGAATAGGCCTCTTTTCTCTCCTCTATGTCTCCATCTCACCCTCTCTCACATACGTCTCCAACTCAATCTTTATCCTCCTGGAATTGGACTTCAGCTCAGCCAATCTTTATCCTCCTGGAATTGGACAAACTCTTTGATATCCTTCTTCAGTATACTTAAGTATCGGTTCATCCACACCTACTTCGAATTAGTATACTCTGGGACAAATATGGACCTCTCATGGAACATCCTGGTGATACCCAACTCTATTGTCTGTCTGAGTGACAAGTACTCATGAGCTATTATTCCCTCTCCAGCAATGGAACATACTCAGCACAAAACATCTCATATAACTACTCCCAAGTCATCATGGATCGCTTTGCAGGAAAAAAGCCCTGAGTCACATGCTTCCACCAGTCCTTCGCTCCCAAGTAAAGAATGTTCAGCGAAAATCGAACCTTCAGATCCTTCGGACATGAACATGTATAGAAGCATCCCTCAACATCAGAAATCCATATCATAGCATCAATTGGGTCCTTTTCCCCATCAAAATCTAGGGGCTAGGTGTTGTTGAATTCATGGTATTACATCATATCACCCCCTTGAGCTCTCGCAACGAAAAGGGTTGTGTTGGTTATGGTACCATAGTGCTCATCTAAAAACTCAATAATCATGGTCTTGATAGGCCCAAACATCTCCAGGATTTCCTCCCTAATCGTTGTGGCCACCTCGGAAGCAATGATCCTACAGATCTCTTCATCACTATTGCTCGTCCTCTCCGGGTCACTTGAAGTAGAACCTCGAGTAATCACCACCATAATGAAACATGTAAGGAAAAGATCAAAACCTGGTCATAACATACACACACACTATACACATTCCTATTAGCTCTTTTGTAGCCTCGAGACTCTTCCTGAATCTCATACAGATCCTATGTTTCCAGTAGTACGGGCCCATACTACGTCCACACTTATCCGTAGTTGACTCAGAATTTCTGCCAAGATTCTAAATCACTAAGCTAGATATCACTAGGGGCATCAACACACCCATACACCTACATGATCCAAGGAGCCACATCTAAACTCCTAGGTACTCAACCTAGGTTTCTCCTCGACCACCTTCTCGCACCGCTAGAAATCTTCATTAATGTCGCCAATTGCTCTGTGTATACCAATCTAACATAATCTATGATCCCATAGACAGTCAAATAAATGATTCCACCTAAAGTCTACAACCAAACAAGGAACATGAATTAAAGCTAAACCAGGCATTCTAGGGCTATAAAATCCTAATTATGTAAAACTATATAGCATACATATATCAATTAATGATATTAATTTCAACTCCTAGAAAAGTATCACAAGCATTCCCCAAGGCTATAAGGCATCACTAAATAAGGCAACTCTATCATGTAATTCCTAAAGGGATCCTCAGTTTATCAACTAACATGCATCTCTAACAGCTCATATAACAACAACTCAAATCCAACATATAAAACAAGTATGGATATTTTGGGAGATCACTTTCTCAGGCTCTGACTCACTCTACATAATACATCTTCTTTTCTTCTTCTTTGAGGTTTATTCTTTTAATAAGGTTTGTAAAAACTCTGAGATCTTTAGTTTGAGTTCGGAATCCTATGAGTGATCATCCAAATCCCTCAAACTACAGGTCTGATGCCAACTTGTAACATCCCATTCTCACAAACAAAATTTTCATTTTTAAATTAGGTAAAAACATTGTTTCTGTAAAACCAAGTCAAGAGAAACCATAAGTATGAAACTACAGTCATCCCAAAATCAGAGTAACATACTAATGTGGAATCACAAAAGTTGTGGATAAGTGTGTACAGTAAAGGCTTCACCTTTCGACGATCATTTGAAGTATTTGAAACACATTTAAATCCACAACAGTAAGCACGAAGCATAGTGAGTTCCCCCAAAATATCACATACAACACAACATAATAAGGAACTAGGAGTTATCAACAACCCTAGGACTATCAGTAGTCCTGAGGTCTATCAACAGTTATATGGGCTCACAGCAGCCCTATGGGTTATCAATAACCCTGCAGACTATTAGCAGTCCTGGAGTTATCAGCAACTCAACACACACAACAAAAATTAGAAAATAAGACTTGTCTAATCTAGCATACACACATAGGTAATACAGTGGGAAGACTCACCTCGAAACTAGCAGACAAACACAATAACTCTCTGTCAGCGAAGACTGGTACTATGAATCACCTAATCATCAATGTAGAAGCACACTCTCAGTCTACACCCTAAACCCTTAAGCTGACTAAAAAAGTCAACCAAGCCAATAATCAATGGTCGAAGTCAACCCCGTCTGACCTCCATATCGTGGCCACCCATAGGCTACATCATGGCAGCTTGACGACAAATGCGTGGACACCAAACTAAGTAATACAATTCACTTTTCTAACCACCACCACGGTCCAGAAACCAAATAGGGCACTCTAAGGTTCTGGTGTTCTTTCAAACTCTAAGAACAAGAAGATTTAGATCAAAAAAATAATAAAATGACCTAAAGCAAGATCTAGAGAGATAATATGAAAGGTGGACACTTTATACCTCCAAAAGACCAGTAATGTGATGAAGATGCAAGATCTAAGTTGGAACCAAGCACACAAGCACCAAAATGGACTCATTATTCCTTAGACCTTCATAAAAATGGCTTCATACACTCAAAACACACATATGAAGGCCATGGTTTGGATGGGATAAGATCTCAAAGGGTGCAGGTTGCCAAAATGAGGCAAACCTAGGAGTTAGTGCCTTTAAATAGGACACAAACCTGGAGATCTAGGGTTTTGCACCAAAACAACCACCACGTTGTGGTGCTCCATGAATATATGTCCTCAACTGAATATTCCATGTCGTGCTCCCTCCATCACTACGTTGTGGTCAAATCAAAACCCCATAAAAATTAGATTTATATAAAATAAACTCAGAAGAAGCATATCCAGAAAAGAAATGTTACAATTCTCCCTGACTTAAAATTGATTTCGTCCTTGAAATATGTCCTTACGAATTGCTCTTAAAACATCCTCTGAAACCCTTGTTGTTTTTCCAATTCTACTCCCTTTCTGTACAAGTCGACACAACCTAGTGTACCATAATCTACAACAAACATCGCAAGGATTTCAAAATCAAGTGTATAATCCATTCCTGAGTGGAGCTTCCAGAAGGTTGATGTCTCGCCCACTAAAGAGCTACAACAATACCCTAAATAGACAAACTCTTATTGAAATAAAAGATGAATCCATCCTTAGTGAGAAGCACATGAATTGATGAAGAAAAGAACACCAACACACTACAACTAACCAACACCGATAGGCACTCAATCCTTAATCATAATTTGAAGACTTCTAGATCATGCCTATTTTCTAGGCAGACAAGACTACCCCACACATCGACCATGTTGACCAAAAGTTCACAGACTCAACCCATCCAAGATTTCCTCGGCCTCGTACCGTCCTACTGGTAACTAGGGTAACTGAATCAACAACCAACAATCATCAACGACAACCTCGCATATAGATGCAAGGGAGAAATCTAAACAAGAAGTAACTAAACTAGCCTACACATCCACTCGACTCTAAAATCCATTCATCTAAACATAGAAACAACTAAACAAAAGATAAGCGGGTCTGATAAATCCATACCAAATTCAAAGAACATATCTAAAGTTTTCAATTACCCACTTGAATTCATGGCATGTCATCACTAAACCACTGCTCCCACGAGTGTAACCGCGGGTAATCCAAAATATCGTATGGCATCCAATATCTCATAACAACTTAGGTGCATAACTATCTGATAGTTCATCCAAAGGACCTACAACGAACACCCTCACCGGTAGTTAACTCTCACTAAACCCTCCTCGCACAAAATGAACAAGAATCTACAAGAAGAATCTCAACAAGGAACAAAAGATATACATTCAAGACTTGTCCCACAAGTCAACATCTTATCAAAATCAGCCCCCAAGTTCGTCCGCTACAGATCTATCAGTAGTACTTTCATACTGCTCAAACAAACTACTATGCCAAATGACTAACAAACCAACACACGGATCTCTATGACCCAACTATTGGACCAACTCACGTAAGTTAAATCCACGATGGTTCACGGCACGCCATGACACTATTCGACCATTGGAATGAGAAGCTCACGGTTACTCACTGTCCATGCCATCTTTCAACCACGTGCATTAAGAATCCTTAGCAACACCTAGTGGCCCTATAGGTACACGCCCATCATCCTACCGACCTACAGGAACCCAATAAACATCTCATTCAACATTTTCCAAAACAATATGTGCCAAACAACTCTATAACACGTAACCCTTCTACAATACAGTCAGCCACCGACACATCATCAGACTAAACATAGCCGAACGCAACCAGAAAATAAGATAGACAGTTAAACGCTTGTTCGAAATTGAAAGTAATAAATCAAATAAGGACCATTTCATAAAGTCGGACCAAGTGTTCTTAGGCGATCTTACTCGGTCCACATACACTTCTCACGACGATATTTGTTGAATTGTCAACATTTCACACTCCCCAGGAGAAAACACAATGCTCCTCAGGCCGACATTGTTCCTTCTTCATCATAACCTTAACCAAAGGGTGAAGTACTAGTGGATCAACCGAAGTGATGAACCTCAACCGCTAATAGAAACATTCTTCTAACAACAAAAATAAGATCCCACACCTTAAATAAAGTTGAACAGATCCGACCAATGCACACTTAAACCAACAAAACCTCCAAATTTGGAGAAAATTTCCAAGATCATCAAGAAATGTTGTCGAAAGCCTAATTGAATCATTCCAAATACCAATATATAATTATCAAGAAATGTTGTCGGAAACCCTGATCGAATTAGTCCAAATACCAACCCAGCCGGCGCAACATGTCAAAACTGGATTCTGTGTAGAACATAGTCACACCGGAAAAACTAGATAATGTCGTTATGAAATCCAAATTCCCAATAGTCAAGGACAGTTGCCAACTCGACCTACTAAGAACAATAATTGCACAACCAAAAATTTGAGATTACACATACATAGAGGTTTGTTGGGTTTTTATTCGAAAATTTAGTTTCACAAACGGTAAAAACGGCAACGAAAGCTTTAAAATTGTTGAATAAAACTAAAATCATTTTAACCCACCAAGGATCTTTTGCAAGACTTAGAAAGATAAGAAAACTAGCATAGCAAGAAAAGTGTTACAACCTTTGAAGACTTTGATTCTTATGGGAGATTGGAAGTTGATGAAGTATGGAATGAAACTTCAAGGTAGAAGTTCTCTAGAGATATCCACCAACAATAAATCAACTTGATAAGATGCTAGTCTTCTTCTTGTAATAAAAGAATCTCTTAAGCTCTTAAAACAAAGAAACTAGCTTGTCTTCAAAGAGAGTATTCAAGTATCATCTTCATCTTTATGTTCTTAACAATTTAAGAGACAAAAACTAGAGAGAATATAGAGATAGGAAGCACAAAATTTTGTGGCTTTTAGCTAGTAAAAGAAGAAATACATGCAAGCCTTTTAATCATCTTAATCCAAGTCCTTACCCATTGAGTCTTGATGCTATAATACACCATGCATATAGCAACAAAAGGCTACAAGTGTAAGAACATGGATTTATGATTAAATAAATGCAAGCATGTCTTCTTTTCCCTTTATTGTCTCCTTGAATATTTTATAAAATAAAGAAGCTAGTTTTTCTATAAAAACTCTTCTAATTGTTATAACTTATAAAACATATAAATCCATATAAGACAAAAACCCCTTTTGTTCTAAAAAGATGTACATGACATAATAAACCATACCTTATGATATATTATTATATATTTTGATACTTAACATTGAAAAGTAATGTTTCCTTGAAATAAATAATTTCTAATTAATTACAAGATATATATTTATTTATCAAGAATCAAATTCTTATAAATAATATATTTTTATCAAGTTGTTAGTGTGACCCTATAGGATCATATGTTATTAGCAATATCATTATATAGCGACTCTTGGGCATACAAGATCTTTCAATCTCCTACTTGCACAAGACTCATCATAGATTGATATAGACAACGATGAACGTATAACAACATTTCACTACCCCCAATAACACATGACGAAGAATGCCATTCATCAACATCCAATTCCCAAAAGCCTCAAGCTTTAATTAATGTATTAAGGTAAGTTTATAAATTATCCCTTTGTTACAGACATCTTGTTGAACATGAGCCTTGGATCACAATCAATCTCATTTGTAATTCAACTTTGGGTAACGCGCGTTAGATGTCTAACTCTCAACACATAAGAGGAACAAATCCCATCTTGACTACATAAGCCTCTTGCATAGTTCACACCGTACCTGAAAATGGATTTTATAACTGCCCGGTTAAGGATCAGCGTTTCACTATATCAAAGCACAGTACTCCCTATACTTAAGTCCCACTATGTGTCTCAGGTGTTATGGATTCAACTATAGTACATTTTAATCAGGTGTCACTCATGACTACGATATATGAGTTGATCTTGATGCGGGTCCGTTTAGTACTATTTCTCTAACAAGTACCTATGAAACTTGGTTACAACCACTTGCCTACTTTCATCTAGTGAGAGTCAACCAATCCAATTCATATTAGTCTTACATTATAATTGCTCCTACAATTACAACCAACTATGAACCTTTTAGATAAATAAATTATTCATGGATTAAACATGTTAATATAGAACACAACAAGTATTAATGTGATGATCATATCCCAATATATCAAAACATTATGTAATAGTTGTTGTTACAATGTTCCAATATCGAAATACTAAATCCAAACCAAAATCCCATTTCTAGAATAATAAAAGTCTTATGGCTGAAGTGTGACCACTCATACTTAGCTTAAAAGGAAAGACATTATTAATGGCTTCAACTAAATTTAATTTGTGTGAATTTCGCGAATACTATATCTCCATATTTGACTTTTACTCTATGTATAGTTAAATATCTTAGAGAATATGATTAGTGTTCTTTCATGACATAGAGTCTCTTAGCTTGATTAAGTGAACTCTCAAAGTCACAAAGATTTCTATGTGATCATTGAATGGCAGAAATCAACATAGCTTTTCAATGAACTCATTCATCCAATCATATCTGACTTCAACTTTAAAATTTGTGTATTCTTATTTTGTAGTAGATTGTGTCATTATGTTTTGCTTGGACCTCATTCCAACTAAAATTACTCTTCATTCCAAAATGAAGTCATATTCCAATTATAATTCATAATTATCTATATTTATTTAGAAATCAAAATCATATGTATCTCTTCACATTAAGATTTTATTCTAAACTAATTTTCTCATATACATTCTCTTAGATCTTTTTAAGTACTCTTAGAATGTTCTCACAATCATCTAGTGACTTAACCATGTATTCAATTTTGTATCTCATAATATGACATAAATGATTGATTTATTTGCCAAGCAAACAAAATATAAATCATTTCATCTAGCTCAAACCTATGTGCTAGGTTCTTTGAGACAGACTCAAAAAGGTGTCATGTAACAATGCAAAGAATCATCCAAAGGAATCTTGTATCTTGACCTCATTCAAGATATTTTTAATTCATTCAAAAGATTTTATAACTTTCAACATTCATATTTATCTATTTCTATAGATTTTAGATTCCAAGAATGTATCTTGTCATTCCTAAGTCTTTCATTCTAGAAATACTTTCTGAGTCAAGGTTAAAACGACCTTGCATAGTCGGGATATTATTTCAAATGATTAAATATTAAATATGTCTCATTTGTACAAGATTAGGAATATCACTATCCTCGCACTAGTTCTTAGTAAACACCCATGTTCTTTTAATTTTGATATAAAAGCATACCTTGTATCTTTATATTAAAATGACTATTCCAACCTTGAGATGTTTGCTTTATATCCACAAGCAGATCTTAAGCCTTACACATTTGGTTAGGATAGCATGGATTAAGAAAACCTCCAAGCTAAGCTATATAGATATCTTCTAGTAGATGTCTATTAAGAAAAGCGGTCTTCCTTGAAATCTACTTGCTATATCTCATATTAAGAAAAGCGGATCTTTTTAAGTACTCTTAGAATGTTCTCACAATCATCTAGTGACTTAACCATGTATTCAATTTTGTATCTCATGATATGACATAAATGATTGATTCATTTGCCAAGCAAACAAAATATAAATCATTTCATCTAGCTCAAACCTATGTGCTAGGTCCTTTGAGACAGACTCAAAAAGGTGTCATGTAACAATGCAAAGAATCATCCAAAGGAATCTTCTATCTTGACCTCATTCAAGATATTTTTAATTCATTCAAAAGAGTTTATAACTTTCAACATTCATGTTTATCTATTTCTATAGATTTTAGATTCCAAGAATGTATCTTGTCATTCCTAAGTCTTTCATTCTAGAAATACTTTCTGAGTCAAGGTGAAAACGACCTTGCATAGTCGGAATATTATTTCAATTGATTAAATATTAAATATGTCTCATTCGTACAAGATTAGGAATATCACTATCCTCGCACTAGTTCTTAGTAAACACCCATGTTCTTTTCATTTTGATATAAAAGCATACCTTGTATCTTTATATTAAAATGACTATTCCAACCTTGAGATGTTTGCTTTATATCCACAAGCGGATCTTAAGCCTTACACATTTGGTTAGGATAGCATGGATTAAGAAAACCTCCAAGCTAAGCTATATAGATATCTTCTAGTAGATGTCTATTAAGAAAAGCAGTCTTTCTTGAAATCTACTTGCTATATCTCATATTAAGAATATGAAGTTATAGCAAATAATATCCTTGTTGATCTCATCATAGCTACTTATGAAAAGTTTTGATCATCGTCAATGTCATGAGTATGTTAAGGACCATTGTTAATGACATGAGTATGATAAAATCCTTTTATGACAAGCCTTGATAAATATGCATGATATCCATGTATATATTCTTTGTAAAGGAATCTATTACTCCATCTAGCCTTGCTATAGAGAGGAAGACTAATCAAGCCAATACTTGATTATTAAACATGGATTACATCTCAATGTTCATGACTCTAAGTCATTTGTCAGATTCAAGATCTGATATAACATTTTGGTAGTTGATGGTTTAACTTGAAACCATCACGAACTCATCAATGAGAGATTCCACATTTCTCAAGTCATACATGATTTCTACCAATATTGTGAACAATTTGTGTTTATGAATAACTATTATTCATGTTTAGTAATTTCTTGTTAAAACTAGTGCCAACAATTGTTACATTAGGCAATGGTTCTTGAACTACTTCAACTTCCATGTGCCTCCAACTTGCTTTGTCATTAGAAGCTTGCTTTCTGCTAACTCAGCTTTCATAGGAATAAAGAAACTTATTCTTCGTGGGTTTGTATATAATAATCTAAATGCCCTTTTAGAATATTCTACAGTTATGTATTTAGTTGGTGTTTGTATGTCACACCCCCAAACCTGAACGGCGGAAACATTCGGGGGCGGAGGACGTCATGTATAGTATCACAACAATTGCATAATAGTAATCAAAGTACAATAACCATGCATTTCTAAAGTATAAGTTATTACATATGTGTTCAAATCTTTGTATATTTATACCAAAGTGTATAAACAAAAGTTTAAAAGACATGAGTCTATAATACTCCGTCTTCTCAAAACCTCGTGGTTGTACCTGTTTTGCCGGTTGCCTGAGAATACAAGTTATTTGAGAAAAGTGTCAACATTTAAGTTGGTGAGTTCATAAGCATTTATATGAAAATACATGTCATTCAATGAGATGAAATCACTTTTGTTTCCAGAAAATCCGATATTTTCTATAAAACTGAGTTGTAAGCTGTTTGTTTATAAGTAATCGTATCTATCCCAGAAAATCCTATATTTTCCATAAAATTGAATTGTAGTCTTATATATATATTCCAAGACTGAATAGTATAAGTATAAATGCCACACTTAATTTTGTAACATGTAGCTTTATTCGAAGATAAAACCATTTGATGCGCTGGGTAATTACGTAAAATAAATATAATATTAATTTTACGTAAAAATAACGTATTTCCGTTTATCATATGAGTTTTCATAACCGTGCTAACAAATGATTGCCTTCCGCGACGTTCTTCAAGCATCGTTATGTTTGATAATTGTCACCCATAACCTGCCGGTCTTGCTGTAACTAACAGCCAGGGTGCGGGGTCATCAATCGCGTATAGATCTATACACAAGTATCACGCTCTCCGGGAGGAGACTCTGGTTATAAAACATGACTTCCATGTATACCTTGAGTAGGTACAATGAAGACGATGTCTCACAAATTTCCAACGAAAGGGGTAAAATAATCATATTTTTATAATATATCATGTTTATAATATAAAATAATCATACTTTTATATATTCGTTTCTTTGCCATGAAAGGGGTAAAATAATGAGAATGAAACCCAAACTATATTTATTATAGTTTACAATATTTGTTTCATTTGAACTGATAACTGTTGTATCATAAGATGTTCTGTATGTATATGTTTTCATGTAATAGTTATATAAACTATAAGAAAATATAAACAATGGTTTGTATTTTAACACAAGTTTCCTGGTGTTTTACTTGTATTTCCCCTCATTTAAAACACGGAAAAAGTTATAAAAAGTGTAGGGGTATGAACTCACTTGATAAGTGGTGATTTGAGCAGCGCTTCGTTTCTAGAAATGATTTTTCTTAATGAAACTGCGAGTTTCTGATGAAAAACCGGGCTTTACGTGGGCAGAGTTTCGACTGAAAAAGATTACTTTCTCGAGGACTTCGGGGCTTCGGGCTTTCTTTGGGTCTTAGGGGGGTTTCCCTAGGCTTCGGGGTGATTTAGAGTGGCTAGATAGGGTATTGAGAGTGAAAGAGCGTGAGAATTAGCAACCATTCCCAGGAGGCTTCACATGCTATTTATAGGAGGCTGAGGCCTCGCCTTACACTGGGAGTACTTTGGTACACTGGACGTAGATACGTGGCCTCTGATCGGGTTCCGAGCTTCGGACGTGTCGAGGCTACTGATACGCGTCGAGGCTAGTCTGAGTACGCTGGGCGTAGTGGCTACGTGCCTTCTGTTTGGTTTCCGGGCTTTGGTCGTGTCAAGGCTACTAACACGCATCGAAGCTAGACCGAGTACGCTGGGCGTACTGTTTTGTACGCGGGGCATACTCCTTTGAGAATTTATTTATCAAACTTCAAAAATTCGTAACTTGCACATACGAGCTCTGTTTTTGACGTTCTTTATATCCACGCGTAGGTGAGACCGTACTCTACGACTTTCGTTTAGATTCCATCGGCTAATTTTGAATTTAGTTTTAATAATATATTTTTAACAGGCAGAGACAGGAAAAGTCTGTTAAAAATTCATAACTTCTTCATCCGATGTCCGTTTTCGTCTGTCTTTTTACCATTGAACTACAAATGATGAGATATTCGATTCTCGTTTAGGTTGTGTCGGCTAAAAATCGCTCGATCTTTAATTCGAATTTCGGGTTGTATACTGTTATGCCGGATCTTAGAAAAATCATAACTTCCTCAAACGAAGTCAGATTTGGATGTTCTTTTTATGCACGCTCTCGGTTTTCCGTATGCTACAACTTTTATTTAGATTGTTAAGGCTAAAATGTTTTTTATCATAATTTCACTTTTTACGTCACACATCGTTGTGCCGGTTCTGTCGCGAAACTTGAATAGGTCATAACTTCTTCGTTATAACTCGAATTTCAGCGTTCTTTATATTTCCGGAAACCTTGTCACGACCACTAAAAGTTTCTTCATAGATATCGAGTTTATCTAACATTTTATTTTTGACGATCATTTTTATCTTAATTTATACATTTTTATAAATAAGTAATTGCACATATTATTCAAATAATTTCTCTTTATTACTTTAAAAACTAGTTACAAAGGTTGACCTAGACTATTACATTGACTTGAAATATCGAGTTGTGTTCTTGATACAATTAATAGTGAATGAAGTATAATCCAAAAAAGGTTAAAGGAGGACATTTCTATCGATTAGAAAGTAAACTATATCAAGTAAAGTTTAATTCACCATTTATCATCACGAAGGCTTTAGATGGTATTACCGAGTTGTATCTTGTGCTTAATCATAGACATTCATTAGAAAGGAAGTCATACACCAAAGTGTATAGTTCCTTAATAATTATTTTCTCTACACTTTATTGAAAATATCATTAGGAATCTCTTATACATAAATAAGATTCACATATTTCAAATAAACTACATTATTTGCCTTCAAAAATCTCTTTTCTTGAAGTTGGAATATGTGTATTTCATTTATATAATAAAGATAACAATGTCATAGATAAGTTCGATTTAAGACAAGTTTAAGTCAAAAGTGCCTTTTATATTGAACTTAATTTTATTTATTAAAATATTGATATTTACATTATAATTCTATTAAGAGATCCATTCTCATGAATAGAAGTTAATCATTTCAAAATATGAATATTATCGTTATTAAAAATGATCAAGTAAATAATCAAACATTTAAATAAAATAACCGAGACATATATTTAGACATGCTAAATTTAAAGCATACATTGTTCCAAAACAAATATTGTTTTTTCAACACAATTATATTATGTTCCAAGCATAAATCATAAACTAAACTTCGAGAGTGTAGTTCCAACTTGCTTGTGCTCAGCTAGTTACTCTTCTATAAATATCTGCAATCAAGTTACAAATATAAGATTAACATTTAAGTACCAAGTACTTGAGTGTTATACGAAAAGTATGAGTTCTATCCAGTAGATACATGAAGTGCTAGTCACTTCCAGACTTTCTTTCTAGATAAGAGGAGCAGTTCCTCTACCAGTGTCCAGTTTCTTCACAAAAGAACCAAGATCCATCTATGTGGGCCTTATTGGATTTGTTGGGCTCAAAGGTGTTTCAGTCCATAAAACATGGGTCTCTTCGATCACACAAGGTGACTCTTTTAGCATTGCACTATTCCAACAAAATATCACTATATTTATTGAAATATTGCTTAACATGTTATATATATATATATATATATATATATATATATATATATATATATATATATATATATATATATATATATAAATTATGCAAAACTTCCTAGAAGTCATGAATAATTGTTCCGAGTATAACGTTAGAAGCATCTTAAGCATCACTATGATGCATTTACTAGGTATCATATTCAGGTCAATTGCTCAAAGCAATTTGTTTAGGAGTAGGACCTTTAAGTATACACAATTTCACATCTCTCACGAGATTGTCTCTTAAGACATGAACCCATTCATTGAATTTGTATTTATTGAATGTTATTGTTTCATTAAGTCATTTAATAAAAATGACAATTCATGGTTATGAGAGTGGATTATATATCTACAAAATTTTAACAAAATTGATTTAGTATTTTCAGTATTTAATCTTTAATAATTAATGCCCTTTTAGTTTCTAAAAATATTAATTATCAAAGTATAGGATCCAAGTTGCAAAACAAATAAATGGTTAGGTATCCTTTATCTCATTCATTCGAATTCAACGCGGTAGATATCGATTATCAATTATATCTTACCATACAATTCCTAGATTTATGGGATCACAAATAACAAATTTAATTAGACATGTTTGATCCCATCTATGCCTCGGAACTCTCTTGCTTAGGTATCCTTTATCACTAGAGATTTCCGATCAAATCATCCAATTTGAAAAATGTGACATCCCCAATTTCACGGCCAGAAAAAACCAATTCCGTTTATGCTTTTTAAAATAAAATCAGAGTAATCATTTGATTAAAAGTGTTGCGGAATTTGTTCGCAGAAAAACATGATAAATATGTTATCAAATCATTTCCGAAGAAATGTATTTTATTCATTTAAACCATTGGGATGTCATTGTCAGTACAAAAACATAAGTATAAACAAAACTTACATTCATTTACACTAGTCATCTACTTCTCTTTTTAATCTCTCAGTGTAAAGCAACTTCGTATCGATACCTGTGATACAAATAAGCTTGAGTGGGTCAGGCTTGGGAGCCTGGTGAGCATATATGTTTTTCAACCCACAATAAATAAATTTATTATGTTTAAACATCAAACAATCAACCCAATTACCCAACCCCATTATCTTCTTTATTTCTTAAGGACTTACCCTAAGAATCATCTATCACTCATTCCTAAGGTTTCCTTCTAAGGAATAGGCACGAAGTCACATCGTCGCTAGGGTTTATACAACAATCATTAACGAACATCGATCCCCACGTATTGATCCTATACAATGCTCTTACAAGATCTAGCCTAAAGGATCGATATGAACAACAAAATGATGAAGCTGCTTCGGAAATTCCCTAGCAGCCAACGAGGATCGATAAAGACATCAAATGAGGGAAATGGAATAAGTTTCACCATGAACCTTAGTTCGTAAAAGCTGAGCCCTGCGATTCTTCTCGGTTTTCAAGGATTTCTCGATTTTTGAGCCAAAAACTTCTAAAATCCATAACTTTCACATACGAGCTCCGTTTTTGACGTTCTTTATATGCACGCGTAGGTAAAATTATGCTCTACAACTTTTGTTTAGACTTCGTCGGCTAATTTTGAATTTAATTTTAATATTATTATTTTTAACAGACCGGGGCAGGAAAATCCGTTAAAAATTCAGAACTTCTTCATCCGATATTCGTTTTCGTATGTCTTTTTACCGTTTGTACTACTATTGACAAGATCTTCGATTCTCGTTTAGGTTGTGTCGGCTAAAAATCACTCGATCTAAAATTCGAGTTTTTAGCTGTCTACTGCTAAGCTGAAACTTAGAAAAATCATAACTTCCTCATACCAAATCAGATTTGGGCGTTCTTTTTATACATACTCTCGGTTTAACGAACACTACGACTTTCATTTAGATCACCAAGGCTAAAAAGTATTTTATCAAAAACTCACTTTTTATATCATTCGGCGTCGTGCCGGTTTTGTCACGGAACTTCGACAGGTCATAACTTCTTCGTTATAACTCGGATTTCGGTATTCTTTATATCTATGGAATCCTTATTTCATATACTACGCCTTTTATTAAGACTATTCATTCTATTTAATCTTCTATCAAAAAGTCGTTTTCGACACTTATTGTCTCTTAATTGACTAGCCCTGATCTACAGGCGTTACAATTATCTCCCCCTTAGGATGATTACATCCAGGAATCATCAACGAAATAGGTCTGGTATAATGATTTCATACGTCATCTTTCCATTCTAAGGAATAACCGTAATCTATATATTTCTTCGAACGAGTATCTAGCTTTTGGACTTCTCGATCGCAGGTAGTGCTCAATCCTGCATCTGCTCTTCGTACTATGTCGGACGCTCAATCGTAACCTTCGAGTTACATAATAAATCCTTATTGAGGACTCCTTCTTCTTCTTAGGATAAGTACTTTCCTTTATCTATTGTAACAGACCGATGGGTCATGCTCTAACGATCTCTCATCGTATGATGCAACGCTTAGACTCAAGTCTCTTAGAGTCAAATTCTAGAATAGAATATACCTTCCTTCATATTCTAGTGTGATATAATCACATTTTAGCATGTAGCATTTCTAGATACAAGCTTCTTTAATAACGAGCGCGATGTTATTGATCGCATTGATCATCTTTCACTTCAATCTTCCTGATTAAGTCAGATGCTACATCGAACTTGGTTCTCTAAACCACGTAACAAACTCATTGTAGTCTAACTCAATTTGATATGAGCACTAGGGTCGGAATAACAATCATCTCATTAGTCATTATCGAAACGATGGTAACGACATACTTGAACAAAAACGAAATCAATTACTAGCTTCTTGGTAACCTTGTGACTTTCCCTGATCCAAGTGTGAGTCTTGTGCTTCCAGTAGTATAGATCTCTACTACTATTCACACCTACTCATACTCGTCCCAAGTATTGTCTCGCAGTCCCCACTCCTAAAATCACAAAACAATTTAACACATACGAATGTGTCCAATTAATCATAAAATTTTCCTAGACTCTACTAGGACTTCTTCCATGCGTATCTTCAGTCATCAATTCTACTTCAACTTGGTTGGTGATGGAAATTCCAGATGATAGGACAACTTCAAGAATTACACCAATCGTTCCATCATCCTGCCAATCGAAGGTGTACTTCAGACGTACCGTACCCTCTAAACGTTCCGTTATTTTATCAGACACATTCTAAAGGCAAGATATCACTCTTACGATATCTTCCGATAGGTGTCATTCACTATCATAAGCCTTTCATTTCCTCCATCTACTCAATTCTCTACGAGTCTTCACCATAACGTTTTGTACACTCAAGTAGACGTTCGGTGTACCGGGCGAGAATTTAATCATTTCAAAATATGAATATTATCGTTATTAAAAATGATCAAGTAAATAATCAAACATTTAAATAAAATAACCGAGACATATATTTAGACATGCTAAATTTAAAGCATACATTGTTCCAAAACAAATATTGTTTTTTCAACACAATTATATTATGTTCCAAGCATAAATCATAAACTAAACTTCGAGAGTGTAGTTCCAACTTGCTTGTGCTCAGCTAGTTACTCTTCTATAAATATCTGCAATCAAGTTACAAATATAAGATTAACATTTAAGTACCAAGTACTTGAGTGTTATACGAAAAGTATGAGTTCTATCCAGTAGATACATGAAGTGCTAGTCACTTCCAGACTTTCTTTCTAGATAAGAGGAGCAGTTCCTCTACCAGTGTCCAGTTTCTTCACAAAAGAACCAAGATCCATCTATGTGGGCCTTATTGGATTTGTTGGGCTCAAAGGTGTTTCAGTCCATAAAACATGGGTCTCTTCGATCACACAAGGTGACTCTTTTAGCATTGCACTATTCCAACAAAATATCACTATATTTATTGAAATATTGCTTAACATGTTATATATATATATATATATATATATATATATATATATATATATATATATATATATATATATATATAAATTATGCAAAACTTCCTAGAAGTCATGAATAATTGTTCCGAGTATAACGTTAGAAGCATCTTAAGCATCACTATGATGCATTTACTAGGTATCATATTCAGGTCAATTGCTCAAAGCAATTTGTTTAGGAGTAGGACCTTTAAGTATACACAATTTCACATCTCTCACGAGATTGTCTCTTAAGACATGAACCCATTCATTGAATTTGTATTTATTGAATGTTATTGTTTCATTAAGTCATTTAATAAAAATGACAATTCATGGTTATGAGAGTGGATTATATATCTACAAAATTTTAACAAAATTGATTTAGTATTTTCAGTATTTAATCTTTAATAATTAATGCCCTTTTAGTTTCTAAAAATATTAATTATCAAAGTATAGGATCCAAGTTGCAAAACAAATAAATGGTTAGGTATCCTTTATCTCATTCATTCGAATTCAACGCGGTAGATATCGATTATCAATTATATCTTACCATACAATTCCTAGATTTATGGGATCACAAATAACAAATTTAATTAGACATGTTTGATCCCATCTATGCCTCGGAACTCTCTTGCTTAGGTATCCTTTATCACTAGAGATTTCCGATCAAATCATCCAATTTGAAAAATGTGACATCCCCAATTTCACGGCCAGAAAAAACCAATTCCGTTTATGCTTTTTAAAATAAAATCAGAGTAATCATTTGATTAAAAGTGTTGCGGAATTTGTTCGCAGAAAAACATGATAAATATGTTATCAAATCATTTCCGAAGAAATGTATTTTATTCATTTAAACCATTGGGATGTCATTGTCAGTACAAAAACATAAGTATAAACAAAACTTACATTCATTTACACTAGTCATCTACTTCTCTTTTTAATCTCTCAGTGTAAAGCAACTTCGTATCGATACCTGTGATACAAATAAGCTTGAGTGGGTCAGGCTTGGGAGCCTGGTGAGCATATATGTTTTTCAACCCACAATAAATAAATTTATTATGTTTAAACATCAAACAATCAACCCAATTACCCAACCCCATTATCTTCTTTATTTCTTAAGGACTTACCCTAAGAATCATCTATCACTCATTCCTAAGGTTTCCTTCTAAGGAATAGGCACGAAGTCACATCGTCGCTAGGGTTTATACAACAATCATTAACGAACATCGATCCCCACGTATTGATCCTATACAATGCTCTTACAAGATCTAGCCTAAAGGATCGATATGAACAACAAAATGATGAAGCTGCTTCGGAAATTCCCTAGCAGCCAACGAGGATCGATAAAGACATCAAATGAGGGAAATGGAATAAGTTTCACCATGAACCTTAGTTCGTAAAAGCTGAGCCCTGCGATTCTTCTCGGTTTTCAAGGATTTCTCGATTTTTGAGCCAAAAACTTCTAAAATCCATAACTTTCACATACGAGCTCCGTTTTTGACGTTCTTTATATGCACGCGTAGGTAAAATTATGCTCTACAACTTTTGTTTAGACTTCGTCGGCTAATTTTGAATTTAATTTTAATATTATTATTTTTAACAGACCGGGGCAGGAAAATCCGTTAAAAATTCAGAACTTCTTCATCCGATATTCGTTTTCGTATGTCTTTTTACCGTTTGTACTACTATTGACAAGATCTTCGATTCTCGTTTAGGTTGTGTCGGCTAAAAATCACTCGATCTAAAATTCGAGTTTTTAGCTGTCTACTGCTAAGCTGAAACTTAGAAAAATCATAACTTCCTCATACCAAATCAGATTTGGGCGTTCTTTTTATACATACTCTCGGTTTAACGAACACTACGACTTTCATTTAGATCACCAAGGCTAAAAAGTATTTTATCAAAAACTCACTTTTTATATCATTCGGCGTCGTGCCGGTTTTGTCACGGAACTTCGACAGGTCATAACTTCTTCGTTATAACTCGGATTTCGGTATTCTTTATATCTATGGAATCCTTATTTCATATACTACGCCTTTTATTAAGACTATTCATTCTATTTAATCTTCTATCAAAAAGTCGTTTTCGACACTTATTGTCTCTTAATTGACTAGCCCTGATCTACAGGCGTTACAATTATCTCCCCCTTAGGATGATTACATCCAGGAATCATCAACGAAATAGGTCTGGTATAATGATTTCATACGTCATCTTTCCATTCTAAGGAATAACCGTAATCTATATATTTCTTCGAACGAGTATCTAGCTTTTGGACTTCTCGATCGCAGGTAGTGCTCAATCCTGCATCTGCTCTTCGTACTATGTCGGACGCTCAATCGTAACCTTCGAGTTACATAATAAATCCTTATTGAGGACTCCTTCTTCTTCTTAGGATAAGTACTTTCCTTTATCTATTGTAACAGACCGATGGGTCATGCTCTAACGATCTCTCATCGTATGATGCAACGCTTAGACTCAAGTCTCTTAGAGTCAAATTCTAGAATAGAATATACCTTCCTTCATATTCTAGTGTGATATAATCACATTTTAGCATGTAGCATTTCTAGATACAAGCTTCTTTAATAACGAGCGCGATGTTATTGATCGCATTGATCATCTTTCACTTCAATCTTCCTGATTAAGTCAGATGCTACATCGAACTTGGTTCTCTAAACCACGTAACAAACTCATTGTAGTCTAACTCAATTTGATATGAGCACTAGGGTCGGAATAACAATCATCTCATTAGTCATTATCGAAACGATGGTAACGACATACTTGAACAAAAACGAAATCAATTACTAGCTTCTTGGTAACCTTGTGACTTTCCCTGATCCAAGTGTGAGTCTTGTGCTTCCAGTAGTATAGATCTCTACTACTATTCACACCTACTCATACTCGTCCCAAGTATTGTCTCGCAGTCCCCACTCCTAAAATCACAAAACAATTTAACACATACGAATGTGTCCAATTAATCATAAAATTTTCCTAGACTCTACTAGGACTTCTTCCATGCGTATCTTCAGTCATCAATTCTACTTCAACTTGGTTGGTGATGGAAATTCCAGATGATAGGACAACTTCGAGAATTACACCAATCGTTCCATCATCCTGCCAATCGAAGGTGTACTTCAGACGTACCGTACCCTCTAAACGTTCCGTTATTTTATCAGACACATTCTAAAGGCAAGATATCACTCTTACGATATCTTCTGATAGGTGTCATTCACTATCATAAGCCTTTCATTTCCTCCATCTACTCAATTCTCTACGAGTCTTCACCATAACGTTTTGTACACTCAAGTAGACGTTCGGTGTACCGGGCGAGAATTTAAGATAGGAAAGTTTTATTTACGATAGACGTATAAATCTCCTTATCACTCCGAAATGTTTACATGCTAGTTCTAATATCGTAGTCATACGCTTAGAATCCTGAACACATAAGGTTTCCAGATCCGGTCGGCAACAGACCATAGATCCGAACAAATAATATCATATATGGCAAACATATCACATTTAGCACATAAAAGCATTTTAGGCATCTTTCCAAAAATATACTAGTGCTCGTGTCTTAAAATATGGTAGACACTCATCTCACGATCATCACTTAGCATTCTGTAACGCCCGTAGATCCGGGCTAGTCAATTTAGAGATAATAGGGGTCGAAAACGACTTTTCGACAAAAGATTATTTAGAATAAATAATCTTAACCAAGTTGTAGAATACGTCTCAAGGTTTCCGTACATATAAAGAACGTCGAAAACGAGTTATAACGAAGAAGTTATGACCCGTCAAAGTTTTACGGCAGAACCGACACGACACCGGGAGACGTAAATAGTGAATTTACGATAGAGAGACTTTTAGCCTTAGCGATCTAAACGAAAGTCGTAGAAAACGTTAGACCGAGAACATACAAAAAAAGTACGCCCAAATCTGACTTCGTATGAGAAAGTTATGAATTTTCTAAGATTTGACATAGTAGTGCACGACCCGAAACTCGAATTTTAGATCGAGCGGTTTTTGGCCTACGCGAACTAAAGGAGAATGGAAGATCTCATTAATAGGAACTCAACGGTAAAAAGACAGACGAAAACGGAGTCCGTATGTAGAAGTTATGAATTTTACGCGGACATTTAACAATATAATCTCCTCGTACTGTTAAATTTAAGATCGGTAGAGAATTAGCCGACGGAGTCAAAATGAAAGTTGTAGATCTTATTTTTACCTACGCGTGGATATAAATAACGTCAAAAACGAAGGTCGTATGTGAAAGTTACGGATTTTAGAAGTCGGAAGTGTGTTGTGCGAAAATGGGTGATGTGGCACAATCTTGACCATTGCTTTCTCCCCAAGTCTTGCCACTAGATGGTGACATTTGGCACCAAGTTCAGCCATTTTCACCCTATAAATAGAACCTCTCCCACCCTCATTTTATTCACACCTTTCCCATTCTTTCTTCTCTTTACTCTCTCTCTAGAACCTCTCTCTAGCCCCGAAACCCCCCGAAAAGCCTAGGGAACCTCCCTAGCACGAGGCGGAAGCCCCAGAGTGCTCGACGGCTCCGAGAAGAAGAGCTTTTCGGCTCGGGAACGCTGCTCCAAGCAAATCCCGGTTTTCTATAAAACCCGCTCTAAGTGAGTTACGCCTACGCTATTTTTAATATATCGTTTATTTAATTATAGTAGCGTTATTAGGAACTTATAATAAGTACTTGGGCTATTATTATGGGTTATATAAGTATTGTTTAACGCTTATATAATAGTAATAATACCTAGACTACTAATTAGTCTCGGCGAATAATAGACTAAACTCTAGTGGTAATAATACTAGGTTTCGTCAAAAGAAATTATTTTTAAGAAGCGAAGCGCTGTCTGAGTTCGGATTCACCACATTTTCAAGTGAGTGCATAGTTACTTTCATCTTATACATAGATATGAAGTATTTTAAATAAATTACGTGCTATGTGTGCATATTATCTGTATACTTGCTATCTATGCTGGATGAACGATTTTATACATGTTTTAAATGATATAAACTATATATATATATATATATATATATATATATATATATATATATATATATATATATATATATATATATATATATATATATATATATATATCTACGAGAATATGTTGGTAAAACATGGGTAGATGTAATAGATGGAATATGAGTTGGATGATGAGTTGAGAGGTGTTATAGACCACGAGGTAAGTGTGAGAGGTGGACGATGTGAGAAGCCTTTCCCAAATGATGGCCCCGTCATCTAGCAGAGTATGGATGACAACCACGGACTATTCTAGACAGTTCAGTGGAACACTGGCAGGCTCGCAACCTGTAGGTGTTGTGAACGATGTGTTCACCGGTGTACTCTAAAAACCCATTGACATGTATTGCGAGTGGACTCTCGAAAACGATACTGTCAATAAACGAGATAACCCTAGCAGCTGTGCTCGAAGGACAATACTGGTAGCTGCGCCTCACATAGAATGTCACAATTCTGGCAGCTACGCCTAAGTGATAGAACTAGCAGCTATGCTTGACAGTTGTGTCATTGACAACGATGGACTTCGTGCTGATTCCTTAGGATGATCCTTAGGAATGAATGAACGAGGAATAATTGATTCTTAGGATAGATCTTTAAGAGTAAAGAAGATAATGGGGATGGGTAATTGGGTTGATTGTTTGATGTTTAAACATAATAATTATATTATTGTGGGTTCAAAACCCTATGTACTCACCAGGTTTCCCAACCTGACCCACTCAGTTTATTTGTATCACAGGTGTCGATATGAAGTTACATTACACTGAGAGATTTAAAAGAGATGTAGATCACTAGTGTAAATGAATGTAAGTTCTGTTTATGCTTATGTTTCTATATTAACGATGACATCCCAAATGTTTTAAAATGAATAAAAATACATTTCTTCGGAAATTCTTTGATAACGTATTTATCATGTTTTTCTGGGAACAAATTCCGCAAGATTTTTATTAAAAGAAGTACTCTGATTTTTATAAAGCATAAACAAAATCGGTATTTTCTGGCCATGAAAATGGGGATGTCACACATTCTAAGTTTAAGTCTAGAAATCCTACAAATTCCTAGTTCGCTTAAACTAATGCTCTGATACCAACTGTGACATCCCCAATTTCACGGCCAGAAAAGACTGATTTCGTTTATGCTTTTTAAAATAAAATCAGAGTAATCATTTGATTAAAAGTGTTGCGGAATTTGTTCCCAGAAAAACATGATAAATATGTTATCAAATCATTTTCGAAGAAATGTATTTTATTCATTTAAACCATTGGGATGTCATTGTCAATACAAAAACATAAGCATAAACAAAACTTACATTCATTTACACTAGTGATCTACTTCTCTTTTTAATCTCTCAGTGTAAAGCAACTTCGTATCTTCTTCATCCGATATTCGTTTTCGTATGTCTTTTTACCGTTTGTACTACTATTGACGAGATCTTCGATTCTCGTTTAGGTTGTGTCGGCTAAAAATCACTCGATCTAAAATTCGAGTTTTTAGCTGTCTACTGCTAAGCTGAAACTTAGAAAAATCATAACTTCCTCATACCTAGTCAGATTTGGGCGTTCTTTTTATACATACTCTCGGTTTAACGAACACTACGACTTTCATTTAGATCACCAAGGCTAAAAAGTAGTTTATCAAAAACTCACTTTTTACGTCATTCGGCGTTGTGCTAGTTTTGTCGCGGAACTTCGACAGGTCATAACTTGTTCGTTATAACTCGGATTTTGGTATTTTTTATATCTCCGGAATCCTTATTTCATATACTACGACTTTTATTCAGACTATTCATTCTAAATAATCTTCTATCAAAAAGTCATTTTCGACACTTATTGTCTTTTAATTGACTAGCCTTGATCTACGGGTGTTACAAAAAACTTGTGTAATTGGCCTATAACTTGGTTACAGAAGTCACGAAACACACGTCGGCCATCAAAAGATAACACTAAGCAGTTAGGTATCATTTATCCCACTAGTGCATACAAGAGACGTGCGAGTGTTCTTTTATAAAAAGGGTTGCATAGATTTAAGGTTTGTAAGGGGTCTTTGATGTTTTTGTAATTCTAGTTAAAAAAAATAGTATATTATGGTTATTGCATGCATTCAATATGATGGGTTTTGAGCACTACATCATTTCTATGGTGTACATGCAACCCTAATGCTTTAGATCTAGGTTTTTTCTCAAGTAATACATGCAATTTTGATTATCCAAAGTATAAACCCTAATCTAGCATACAATTACAAGATTTATAACTAAAACAAAGTTAGATGAATACCTTTTTCCAAAGCATAAACCCTAATCTAGCATACAATTTGGGTTTTTTATTCAAAAATTAGGTTTCACAAACGGTAAAAACGGCAACGGAAGCTTTAAATTTGTTGAATAAAACTAAAACTATTTTAACCCACCAAGGATCTTTTGCAAGACGTAGAAAGATAAAAAAAACTAGCACAGAAAGAAAAGTTTTACAACCTGTGAAGACTTTGATTCTCATGGGAGATTGGAAGTTGATGAAGTATGGAACGAAACTTCAAGGTAGAAGCTCACTAGAGATATGCACCAACAATAAATAAACTTGATAAGATGCTAGTCATATTCTTTTAATAAAAGAATCTCTTAACCTCTTAAGACAAATAAAATGGTTTGTCTTCAAAGAGAGTATTTAAGTGTCATCTTCATCTTTATGTTCTTAACACTTTAAGAGATAAAAACTAGAGAGAATATAGAGATAGGAAGCACAAAATTTCATGGCTTTTAGCTAGTAAAAGAAGAAATACATGCACGCCTTTTAATCATCTTAATCCAAGTCCTTGCCCATTGAGTCTTGATGTTTTAATACACCATGCATCTAGCAACAAAAGACTACAAGTGTAAGAACATGGCTTTATGATTAAATAAATGCAAGCATGTCTTTTTTTCCCTTTATTGTCTCCTTGAATATTTTATAAAATGAAGAAGCTAGTTTTTCTATAAAAACTTTTCTAATTTTTATAACTTATAAAAACATATAAATTTATACAAGACAAAAACCCCTTTTGGTCCAAAAAGATGTACATAACATAATAAACCATACCTTATGATCTATTATGATATATATTGATACTTAACATTGAAAATTAATGTTTCCATGAAATAAATAATTTCCAATTGATTATAACATATATATTTATTTATCAAGAATCAAATTCTTATAAAAATATATTTTCATCAAGTTGTTTGTAGTGTGACCCTATAGGATCATATGTTATTAGCAATATGATTATATAATGGCTCTTGGGTATACAAGATCTTTCAAGGTTAAGATATACACTTTATAGAACTTTACGAAGTTTGACGCATCAATTCCATCTGATACAGCTTGAACCCTTCGAATACCCTCAACTGTTGTTGAATAAGGGAATAACTAACAATTGAAAATAGATAGACAACTAAACCCAATGATCCCATACATACAGAACAAAGCCAACACAAATACTCTTACAAAACACTAAAGCCGATCGAAAAATCAACGACTATCCATTCTAGACCATAAATAACCGACCTATACTACGAATTAATCATGTTCTCTATATTTGATACCCAACATGAGCTACTTAAATGCTCATCTCTCAAGATCCCTGACGTTTCCATAAGGAGCTACTAACCACCACGAGTTCCTTTCCCAACAACTTTTTGTTGTGAGGACAACATATGCATCCTAGAAGACATAAACCTGATGGCAACTTTCCCTACACTCAATATCTGACCAGCCCTTGAATTCTTCCAGACCAAGAAGGATTCCAACGGATCCTTGAGAAATGCAACGAAAAAACTTCCTAACCACAAGCACTTGGATAGTAGCCTACCTTCCTTCTCTTATGAAACAATCACCATGAACTAAAAACCTCGCACACTTGAACCGTTGATTCCCTTGATCCATTACACTGAACCCAAAAAATCGAACATAACGATAATCCTCCAAGCAGAACACCCAGTTCTCTCCCACTTAGGGTTCGAACTACCACCGTTTGATGTCTACAAACAACAAAACCTTAGACCAACTCAACAAGATACATACCAACCTTGAATCTTTGCATGCATAACACAGAATATGATAAACCTTCGTATAATACTTATCCAAACTCGAAGAAACTCTGAATCTCCGATGGAGACCTCAGAAAATCCTAATTATTCCAAGTGAAGTTGACCAAGACACCATTTGATTGGACATGCGCCCTCAGAACCGTACCTTACACAATAAAAGCTTGTATTCAAAGAAATGACTCACAACCTCACGCTTTTGCAACTTCTAGATTCCTTTATAGATGCTATAACAATAGCTCTAGAAAATCCAACACAAAGAACCCTCTTACCGAATCAGGAACAACTTGAAACCTCCTCGGGTACACTCAATCTTCTAAAAACTAGGTCACATATTCGACTTGCGACATGGCCTCCAATCTGGCCATCGAACCAACGAATATTCAATCTCGGACGTACTTATACTAAAGAGAGGAAGCAGTTTACTACAAACCAGACTTTACCCCCTTGCGGTTGAAACCGATACAGAGAACACCATCCATTTGTTTCACCTATCAACTATCTGCCGACCAACCAGTTGCAGGCTGTAATACTCAACTTGACTATCACAATCGTTTCTTAATTGAGTCAAGCATATCAAAATGGAACTACTTTGAACAAGGTCCTCGAGATCTTAGATTTCTTTAATTTATACAGATATGCACTATTCAAACCCAATTTGCTAGGGATACTAAGGCCCGGACAATTATCAGGCTTATCTCCATTTTGAACAGCCATAACCGAAACACTGATAAGGATAGAAACACATTGCAACCTATCATGGTGCCAAACCATACTCTCTATCCTTAACCTTCTCCTTAGAAACCTTTTCGACTCTTACCATTCCTCGTACGGATCCTGTGCTTGTGGATTGGGCCCATACTACCTTCCACACCTATCTGTATTCGTCTCAAGATTCCCAAGTCACTACTCATGACCACTGCCAACCGATCTAATATCATATACCCGCACTTGAACGATTAAAGACCGCTAATCTTCCTAGCTTCTCCTTATAGGATCTCTCTTACGCAAGTGCCCACACTAGGAAATTCTAACATTCTTCTTAAGTCACTAGGAATTCCCACTCCACCCTGTTATCATCTATGGAAGAAAATTCTACCAATGTCAACTAATTATCTTACAAATACATTCACATGCAACAAAAAGATAAATAATCTTTGGTTCCTATTGAGGTTGGTTTTTAAGTGGCATTCATTGCTCGCCACCATCACCGCCTTCTTACGTTTGAAGTGGAGTTACTGAAAGGGTTTGATTGGACAATTGTACAAAGTTAAAAGCATTAACTTAATAAGTAACAAAACAAAATCCTGTTTTATAATATACAATAATAAGAATATTATGCTTCCCATGGAAGTTATGCCTTGTGGTATATTCTTTTTGACGTAAGCGTGTGGGGTTTACCGACTCGTCAAGGGAAGAATATTATAAAAGAAAGGTATATTTTGATCGCTATTCTCAAGAGTTACTTGAGCCAAATGTCATTGTAACTTTGCATGGTCGATTCACCATTTGGATTCATGATCCTCGGATAATCCAGTCATGATTGCTAAACGAGCATACAAGACATTAACATTCTATTCACATAAGTCAATAAATATCTGTTAAATGTGAGTTGAGCATTTGGATCATTCATATGGATCATGTGAGTTCAATGGAGCACTTGGAACTTAGTGGAACACTTGGGGTTCATGAAGCATGTGACAAAGGAATGGGTCATCTGAGAAAGGGATAGATCTCCTAAAAAAGGAACGGATCAAGTGATAAAGGAAAAAACCTTCTAAAAGGGGGTATGGAACACATG
This sequence comes from Lactuca virosa, assembly GCF_052849685.1. NCBI lineage: Eukaryota > Viridiplantae > Streptophyta > Magnoliopsida > Asterales > Asteraceae > Lactuca > Lactuca virosa. Next base: position 373,129,527 of record NC_136430.1, on the reverse strand, counting down.
TAAGTGGAATGTCACACCCCCAAACCGGAACGGCGGAAACGCTCGGGGGCACAGGACGTCATGCTCAGTATCATAACTATAGTGAAGAAAATAAACACAACCATCATAAATATAATTTAAAAGGTTACATCGTTGCAAAATACATGTTTCCAAAAAAATTACATATGATGTCAAAATAATACAAAAATCTGCGCCTTAGCGTCTTGCCTTCAAAATCTTGTGGTTACCTGTATTACTGAATACCTGAGAATACAAGTTGTTTTTGAAAGAGTATCAGCATTAAAGCTGGTGAGTTCATAAGCAATTTATGAATGAAAAAGGGATGCTGTTCCTTAAAGTTTGTTCCAATTTTGTTTCCAGAAAATCCAATATGTTCTAAAAGGTTTATTGTAGTCTTAACTGAACCAAGACTTAGTATATGTAAGTAAATCGTCATACTTATGTGTGGTTTTATATTTAATTAAAACTCCTTTTTGTGGGATTCTTAAATCCTCGTGAACTGTGTGTTTTGTTAATTCTCCATGTGAGTTGTTATAACCATGCTAAAACTCGAAGGCCTCGTACTCGACGTTCTTCAGGCGTCGGAATGTTATGACATTTGTCACCACAGACCTGGCGGTCTAGCTGTTGCTAGCAGCTTAGGTGTGGGTTTGTCAGACCCAATATAGATCTATACACAACTATCACGCTCTCCCTACAAGAGATTCTGGTTATAACTACAGGACTTTTCTGTGGTACTTAAGAGTACCCTGAAGGTGAATGTATCACAATTTTATTCATTAACAAGTTCACGTAGTTTGTAATAAAATACCTGTTTTGTAAATCGATTGTATTACCGTTTCTTTGTTAAACGAGGTGTTTAAACTATACCTATTATAGTTTATCAAGAGTGTTTTATGATTTAATGAAACCTTGATATGCATGACTTTGTATTTCAATAGAAATGACATCGAAAATACTATGTGTAAATCTTACACACCTTGCTCAACATGTTACAAGGTGTGAATAACTCTTAAACTTGCTTTGACAGTTTTACCCTTAACTATCCCTGTGTTCAAAAACTAAATTCGTAAGTCAAAAACTGAATTCGTAAACTCTGAGAGTTCGGAAAAAGAGTCTACTGTGTTCATAAATTTTATTATAATTTTTGGCTGTCTCAAACCAGTGTGAAAACGTTCATCTTCACAGCCTGGTCCGATTTTGTTGCTGCGGTGATAGTCAGTTTTGTAAAAATCGCCATAAATTGTAGAAAAATCGTATAAACCCGTACGAGTAGTCCTTAGAAAAGTATAAACCTGAACTACTTGCATATTGTACAGTTTTGAAAAATATTAATTTTAAGTCGGGTAAAACAGTTCGTGAACAGGTCACAACTTTTCTGTTGTAAGCTGTCAAGTTAAGTTTTAAATATGTTTTGGTGTTTTAACTTGTATCCCCCCCCTGAAAACTAAAGAAAACCGGAAAATGTAGGGGTATGAACTCACCTCGAGTGATTTCTTGAAGAGTGGAAGGTTGAAGACGAGGAGTATCAAGTCAAGAACACTTGATGAACACGTGAAATTTTGGGTGATCCTAAGAATGATTTTTGGTGTTAAAATGTGTATAGATGATTCAAGGATGTTATGAAAACATGGAATAACACTTGAGTTTAGATGAAATACTTACCAAAAAGTGAAGTAATAGCTCAAGAACACCTTCAAAAAGTGGCTGCAAGTAGAGAGAAAAGAAGCTTTCTTGAGGGGTAAGAAAAGTGTAAAAGTTTGGAAATGATCAAAGTAAATCAAGAAATCCTCCAGGGATTTCCTTATATAGAAGGTTGCTGGAGCAAGTGGGCACACTTGACCCACTTGTGGTGTAAAATGTCCTTAGATACTTCCTTTAATGAAAATAATGATTTATAATTAATAAATCCTTGAGATATGAAGAAAATACGAGTTTAGGGAGTTTAAAATGATAAAAATATGAATTTGGTGAAAAATCCCCGTCAAAAACGGGCTTAACAGGCGAAAGTAGTCGAAAACCGGACAAGAAGGGGCGAACCTGCGAAGGTTCGGTTCTTGGTGTTAAGGACCGAGAGTGAGAAGGAAGTGAAGGGGAGTTCGGTCCTCAGGGAGGTTCAGTCCGAGGCTGGCTTCGGTTCTTGGGGATGAGTTCGGTTCTTCAGCCCTTCGGTTCCCTAGGGTTTCGGCCCTATTTTGCTGTTTTTCAAGTAAACATCCCGTTTTGAGTGATTTTTGGCCAAGTTAAGGGTCGGGATGACCCGGATGACTATAAAAAGTTGAGAGAGATTTTGAGAGAGATTTGGGAGAGATTTGATTTTAGTCAATATTAGTGTATAGTCTCGCAATGCAAGGTTCGTGAACCCCTTTATGCTTTGTTTATGATTGATTTAAGTCCCCAAAAGGGTACATAGTCGTGTTTTGATGCATTTATCTCCCTTCTTAGGGTTTTACATTGTTAAACACATAAAATATCCGAGACACTTGAATTCTTGACATAAAAATGCACATTTTCATACATAGAATAACTTTTAACATAGAAGTACTAGTTAAGTTTGACCGGTTTGACTTGTTGACTTTGACTTTGACTTGAAATTGACAGTTGTCAAATGGAATGAAGTATCCAATGCTTGGATGCGCCACTTAGAAGTTAAGGTGTGCCACTACTGAAACTTGATATGACACCAAGTGACATGATATGCCATGAAATGACTTAATATGCTATCAAGTGACTTGATATGACACCAAGTGACATGATATGCCATGAAGTTACTTGATATGTCACAAAGTGATATGATATGCCATCAAGTAACAGGATATGCCACCAAGTGACAGGATATGCCACTAAGTGATAGAATATGCCATTCATGAGGTCGATATGCAATTGTGGAGAGGATATGACAACTTGGAGTCTAGATATGCCAACTTGGAAGAGTATGTGCCAACCGTTGATCAATATACACCTTCCACATGTCTGATGTGCCATCTTGATGCAAGGATGCGCAACTTGGTTCATTGATATGCCAAGGTATCCCTTGACGAGTCGTATTCTATGAAGTCCCCTATGATGCTCAAGACTAATTAAGGAAGCTCAGAAGTTGAATATGCTTAAGGATTATTCCTTGATGCGCCACCATGATGGTTGTTATTCCATGGTGATCTTGATGTGCCACGCTTGTTATAATGTCTAAAATATCAAGTATAAATTAATTAAGTAAAATTCTCTTTTTTGGAACCATGGACTCGAGTATGTTGGGCGGATATAGGGTATGTCAGGCGTACTCCAAGGCTTGCATGAGGCGTGATGTCCCCCACGTATGCTGGGCGTACCCATGTGTACACGGGGCGTACGTCCGTCAGGGGAAAGCCCTAATTTTTAGGGTTTTCACCCTATTTAAATACATTAAGTCCTCCAAATCTTTCACCTTATCAGCGTCCATTGTCTCTTGAGCTATATCTCTAAACCCTAACCCATTTTACAAAGAGATTCACTTTATGTGGGTGTTTTGTGTGTGTATGTGGTGCTTATTGAAGAAGAAGAAGAAGAAGACTTGTGGAGAAGCATTGGACAAGAAATGGCTTGTAGATCTAGAGGTTATTCACCATTTCTAGCGTATTGGAGGTATAAAGCTCCTACCTTGATGACTCCATGTGTTCGATTTAGTTTAGGGCTTTCATTTATCATATAATGGTCCTTTGAGTCATCCTTGAGAGTATGAGCCACTCCAGGAGCTTAGAATGTTAAATTTCATCATTTTTGGTGGTGGTAGTGCATAAAAATATCATCTTGATGGTTCATGTTAAATCATGCAAAGTTTGGTGTCCATTCTTTGAGGATAAAGTGTTTAAGTTGGCTTTGGAACCTTTGAATACATGCAAAAGCATAAAGTTTGCAACTTTATGGCTTAATACGTTTTAAGGAGCTTAGATTTGAAGTTGGATGTTAGGTGTTAGTTAATTAACCCCTTAAAAGCAAAATCTTGCCAACTGGGGCGTACAACGGGCATACATAAGTGTACGCTGCACGTACACACCTGGGAACCCGACATTGCGAAGCTCTCGAGTACGCCAGGCGTACCGATGGTATGCTTAGCGTACTCGCCAGAGAGGATTTTGGGCTTTTAGTTTCGGGCCACCTTGGGCTTAGGGATTTGAATTAAGGCCCATTCTAGGCATGGAATGTCTTTCGCACCTTGGACTAATTTGGATTTAAGCCTTGTTATGTTAGGCCCAATAAGGGAAGGATTAAGCAGCCTTTTACGCTTGAAGTCGGGGTTTAGCATTTAGACTCTCGGGTAGGGTTAACGACTTAATTGCTAATTAGGTTTCTATTATTTGTGATTTAGTGAATATACTTAACGACTTAGCAGCCCGAGTGTGATTTGATATCTTTAGACGGGGGTGAGTTTCCTTCACTGTAATCGTGGGTCGAAGGTACCAATGTCGGCTCACTAAATTATGTTTAGATGATGATAGTTGTCTTGGTGACAATGTACTGATATGCTTGTATGTTCTTGTTATCTTTGTGATTCTTGTTGTTATGATTGTATGCTAGCTGTAGGGGTGAAATAGACTCGATACCGGTTGAAAAAGACCGAAGGGGTGAAATATACCGAATACTGGTTGAAAGAGACCGAAGGGGGTGAAATAGACCCAATACCGATTGGAAGAGATTAAAGGGGGTGAAATATACGCAATACCAATTGAAAGAGACCGAAGGGGTGCAATAAACCCATTTATGTTTCAATTGTTATGTATGTATGGTATGGTGTATTCTGGGGGAACTCACTAAGTTTTGTGCTTACGTTTTTCAGATTATGTTTCAGGAACTTCCAGGTCGAAGGGAAATGGACCGACTTAATCACACTGCATTCGCCCATGTTTTTCTGCATTTTGTGATTTTTGGATTTGTACTCTGATGTTATTTCACTATGATACACTTTCTATTGTTTGACATGACTATTGAATGTTTTGAAAAGAATTAAAAATGAAATTTTTGTCTGGTATTTTTAGGATGTTACACTTACATCATGATGTTCCACTATGGATCATGATGCTCCATCATATGTGTTGTTGATGCCCATGCAAGGAATACTATTCCAGAAGTTGTTGCATGGCAGATTGTGATTGGTTGACACCATTCATAGGCTAATGGGCTTGGCCCATTACGATTTTAGGTATGATCCCTCAAGCATAAATAGGGATGGATGCTAATTCATTCGTGTTGTGTCTTTTGTATCCTTAGTTAGTAGAACAAATCTCTGCTGGTTGTACTTGTAATCTCTATTTGAGAACTTTGTGAATAAAGAATACTTCCCATCTGCTGTGGACGTTGGTCACCTTGACCAAACCACGTAAAACTGTGTCTTTGTATGCTTTTAGTTTCGTTTGTTATCCGCATTACTTCATAACAAGGGTCATCATTACCTTTCAAGTGGCATCAATTTTGTTCTGAGTCTTGACAAGTGTCTTCTGGTTTTACCTAAAAAGTGGTATTAGAGTTGTGGTTGGTGTTCTGTTGATTGAAGATGACATCGCACAAGCTCAATTTGGAGAAGTTCAATGGCTCGAATGATTTCACTTTGTGGAAGGTGAAGATGAAGGCTCTTATAGTTCAAAAAGAATGTATAGCGACACTAGTAGGAGAAGCAAAAACTGCCAAATGACATGGCAGCTGAAAGGAAGGTGCATATTCGTAGGTCAAACAAGTGCATATGGGATTTAGGATAAGTTGTGTGACAAGTATCAGAACAACTCTTTGATGAACAGGCTGTATCAAAAGCAACGTCTATACACTCTTAGGATGGCAGAAAACACCCAATTGAAGGATCATTTGGATAACTTCAATAGGATCATCTTGGACTTACAAGGTGTGAATGTAATGATTGAAGATGAAGATCAACCACTTGTCCTCTTATGTTTACTACCGAATTCTAATGAGAATTTCGTTCATACCATCTTGTATGGTAGGACAACCATCACTTTGAATGATGTGAAGGATTCTTTGATGTCCAAGTAACTGGAAGGGAAAGTTTTAGTTGGAGGAGAAGTTTCCAGTTTCATTTTGTTCGCTGGTAGAGTAAGATCATTTGACAGAGGTGGAGGTTACAGAGGGAAGTCAAGTTTTGAATGTAAATCCAACATCAAATGTTATAACTTCAAGGAAATGGAGCACTTCATAAGAGATTGTCCATTGCTGAAGAAAGGGAAAAATGGTATTGGGCCATGCAACAACAATGTTTTTGTGGTTGAAGGAAATTATGATGAAGGGGATGATGGTGAAGTTTTGACAGTATATACATCTAGTTCTGCTGATGCTTGGGTCTTGGACTCTAGAGCATCCTATCATATGTCATGCGATCGTGACTGGTTTGACTCCTTCAAAGAGTGGAATGGCACAATCAATATGGTGATGATTAGGTGAACAATATCAAGGGAAGTGGCACAATGCAAATCAATATGTACGATGGTATAGTCAGGAAACTGGATTACTAGTTCGTCCTGAAGCTTCGAAAGAATCTGATTTCTCTTAGCACATTGGCGAAGGATGGATTGAAGTATTCTGGAAAGGGTGACTGGTTAAGAGTCTCCAATGGTGCTCTTGTAGTTATGAAGGAGGAGATGAATCCTCATGGGATTTATATCCTAGATGGTTGTACGGTTAGGGGAAAGGTGACTGTATCCCAATCCTTGGATCAATATAATTAAGAAAGAAAGTTGTAGCATCATAAGTTGGGACATGTGAGAAAAAAGGGGTTGTTTGGTGGAGATTCAACTGGAAATTCTAAACTTGGTGAAGCATGTGTTTAAGAGATACTACGTTGAGTGAAGTTCAGTTCGGTTCAACACTTAAGAAAGGAGATTCTCGTGTGTGTTAACTTAGATCTATGTGGGTCCTTCTCGTGTGAAGTCTCACGGTGGACGTCAATACTTTGTGACATTTATCAATGATTACTCAAGGAAGACCTGGGTGTATTTATGAAGATAGATAATGAAGATGAATTGTTTGGGCAGTTCAAGGAGTGGAAGATGATGGTTGAGAAACAGAACGGGAACCATGTCAGGTTACTTAGAACAGAAAATAGGATGGAGTTTTGCAAGGATTTGTTTGACAACTTATACAAAACAATAGGTACAGTGAGGCATTGTATTCTACGGCTAACACCATAGAAAAGTGGAGTGGAAAATTAGATGAACCAAACACTGGTGGAGGATGCTCAGTGCATGCAATTATCTGCTAATATATCATAGCAACTTTGGGAGGAAGCTGTCAACATTGCTTGCTATCTAGCGAATAGATCTCCATCAACTACAATTGATTGTAAGACTCCTCGAGAGGTGTGTTCGGGAAAACCCTTTGAGAATTCTGGTTTACGAATGTTTGAATGCCTTGCTTATGCTTGTGTGAATGATGGTAAATTGGATCCGAGGGAAATAAAGTGCATATTTCTAGGATATGCATCTGGAGGGAAAGGTCATCGTCTGTGGTGTACAGAAGAAGGAAAGACTCCAAAATTTGTTATTAGCAGATATGTAACCTTTGAATCTGCTATGTGTAACCAAAGAGGAGGTGGTATAAGTTTTGCAGGGAACGATCAGGTACTAGCCAGAAGGTCGAGTTTGCAACAGAAACCCCCACACAAGTTTGCGATAAATGAAGAGCAGCAGGGTGGCATGGATCAACATAGACATGAGGAGTCCCTTGATCAACCCAAGGAAGAAGTTTGTGGTGATGCTGATAGTAGTAAAGACAACTTGAAGAAGCTTCTTGAGAATGAGCTTGTGATTAACGATTTAGGATATGAAAAGAAGATAACAAGGATGGAGATTCGGAGTGATAGAATGGAAGAATGGTTATAAATTTCTCACTACATTGAGAAATTATTGTGGTCGTTCTATCATGATCAGTCCAAACATGTTGATAATTCTTTGACGGATCGAGGGAAATGGGGGGAAGCTCATTGGGAAGTGGTCAAGTGGATCTTGCGACACTTGAAGGGATCACTTGATGTTTTTATGATGTATGGTGCGAATGCATGGCATACGGACTTGGTTGTATTGATAGACTAATACCATGAATGTGATCTAGTGATAAGTAGATCATTGGCGGTTGGTCTCGTTCATCGTCTTCTTTTGAAGGTCCAGAAACCTACCATGTTCTTTGATAGGTTATGCATTCAAAAGTCTGGTGCCAAGGAGAATCCAAAAGACATGGTGACAAGGTCGTTGCTCAGAGAGAAGTTCAAGCTTTGCCTGGACTAGGTTGATGTTCGCAGGAGGTAATCCCCTTTAGGGCTTGATGGCAGGAAGGAAGAGGAAGTTCTTGCTTAAGGTGGAGTTCAGAGGATGCTCAAGTCATGGTGGAGATTGTTAAATGTGACTTGAGCATTTGGTGCATTCATATGGAGCATTTGAGCTCAATGGAACACTTGGGTTCATGGAGCATGTGACAAAGGAACGGATCAAGTGACAAAGGAACAAATCTTATAAAATAGGTTTGGAGCACATGGAAGTTGAATGGAGCATCCTATGCTTGGATACGCCACTTAGAAGTCAAGGTATGCCACTACTGAAAATTGATATGCCACCAAGTGACATGATATGCCATGAAGTGACTTGATATGCTACTAAGTGACTTGATATGCCACCAAGTGACATGATATGCCATAAAGTGACTTTATATGCCACCAAGTGACATGATATGCCATCAAGTGACAAAATATGCCACTAAGTGATAGGATGTGCCATTCATGTGGTGGATGTAACATTATGGAGAGGATATGCAACCTTGGAGTCTAGATATGCCAACTTGGATGAGGATGTGCCAACCCTTGATTAAGATGTGCCATCCACATGCTTGATGCGTCATCTTGATGCAAGGATGTGGCACTTGGTTCCTTGATATGCCAAGGTATCCCTTGATGTGCCGTATGCTATGAAGTCCTCTATGATGCTTATGGATGTTTAAGGAAGCTCAGAAGTTGAAGATGCTCAAGGATTATTCCTTTATGTGTCACCATGATGGTTGACATGCCATGGTGATCTTGATGTGCCACTTTTGCATCATGATGTGCCATTATAGATCATGATGCTCCATCATGTGTGTTACTAATGCTCATGCAAGGATGAATGTTCCAGAGCTGTTGCATAGTGGATTGTGATAGGTTGACACCATTAAAGAGCCTATGGGCTAATGGGCTAGGCCCATTAGGTATTTAGCTCTGATCCCTCAAGTATAAATAGGAATGCATGTTAATTCATTTTTGTCGTGTCTTTTGTATCTTAGTGAGCAGAACGAATCTTTGTTGGTTGTACTTGTAATATCTATTTGAGAACTTTTTGAATAAAAAAATACCCCCTCCTCCCCGTGGATGTAGGTCACCTTGACCGAAGCACGTAAATATTGTGTCTTTGTGTGGTTTTAGTTTTGTGTGTTATCCGCATTACTTCTTAACAAAGGTCATCATAACTTGGCAAGTGGCATCAGATTTGTTCTGGGTCTTAAAAAGTGTCATCTAGTTTTCCCTAACATTATCGTTTTGACGAATCTTATAGAGATTAAGATCAACAATAGTTTGTGCACCTAAATAGCTTCATTTTATAATGTTCGGCTAATCCGCTTTACATTGTGAAGCCGAATATGGATCCTAGCCTTTTGTTTTATAATTTGATATTGGGTAATTATATTAAAATGATTTCTTGATCAAACTAAATGTGTTTCTATTTTTCTTAAATAGATGTCTTCTGATTCAGGTGCTACTCCTCCTGCACCAACCACTTCATCAAACGTCTCACTACTCTCACTCCTATCGTCATATAAGCTCACTGGTCCCAACTACCTTGATTGGATTCGTAGCCTGAGGATCACTTTGAGGTACGAATATAAGGAGTATGTGTTGGACGAATATCTTGAAGAGGAGCTTCATGATGATGCTACTAAAGAAGAAGTAGCCAAACATGAAAAGCATCGTTATCACTCTATCGAGATCTCGTGTATGATGTTGGTGAACATGTCTTCTGAGCTCCAAAAGAGTTGTAAGAACCTTGGGGCATGCCAAATAAATGAGCATCTCAAATACATGTTCCAAGAGAAAGATCGAACTAAGAGATTAAAGTTGATAGAATCAATTCTAGGTTGCAAGAAATAGGAGGATGGTTCTTTGAGTACCCATGTTCTAAAGCTGAAAGGGTAAATGGACAGACTTGAACGTCTTGGCTTGCCATTCACTGATGAGTTGGCTATTGATGTCATTATTAACTCTTTGACTAGTGCATATAAGCAGTTCACTATGAACTACTATATGAATGGTTTGGAAAAGAGTATCATGGAGCTACATGGGATTCTTAAGACTGCTGACGAAAACATTGTTCCACCTAGGAACATAAGTTCAACCACTTTGGTGTTAGATATTAAGGAAGGTGGTGTCAGGAGAAAGAGGCCCTCTCATCCCAATGTCAAGGGAAAAGAGAATGGGAAAATGGTGCTCCCAAATCCAAACCTAAGAAGGACGTTTCTAACATACCACCAGTGCTATCTGAGATGTGAAGAGTTCTGAAGTCAGTCTTCTACCGAGATGAAGTCTTTTCTGAGACATTCGTATTTTTTAATGTAACAGAGTCCGTACAAGCATTAAATGCTCCTTGTCGTTTTTATTGATTGAACTGTTCATAAGACAAAATCGGGTAAATCAAGTGTGTCAACTTTTCTGACTTATCAGATTTACATTATCTATGTAAGTATTGTATTTTGTCTTATTCTCTCTCGTTTCCTATTTAAGAAGATGTTTTTGCATGCATTGTAACCTGGAAGTAGCAATATTCTATTCACATCAAATATTCAATAGCTTGCAAGTCAAATCTCTTTCACCAACATTCTTTTTGTTCTTAAGTTATCTTTACTTTGCTCATAGTCACTTTACTTTACTTAAATATTTTGTTGAATACTTTGTTAATCTTCATACTTCAATACAAGACTGGTTTACCAGACTTGACTGGACCAAAGTATTAGTATCAGACATTGATCTTAAATTAATTCAAGGTTTGAGTTTTCAAACCTTGTCTGTGCACTAAGTCTTGCACTTTCAATTGGTATCAGAGCTTGAGTGGTTTTCCTTTGAATCCATATGAAAATATTATAGTTGATCTGAGATTACCTTGGTATCTCAATCATTTCTGTGTTCAGGATAAAAGTTCTTCTATATACCACTTCTGCTCTAATACTTTAACTTCAATGGCTGCTCCTAATGAAATTTAACAAATGTATTCAATGCAAAAAGAAAATAGTGTGGATTGCCCCTCTCGTGTCGTGCCCCATTGCTAGTTGTTGCAGAGTATGATAACTGGAAAATTAAGATGGAAAGATTTTTACTTGGTAAGGAAAAAGGTGAAGAAATATGGAGATCTGTGAAAGAAGGTCCTCATGTTACAGTGAGACAAATCGTGAGAGATGTTGCTGCTACTCTCATGGGCTAAGAAGAACAACGTCCAACACCTCTTACTGCTTCAGACATCGAAGAACTTCATGCATACGAGATTGCATTTTTAGAGATTGTGTTTGCTTTTCCTCCGTCTCTCTTTGAGCACACTAAGTTGTGAAAATCTGCCAAAGAGATTCGGGACACTATTCAGGACTTGTTCAAAGGGTCCGATAACATGAAGGATAAGCATCTGATTTCTGTTGTCAACGATTTTGATACCTTCACCATAACTCCCGGTGAATCCATAGCCTCGGCTTCGAATAGGTACATAATTGTTGTGAACAATATGACTTCATATAGTGTAGTCAGATTCCTCTCGAGTATAATCTCAAGTTTATCAACAGCTTCGGAAAGCGCTGGGGGAACGTCAAGTCATGTCTTCAGAGTAATGGATCTTTGAAGAAGCTAAAGCTTTATCAGCCATTTAATGAACTAGAAGGCCATGAATCTAACGTTGCTCAAACGTTAAGAGAATTGTCAGGAGGTCCTCTTGCCTTGGTTAGTTGTGTTAACCCACTAATTCCGAGCCCATCTGTGTCAGATCCTTTTGGAACTATTCCACATATTTCGAATGTTTAACCAACAATTCCTACCCCACCTACTCCACTGATTTCGAACTATTCATTTGGAGAAAATCTTTATCTTGATCCAGCTAAGTCCGAACTTTGCTTTCAACAGGAATTCACAATATTATCCATGAAGTACAAACGTCCATGGAATCCCAGTCATAAACCTTATCAAAACTGATTTCAAGCTCCTCATCAAACTAATCCTTAACCATTTCCTAAACCTTCCGAAAACCCACCTGCATACCGACCCAACATTCGAAATCACTCCTTGAAATCCCAAGAAATTCTGAAATCAGTCAAACCTAAGATAGTTTGTCAAAAATGTGATCTTGGTAACCACTTTGCAAAAGATTGTCTTGCTGAAAACTCTCAAAAACCAAAGGTAAAAGATTCAGCATACTATGCTCGCAAAGCCCAAGAGCTGGCAGAAAGTGAAAAAGCTTTTGTTACCACAGTGTGAAGAAATGTTGATGGGTACTGGTCTTCTGGAGATGAGGATGAAGTAAGAACTGCAACGAACATGTGTCTTATGGCAAAACAATCAATCGAGTGTGATGAAGGCTACGATGTTGAGCCAAACTTTTGCTACATGGCAACAAATGATTCACCCGGTAGAAGCATCATCCAACAGGTAAGATCCATGATCACTGACAATAATTTTGATTTATCTGTTTGTGAACCATATCTAACCCATATCCAATTAGATATGACAGTTATTCATAGAGCCTCTGAGTCTGCCATAGAAGTAAGTGAGAAGTTGGATAGTTAACTGACTCATCCTACATTACGCTTTGAAGATTGCAAGCTTAAGATAGAATCACTAGAGAAAGAGCTTATAATGTCTAAAGATGAATGTATCATTTTAAAAGACAAATTTGAAATCACTTTTTGTGAAAGGAATATCTTAGTTTCTAATAACAAACGTCTTAATCCCAAAATTGATGCTTTGCATAACTCTGTTGATATTCTTGAAGCAAACGAAAGGATGACACATAATTTTCGTCACATATGGTCGAAAGCACCATGCCTCGAAAGCGAAAATTGACTCTCCTCGGACATAGATGAAGAAGTTGTTTGTGATGATTCATATGACTCTTGTATCTCTAACTTTGATGTGATTTCGAAATCAATTGTAGTGCCAATTAAGCCTAAGTTCAACAACCCATCGTCTGGACAAACTTCCAAGTCATCATCTAACTCTCGGAAGAAACCTTGGCTAAAAAAGAAAGACATTGTTCACCCTAAGACCAAAGCTAAGAATGCCATTAAGAAAGAAATTAGGTCTAGGAAAGATTCCAGATTCATTGAGAAGTCCGAAAAGAAATTTTATCGCACAATTAGTCCAACCACTAGGAACAACAATACCTTTATGCCTGTTAATATTCTTAAGAGGCCATCTGATCCTCCTAGTTCGGTTGTTCAAAATAGTTCTGTCAATCCTAATCCAAAAAAGGTTACTGTTGAGACTTATTCTGTGAAAATTGACTCTCCTCGGATAGTTTCTTATTTCTTTATTGCTTAATCTGATGGCATAATTTTCAAACCAAAACAATTTCCGAAACCAAATGTGCCTTCGAAAGCAGCAAGCAAAGAACAGGTTGCTAAGAGCACTGTTGTTCAGAAATCTTCAAAATATTCAAAACAAAAGTTTGAGTGAAAAGTAAAAAAGGCTGGAAACACATCTATAACATCTGTCAACACAGTGATTCTGACAACATCTTGAAAAACTGTTGGTCCAAGAAAAGCAGTATCCAAACAACCTTTGGTTGAATACGATTTTTGTATAAGTAAAAAGACCATGACATTTTGCTTCTTTCCAAAATAATCTCGGAATAAGCCCTCCGAGATGCCAATTGATCAAAGGTCACAACCTAAGTCCAAAGCCCTTGACAAAGTCCCTAAGACTAAGTCGGAGCGTAAAAACTCCAAAACTCATTGATTTTGCAGGCACTCTGTGCTTCGGAACAAGACACAATATGGTATATTGATAGTGCTTATTCCATGCACATGACTGGACATAAAGACTTTCTGAGTGATCTAAAGCTCGCTCCTAACGCTGGTTATGTGACATATGACAACAACTCAAATTCACAAATTTGAGGTTATGGCGTCTTAACCAATGGAAATTTCTCTATCTCCAATGTTGCGTATGTGGCTGATCTCAAGCATAACCTGATTAGTGTAGCTCAACTCACTGATGCAAACCGAAGAGTTGAATTTTGCAAAAAAAAAAAAAGCATAGCTACGTCATGACAGAAGACTGGAAAGAATGTCTAATCAAATCAAATCACATCAAAAACATGTATCCATTAGACATCAAAATGATCATCGGAAAGCCTCAACTTTGTCTTCATTCAAAAGCCGTTCCTAACATTAGTTGGTTATGGCATTGGAGGCTTGCTCATCTTTACTTCCGATACATGAATGATCTTGTTTTTGGTGAAATGGTCTAAGGTCTGCCACTCCTCAAATTCAAAAATGATCATCTCTATGTTGCATGTGAATGTGGGAAGCAATCCAAGAAAAGTCATTCTATAATCATTGAAAAGTCAACTTCGTAACCATTTGAACTTCTTCATATTGATCTTTGTGGACCATCCACCATAGAAAGTATGCATCACGAAAAGTACATTCTTATAATTGTTGATGACTATACAAGGTTCACTTGCGTCTTCTTCCTTAGGCTAAAATCCGAAACAGCCTCTAAACTTATTAACGTCATCAAAGGAATTGAAGTTCTGGTCAAACTTCCTGTTAGAAGAATCCGAAGTGACAATGGCCCGGAAGCACCAATGTCACTATTAAGAAATTCCTCTCCGACAAAGACATTGACCACAATATCTCTGCTCCCTACACTCCTCAACAAAATGGTGTGGTTGAAAGAAGAAACTGAACTCTCATTGAAGCCGCTCGATCAATGTTGAACTTTGCAAACCTTCCTCTCTATCTTTGGGCTGAAGCATGTCCACTGCATGCTTCACTCAAAACCGAAGTATCATTAAAATCACCATCTCAACATGACACTGTATGAAGCCATGAATGATCGCAAGCCGAGTATCTCGTTCTTACATGTTTTCGGCTGCAGATGCTTTATCAAAAACAACTGTGATCAACTCACCAAGTTTCAACCCAAAGCCGATGAAGAAATCTTTATGAAATACTCAGCAAAATCCAAAGCCTATAGAGTTCTGAATCGTTGAACTCATGTACTTGAAGAAAGCTTTGATGTCACTTTTGATGATAATTTTGTTTGGAACCCTGGTCCAACTCAGGTTACAACTCACATCATGGAGTCCAATGTTCCCCCTCTTGGGTCTCCGAATTCCCAAATCATCCATGAAGTCAACTTCAAAATCCTGTTCGGACCATTATAAACTGCTCTTAACTCGGAATCTTGATCAAGACCATCTTCCTCGTCTGAAGTTCCGATTTCTCAAAATGTCTCTGGTCTAACACCCACATTTCCTCTATTTGATTCCGGTCCATTTCAACATTCTCATGTTAAGGGGAAGAATTGTCATCCATCCCTCGAATCAAATGTTGACGGATTTCAAGATGCAACAGATCAATTTGCTGAATTTGGTCCCATTCCAAACAATAACGAAGACGATGCTAACTTCTTTGATTTTTTGAACAATGGCGACGTCGACATATCCGCTTCAGAAGTTCAGGGGTAGCAACATCCTCAAATTCAAATTGTTCAGGGGGACAACACAACCCCATTAATGATATTGGATCATCCGCTGCGTAAGAACTTCCGAGATTACACTTCTGGATAAAGGATCATCCTCCAAAGCAAGACATTGAAAATATCAACGCTGGTTTTCAAAATCATTCTGCTACCAACATCCAAAATGAGTGTCACTTCTCGTCATTCATATCAATGGTTGAACCAAAATCTATCAGGGAAGCTTTAGAACATGTTGATTGGATTACATCCATGTAAGAAGAGTTAGCAAAATTTGACAGAAATGAAGTGTGGACTCTTGTCCCTCCTCTTCAGGATAATCCTATTGTTGGCACAAGATGGGTCTTCTGAAACAAGCTCGACAACACCGAAGTTATAATCAGAAACACAGCGAGATTAGTGGCTAAGGGATTTACTTATATCGAAGGACTCGATTACGACGAGATTCTTGCTCATGTTGCTCGTCTTGAAGCCATCTGGATCTTTATCGCTTATGCAACTCACAAATGCTTTAAAGTTTACCAAATGGACGTTAAAAGTGCCTTTCTCAATGGTGAACTAGATACCGAAGTGTATCTTGAAGAGCCCTTGTTTTTGTAAATCTTTCATATCCAAACTATTGTTACAAACTTGAAAAAGTTGTTTATGGCCTCAAGCAAGCTCCGCGCGCCTGGTACGACACTCTCACTGATTTTTGAAGCGTTCTGGTTTTTAAAGAGTAATTCTTGATCCTACCTTATTCCGAAGATGGAATGGAAACCATCTCATGCTGGTCCAAATATATGTTGACGACATCATCTTTGGATCCACGGATTCAACTATGGTTGCTGATTTCGCAAAGTTAATGGTTAGTCGATTCCAAATGAGCATGAACCGTAAATTAAGTTTTTTCCTTGTACTTCAAGTCAAGCAAGCCAATAGAGGAGTCTTTATTCATCAGGAGAAATATATTTCTGAACTTCTGAAAAAGTATTCAATGGAGACTTGTGCCTTTGCAAAGGTTCCAATGGGTTTCGGACACAAGATCTTCTCGGACGCATCAAATGTTGTTGTTGATCAGAAGATGTAAAGCGGAATGATTGGATTGCTACTCTAGCTCACTACAAGTCGTCTGAGCATCATGTTCTCTACATGTATGTGTGCTAGATTTCAGGTTAATCCGAAGATGTATCATCCTTTGGCTGTCAAGAAAATATTCTGATATCTCAAAGGAACAAAGAACCTCGGAATTTGGTATCTTGAAAACGAAAGTTTCCTTCTTCAGGCATTTTCCGACTCAAACTATGGAGGTCTACAACTGGATAGAAATAGCACTTTAGAAGGTTGTCAGTTTTTGGGTGGAAGATTGGTTAGTTGGTCATCCAAGAAACAGAACTATATTGTTGTCTTAACAGCTGAAGCGGAATACATCGCTGCTGCAAGCTGCACTTATCAAGTTTCTGGACTATGGTTATCGATTTCAACAGATTCCAATCTATTGTGACTCTCAAAGTGGAATTGTGATTTTCACAATCCAATTCAGCACTCCATGACCAAGTACATCGATATTCGGTACCATTTCATTAAAGATCATGTTTTAAAAGGAAACATCGAGCTCATTTTTGTTCCATCGGATTATGAAAATGTTGATGTCTTTACTAAGGCATTAGACAAAACCAACTTTAATGGGTTTCTGAACAAAATGGGAATGATGATGCCTGATCCACAATTCTTTTAAGAGGGTTGTACTCTCTGATGGAAACCTTAGAAAGTAAAGTGATTCCGATGTTGAATTCATTTTTCCTCAGAATCATTTCTTCTCGGAAAATATAGGATCATTTTATGTGTCTTTTTGTCTAACCTTTTCTTCTAGTTTTTAAGTTGTTCAACTTTCCTCATCTCTTGAAGCTTCTACCAATATAGTTACATCGGTGTTCTTGTAATTATCCCATCTCAGATTTTATGTCAAAATCAAGTGTGTTATGAAGTTCATCTTGGAATTCAAATCTGAAATGGTAATGTGAAGTTCATCTCTTATCTTCTTCGGAGCTATGATCCTTCAATTCTCGGAATCTCAATCTTTCGAAACTGGTCCTGTAAGATCTTCATACATTTTTACCTCTGCTATTCGGTTTGAGACTATGCCATCTTGAACTCTATACTATGTGCAAATGATGTGTTCATATTATTTCAAAAGTATCTTATGACATCTCATCTCGGAATCCAATTGCTCCGAGATCCTCAGCTGTAAAAGAATTTCAAAGGTTTTCATTAAAGTTTTTAATCTGAAACATTTTCTCATTTACATATTTTACGGTAATTTTTCTTGATGGTTATCCTTTTAATTCTCTATAAACGTGATTTGGCACACGTTCCAATAAAACGAATTACAAGTCAGAGCTGAAACAAAGGTTTTCCCTTTTAGAACAAACGGATGCCCCATCTTTTGTGTTCTACAGTTATTTAGGATGCCGTTTTTGGCAATGCATTAATTGCAACCCATTTCGTATTCGGGTGTCATCATTATTTTTCTTTGACCCGATTCGGAATATCCAACCTATAAAAGGATTTTGAATCCTAATTCCCACTTTTCCCTTTTCCTATCATCTTCCTAGAGCCTTTCTGTGTACTCTGTTCTTCAAGCTCTCAAGCATTCATCAATGGCGTCTTCCCAAACCGTTCCTTAAGTTTCCAAACCAGCAACAAAGAAGAAATCTTCCAAGGGTTCCGCCTCATCATCATCCATTGAGTTTATTCTTAGGGAAACAACTCGACTGTTCTCACTAGATCCCATGGATTATGACGAATAAATTTGCATCATCATCGAGTTCATCTCCCATCATCCTATATCAGTTCCGCTCACCAAAATCCCCAACCCTAAACTTCTTCTCCGCATTCTTCATAAAGCCTTTGAATGGATCAAAATCGAAAACGACGTGCTAGAAGTTAAAAAAGCCGATGACAAAATCGTTCCTCTCCACAAAAACACCTTCCTCAAAGCAATTGGCATTCCAAAAAAAACCCCAAAGGTTTTCGTGTTCAAGAAGCCACGACTGAAGAGTTTCAGACGTTTTTCAATCAAATCGGGTATAATGGTGAATTCAAGGCTAAGGAGTTCAATAAGTCTGTTGTTCCTGGCCTTTGGACTGTTCTTATGCACCTAATCCTTTGAGGATTGTTCGGAAAGCATGGTGGTACTGACACCATGAGCAAAGACTGCTTGTACGTTGTGTTCAGTATCTATTCTAGAAGAGAAAATGATGTTGATCTGACCGAGGTGCTATGGCAGGATTTCGGAAGTTAGCCATCAAAAGGAAGCCTAACGAGATCTCAAGTCCGAGATTTTGGGCTCTGATGCTTCAACAATTGTACGATGAATGATTTGAAGCCATTCCTCTCAATTCCAATTTCAAAGAGGTATACTTTTCCTTTAAGGCTATTAAAATTTATAGGTTACCGAACCAATCCTCTTTCGAACCTATTCGTCATTTACCAGAACATATGTTGGCTGCAATTCCATCCGACTCAATTTATATCAAACAACATCTTGAGAATTCGGTTGTGTATGACCCTACATAATCTACTCCAGTCTCGGATGATCAGCCTTCGGATATGAACACGCCAGATTTTACTAGTGGCCGAAAGAAGAAAATGGCTAAACGAAAGGCCTCACCCTCAAAAGTTAAAGCCAAAAAGAGAAGCAAAGCCAGCGGATCCTCTCAACATGATACACATATTGGCATTCAATATGAATCTGGATCACAGCCACCCCCTCTCGTCTAGTCTTCTGAAGTACCCTTTGGAGTTTCAATATCACATGCACACACTCACAGGAAGTCAACATATAATCTACCCCGATCTTCCCAAAAAGATGGTGCTGGTATTGAAAATAGTCCCTTGAACCCCCTAGGACACACCCACGAGCCTTTTGTAAAACCCTTCTCGATTCCACACATGCACAATTATGGGCCCCTGCCTCTGATTCTAAGCTTTCCAAAACTGGAGCAGTCCCTCCTACTTCGAAAGCCCCAACCGGTCTGATACCTTGTTCAGGTAAAGGACGATTGGTATTTCTAACAAAGACTGGTTTGATTTCGGTGATATGGCTCACTCTAGACAATCAGAGCTAACAAGAGCACAAGTAGAGTATACGCTTATCTCAATGCGTCACGGAGCACTTCAACGTCGTCTTCCATTCGCTTTCCTATCTGATGAAGACATTGATCAAGTGTTCCATCCTTCCGAAGAAGCTCAACAAACTGCTACAGGAGATGTTTCCGATCCCACGATTGTTTTGGATGATCCTTCCCTGATGTTCACAAGCGAAGAAAGTCTCAAGCCTCCCTACGACGAAGAATATTCAAATGATGTAATGTTTGATGATGACAACACATCTGTTGGTGCTATTCCGATCCTCATATCTTTCAAGTCGTTACAGAAGCCTTCCTCCTCCAAAACCACTGTATGATTTTGGCCTTTTCTCCTCCTCCTCATAAGAAAAAGAAGAAGTAAATGTTGATGCCAACACTCAAGGCAATCAAGGAAACAAAGATCAAACTAATCCAACTGATAATACCAAGCCTTCCGAACCTCAAGATGATAATGGTGATGACAATGATAAAAAGCCTAAGAGTTCTAACTTGGACGCAGGATCTTTGGATGAAAACATTGTAGATCCTTTTTCCTTGTTAGAACTCTGAGACAACGTTGTTGCTGCCGTTTCCAAATTTGACCCTCTCGACAAAACCGTTACATAGCTTGACTCCAAGATCGATTAGACGGTTACCAGTATCGAATTCAAGCTTGAACTTATTCTCAAATCTCTCTCCGATATCAAAGATGTTGGCCCCTCCGAACTCGATCAAGCAAATCAACTAGACCAACTCATTTCCCTCCGATTCAAGCATACTCTGGAAGAAGTCGAACATAAATACAATGATAGCCTCGATAATCATATCTTTACCACCACTATGCTCAAAATTCATGACGACAAGATCAGTGCTACTAACGAACTCATCAAACAGACTCATGTTCGTCATGAGAAACAAATCCAAAGGTTAAAGAAGGATATTCGGAAAATGGATGAGATGAATTTGATTATGCAACAGGTTCTCCTCAAGCTGATCCGAACCACCTGGAATATCGTTGATGTTCCAAATTATAAATTCGATTAGATGCTTTTCATTATCGATGAGACTTTTTCCCATCTCAAAGCTCAAGCTCCCACCTCCAAAGCCTACGACTCTCTCTCCAAACATATCAACATGAGCTTTCAAAGAGTGTTTGAACGCCTAAATGAACTTCAAAGCAGTTCCAGACTTGCATCGGATGCAGGGCCTTCCAATGCAAGAGGGGGATAAGGAGCTAGTCAAAGAGAAAGAAGGATTTAATGGAAACCTGTCTTGGAATTTACACTCCGAGATGAGTCAACCAATGAAGAAGTACTCAAGGTTGAAACTCTTGAACCTCTTGAGTCTGGTGATGAAGAAGCTGAAGATCTTGCTGAAAATTTTATTTTAGGACTTCAAGCTATTAGGGAACAACCTGTGAAAGTCCTTTCGGATGCAGATAAGCTCAAATGGTCCTCGGTTACTTGGCGATCATCGTTAGCCAAAACGTTCAGAAGAAGTAGAGATATGGAAAAAAATCGAAACAAAGCTAACCATCGACGCATTCCAAGCTACACACTCTATGCTTCCACCAATCCCTGATCCAATGATCATTCAGATCGATGAAGGTTCTCCAACCAGGAAACCTAATAATCTCCCTAAAGAGCCTCTGGTTCCTCCTCCACCAGAATTCATCGTCACCGAATCCCGTCAAAAAATCATCTCTGACCTCAATGCTCCTCCACATGACAAAGGAAAGAAGATTGCTACTAAATCACACAGCCCAGTGAAGACGTCCAAAAAGTCTAAGGGCTTGTCTCAAGAACAAATAGATCAAGATTTAGAAGAATGCATCAGGATTTAAGCACTGAAAGACAATCTGAATCCGATTCTGGGCATATCTCATTTTTCTAGAGAAATAGTTATTCACGATATTCACTTTGTGCCCTTCATGTACTATGATCTTCCAACACACGATGCCGATCAACTTGATCTACCAATCTCTCCTCACGTTCAATTATACATCAAGTACGCTCCTATTCATCCAAATGATGATCCTCAAATAATCATCAGGACAGAGTGTGAGAGATTGAGCACATTCTACTCCATTAACGCACGTCCCCAAAAAGAAGTGTGGTCTCGAAAGTGGATTACCAAGATCGTTGGATTCTGTAAAAAGGTTCGGAGTAAGTTAGATCTTAAATGTATGTTGTACAGATACTATGTCTCTCGGACCAAAGAATCAACCATCACTCTCACGGATCAATCAACCCTAATGACATTCTCACCATTGATGTTCACCTCCGAGAACGCCAAACAAATCACTCAAGCATCAGAGCTTATAGTGATGCAATCAATTTATTGAAGGACTACGTTGTTGAGTTCTGCATGTCCGACATTGAATTTTCTCACTTGTTCGGAACCGAGAACGTTTTGGCAAAAATCACTTTCAAACTGCCTGAAGCACAGATCTTGGCAGAAGGCCTCATTGAAGAACCGGAACTTGGATATGTCTATCTCAAAAAGAAGAACAGCCGAAAAGAATTCTTTAGAGTTCTTGACAAACATCTAGTTCCGAAAAAGATCCTTCAGAAGTTCATCTCCAACACTGCAAAAAGTGATGCTCCTGAGCATGTGAAGAAGATGTTCATCGAACACCTTAAATGGTATTTGGAAGTCTGAAGCTGGCTACACGGTGCCTATCTCTTTGTGTCTGATGAATCCAACTGAGCTTATTGATTGCTAAGTTCACTTAGGAGGAGATTGTTGATACATAAAAGTGAACCTCTAGCAATCAGAGCCAAACCAGAACCGAAGTCCAGTGCTATCCGAGATGTGAAGAGTTCTAAAGTCAGTCTTCTTCCGATATGAAGACTTTTCTGAGACATTCGTAGTTTTTAATGTAACAGATTATGTACAAGCATTAAATTCTCCTTTTCGTTTTAATTGATTGAACTGATCATAGGACAAAATCGAGTAAATCACGTGCATCAGCTTTTCTGACTTATCAGATTTATATTCCCTATGTAAGTCTTGTATTTTGTCTTATTGTCTCTCCTTTCCTATTTAAGGAGATGTTTTATCATGCATTGTAACCTAGAAGTATCAATATTCTCTTCACATTAAATATTCAATATCTTGCAAGTCCAATCTCTTTCACCAACATTCTTCTTGTTCTTAAGTTATCTTTACTTTGCTCACAATCACTTTACTTTACTTAAATATTTTGTTGAGTAATTTGTTGATCTTCATACTTCAAGACAAGACTGGTTTACCAGAAATGACTGGACCAAAATATTAGCAGCATACATTGATCTTAAGTTAATTCAAGGTTTAAGTTTTCAAACCTTGTATGCGCACTAAGTCTTGCACTTTCAGCTATAAAATGGAAAGAGGCGATGGGCAGTGAGATTCAGTCTATGTATGATAACCAAGTATGGAACCTAGTTGATCCTAGACCTGGCCTTAAAACCAGTGGGTGTAGATGGGTCTTCTAGAAGAAAACTAACATGGATTGGACGTACATACTTATACAGCTCGACTGGCTGCAATGGGTTATACTCAAACTCAAGGAATTGATTATGAGGAAACCTTCTTGCCGGTAGCTATGATTAGGTCTATTAGGATACTACTTACCTTAGCTACATTTCATGACTATTAAATATGGCAAATAGATGTAAAATGACTTTCCTTAATGGGAAACTGACTAAGGATGTTTACATGGCTCATCCAGAACGTTTTGTACAACCCAAGTCTCCTAATATGGTATGCAAGCTTTAAAAATCAATTTATTGAGTCAAATAAGCACCTTGTAGGTGGAGCATATAATTTGATGAGAAAATCAAGGAGTTTGGTTTCTTAAGAAATGAAGATGAATAATTTGTGTATGTTAGATCTAGTAGGAGGGCAGGATGAGTCTAGTCCCAGTACTAGGGAAGAACTGGACAGGATGAGTCTAGTCCCACATTCCTCAACTATAGGAACATTCATGTACACCATGATATGTACGAGGTCAGGCGTCTCATATGTCATTAGCATGATGATTTGTTATCAAGCCAATCCTAGTGAAAGTCAATGGACCACAATCAAGAACTTTATAAAGTATCTTAGGAGGACTACATATATGTTCTTGGTTTATAGTGGTAAAGAAGAGTTAGACATCAAAGGATATATGGATGCAAGTTTCCAAACTGACATGGATAATATCATATCACAGTCTGGTTTTGTATTCACGCTGAATGGAGGAGCAGTAACTTGGAGAAGTTCCAAACAAGAGACTATAGCAGACTCAACTATAGAGTTGGGGTATATTGCAGTCAATGAAGTGACCAAGGAAGCAGTGTGGCTAACGAACTTCATCAATGATTTGGGTTTTGTTCCGAGCATAGCCAAACAGATTGAGGTCTTCTATGATAACGAGGGTGCATTTACATTAGCTAAAGAACCACGAGATCATAAAAGTACAAGACATATACACAGAAAGTTTCACTATATAAGGAAGCCAGTTAAAGATGGAGACATCGTTGTGAGCAGAGTTCCATCATAAGATAATCCAATTGATCCGCTCACTAAAACATTATCACCAATCAAGAATGATGCTCATAATAGTTTTATTGGCATTAGATTTGCTAATGATTTGTTTTGATTACACAATTTGTAGTTTGATCATTTGGAACATTTTTAGATATTGTGTTTTTGGTGATTATTAATAATAAGTTACTATGTTTGTTCATATTATCTATATTCCTACTTTTTCATGTTTAGAACCTCTTCCAAAATAATATTTTATTCAAACTTCTAAAATCAGTCATACTATTGGGAAATAGTAGTGAATTAAGATTTTCATAGTATTGGTAGATTGTTCATAGGGATGAACTTAGCAAAGTCCTGCGACTAATACTGACGAGTACTTGAAAAAGGAGATTATAAGTATTGGAGTAACCACGCTTAAAGATTACTCTATGGATCATGTGATGAGTAAATTAAGACGACCGTGTTTCATATTCTTCAAATAGAGATGCATGAGGTTATGTTCTACAATCTATTGTGTCTTGGTTTTACCCCAACGTTGTCCGTAACTGGCAGTTATACATGGTTTGGAACCCTGGTCCAACTCAGGTTACAACTCACATCATGGAGTCCAATGTTCCCCCTCTTGGGTCTCCGAATTCCCAAATCATCCATGAAGTCAACTTCAAAATCCTGTTCGGACCATTATAAACTGCTCTTAACTCGGAATCTTGATCAAGACCATCTTCCTCGTCTGAAGTTCCGATTTCTCAAAATGTCTCTGGTCTAACACCCACATTTCCTCTATTTGATTCCGGTCCATTTCAACATTCTCATGTTAAGGGGAAGAATTGTCATCCATCCCTCGAATCAAATGTTGACGGATTTCAAGATGCAACAGATCAATTTGCTGAATTTGGTCCCATTCCAAACAATAACGAAGACGATGCTAACTTCTTTGATTTTTTGAACAATGGCGACGTCGACATATCCGCTTCAGAAGTTCAGGGGTAGCAACATCCTCAAATTCAAATTGTTCAGGGGGACAACACAACCCCATTAATGATATTGGATCATCCGCTGCGTAAGAACTTCCGAGATTACACTTCTGGATAAAGGATCATCCTCCAAAGCAAGACATTGAAAATATCAACGCTGGTTTTCAAAATCATTCTGCTACCAACATCCAAAATGAGTGTCACTTCTCGTCATTCATATCAATGGTTGAACCAAAATCTATCAGGGAAGATTTAGAACATGTTGATTGGATTACATCCATGTAAGAAGAGTTAGCAAAATTTGACAGAAATGAAGTGTGGACTCTTGTCCCTCCTCTTCAGGATAATCCTATTGTTGGCACAAGATGGGTCTTCTGAAACAAGCTCGACAACACCGAAGTTATAATCAGAAACACAGCGAGATTAGTGGCTAAGGGATTTACTTATATCGAAGGACTCGATTACGACGAGATTCTTGCTCATGTTGCTCGTCTTGAAGCCATCTGGATCTTTATCGCTTATGCAACTCACAAATGCTTTAAAGTTTACCAAATGGACGTTAAAAGTGCCTTTCTCAATGGTGAACTAGATACCGAAGTGTATCTTGAAGAGCCCTTGTTTTTGTAAATCTTTCATATCCAAACTATTGTTACAAACTTGAAAAAGTTGTTTATGGCCTCAAGCAAGCTCCGCGCGCCTGGTACGACACTCTCACTGATTTTTGAAGCGTTCTGGTTTTTAAAGAGTAATTCTTGATCCTACCTTATTCCGAAGATGGAATGGAAACCATCTCATGCTGGTCCAAATATATGTTGACGACATCATCTTTGGATCCACGGATTCAACTATGGTTGCTGATTTCGCAAAGTTAATGGTTAGTCGATTCCAAATGAGCATGAACCGTAAATTAAGTTTTTTCCTTGTACTTCAAGTCAAGCAAGCCAATAGAGGAGTCTTTATTCATCAGGAGAAATATATTTCTGAACTTCTGAAAAAGTATTCAATGGAGACTTGTGCCTTTGCAAAGGTTCCAATGGGTTTCGGACACAAGATCTTCTCGGACGCATCAAATGTTGTTGTTGATCAGAAGATGTAAAGCGGAATGATTGGATTGCTACTCTAGCTCACTACAAGTCGTCTGAGCATCATGTTCTCTACATGTATGTGTGCTAGATTTCAGGTTAATCCGAAGATGTATCATCCTTTGGCTGTCAAGAAAATATTCTGATATCTCAAAGGAACAAAGAACCTCGGAATTTGGTATCTTGAAAACGAAAGTTTCCTTCTTCAGGCATTTTCCGACTCAAACTATGGAGGTCTACAACTGGATAGAAATAGCACTTTAGAAGGTTGTCAGTTTTTGGGTGGAAGATTGGTTAGTTGGTCATCCAAGAAACAGAACTATATTGTTGTCTTAACAGCTGAAGCGGAATACATCGCTGCTGCAAGCTGCACTTATCAAGTTTCTGGACTATGGTTATCGATTTCAACAGATTCCAATCTATTGTGACTCTCAAAGTGGAATTGTGATTTTCACAATCCAATTCAGCACTCCATGACCAAGTACATCGATATTCGGTACCATTTCATTAAAGATCATGTTTTAAAAGGAAACATCGAGCTCATTTTTGTTCCATCGGATTATGAAAATGTTGATGTCTTTACTAAGGCATTAGACAAAACCAACTTTAATGGGTTTCTGAACAAAATGGGAATGATGATGCCTGATCCACAATTCTTTTAAGAGGGTTGTACTCTCTGATGGAAACCTTAGAAAGTAAAGTGATTCCGATGTTGAATTCATTTTTCCTCAGAATCATTTCTTCTCGGAAAATATAGGATCATTTTATGTGTCTTTTTGTCTAACCTTTTCTTCTAGTTTTTAAGTTGTTCAACTTTCCTCATCTCTTGAAGCTTCTACCAATATAGTTACATCGGTGTTCTTGTAATTATCCCATCTCAGATTTTATGTCAAAATCAAGTGTGTTATGAAGTTCATCTTGGAATTCAAATCTGAAATGGTAATGTGAAGTTCATCTCTTATCTTCTTCGGAGCTATGATCCTTCAATTCTCGGAATCTCAATCTTTCGAAACTGGTCCTGTAAGATCTTCATACATTTTTACCTCTGCTATTCGGTTTGAGACTATGCCATCTTGAACTCTATACTATGTGCAAATGATGTGTTCATATTATTTCAAAAGTATCTTATGACATCTCATCTCGGAATCCAATTGCTCCGAGATCCTCAGCTGTAAAAGAATTTCAAAGGTTTTCATTAAAGTTTTTAATCTGAAACATTTTCTCATTTACATATTTTACGGTAATTTTTCTTGATGGTTATCCTTTTAATTCTCTATAAACGTGATTTGGCACACGTTCCAATAAAACGAATTACAAGTCAGAGCTGAAACAAAGGTTTTCCCTTTTAGAACAAACGGATGCCCCATCTTTTGTGTTCTACAGTTATTTAGGATGCCGTTTTTGGCAATGCATTAATTGCAACCCATTTCGTATTCGGGTGTCATCATTATTTTTCTTTGACCCGATTCGGAATATCCAACCTATAAAAGGATTTTGAATCCTAATTCCCACTTTTCCCTTTTCCTATCATCTTCCTAGAGCCTTTCTGTGTACTCTGTTCTTCAAGCTCTCAAGCATTCATCAATGGCGTCTTCCCAAACCGTTCCTTAAGTTTCCAAACCAGCAACAAAGAAGAAATCTTCCAAGGGTTCCGCCTCATCATCATCCATTGAGTTTATTCTTAGGGAAACAACTCGACTGTTCTCACTAGATCCCATGGATTATGACGAATAAATTTGCATCATCATCGAGTTCATCTCCCATCATCCTATATCAGTTCCGCTCACCAAAATCCCCAACCCTAAACTTCTTCTCCGCATTCTTCATAAAGCCTTTGAATGGATCAAAATCGAAAACGACGTGCTAGAAGTTAAAAAAGCCGATGACAAAATCGTTCCTCTCCACAAAAACACCTTCCTCAAAGCAATTGGCATTCCAAAAAAAACCCCAAAGGTTTTCGTGTTCAAGAAGCCACGACTGAAGAGTTTCAGACGTTTTTCAATCAAATCGGGTATAATGGTGAATTCAAGGCTAAGGAGTTCAATAAGTCTGTTGTTCCTGGCCTTTGGACTGTTCTTATGCACCTAATCCTTTGAGGATTGTTCGGAAAGCATGGTGGTACTGACACCATGAGCAAAGACTGCTTGTACGTTGTGTTCAGTATCTATTCTAGAAGAGAAAATGATGTTGATCTGACCGAGGTGCTATGGCAGGATTTCGGAAGTTAGCCATCAAAAGGAAGCCTAACGAGATCTCAAGTCCGAGATTTTGGGCTCTGATGCTTCAACAATTGTACGATGAATGATTTGAAGCCATTCCTCTCAATTCCAATTTCAAAGAGGTATACTTTTCCTTTAAGGCTATTAAAATTTATAGGTTACCGAACCAATCCTCTTTCGAACCTATTCGTCATTTACCAGAACATATGTTGGCTGCAATTCCATCCGACTCAATTTATATCAAACAACATCTTGAGAATTCGGTTGTGTATGACCCTACATAATCTACTCCAGTCTCGGATGATCAGCCTTCGGATATGAACACGCCAGATTTTACTAGTGGCCGAAAGAAGAAAATGGCTAAACGAAAGGCCTCACCCTCAAAAGTTAAAGCCAAAAAGAGAAGCAAAGCCAGCGGATCCTCTCAACATGATACACATATTGGCATTCAATATGAATCTGGATCACAGCCACCCCCTCTCGTCTAGTCTTCTGAAGTACCCTTTGGAGTTTCAATATCACATGCACACACTCACAGGAAGTCAACATATAATCTACCCCGATCTTCCCAAAAAGATGGTGCTGGTATTGAAAATAGTCCCTTGAACCCCCTAGGACACACCCACGAGCCTTTTGTAAAACCCTTCTCGATTCCACACATGCACAATTATGGGCCCCTGCCTCTGATTCTAAGCTTTCCAAAACTGGAGCAGTCCCTCCTACTTCGAAAGCCCCAACCGGTCTGATACCTTGTTCAGGTAAAGGACGATTGGTATTTCTAACAAAGACTGGTTTGATTTCGGTGATATGGCTCACTCTAGACAATCAGAGCTAACAAGAGCACAAGTAGAGTATACGCTTATCTCAATGCGTCACGGAGCACTTCAACGTCGTCTTCCATTCGCTTTCCTATCTGATGAAGACATTGATCAAGTGTTCCATCCTTCCGAAGAAGCTCAACAAACTGCTACAGGAGATGTTTCCGATCCCACGATTGTTTTGGATGATCCTTCCCTGATGTTCACAAGCGAAGAAAGTCTCAAGCCTCCCTACGACGAAGAATATTCAAATGATGTAATGTTTGATGATGACAACACATCTGTTGGTGCTATTCCGATCCTCATATCTTTCAAGTCGTTACAGAAGCCTTCCTCCTCCAAAACCACTGTATGATTTTGGCCTTTTCTCCTCCTCCTCATAAGAAAAAGAAGAAGTAAATGTTGATGCCAACACTCAAGGCAATCAAGGAAACAAAGATCAAACTAATCCAACTGATAATACCAAGCCTTCCGAACCTCAAGATGATAATGGTGATGACAATGATAAAAAGCCTAAGAGTTCTAACTTGGACGCAGGATCTTTGGATGAAAACATTGTAGATCCTTTTTCCTTGTTAGAACTCTGAGACAACGTTGTTGCTGCCGTTTCCAAATTTGACCCTCTCGACAAAACCGTTACATAGCTTGACTCCAAGATCGATTAGACGGTTACCAGTATCGAATTCAAGCTTGAACTTATTCTCAAATCTCTCTCCGATATCAAAGATGTTGGCCCCTCCGAACTCGATCAAGCAAATCAACTAGACCAACTCATTTCCCTCCGATTCAAGCATACTCTGGAAGAAGTCGAACATAAATACAATGATAGCCTCGATAATCATATCTTTACCACCACTATGCTCAAAATTCATGACGACAAGATCAGTGCTACTAACGAACTCATCAAACAGACTCATGTTCGTCATGAGAAACAAATCCAAAGGTTAAAGAAGGATATTCGGAAAATGGATGAGATGAATTTGATTATGCAACAGGTTCTCCTCAAGCTGATCCGAACCACCTGGAATATCGTTGATGTTCCAAATTATAAATTCGATTAGATGCTTTTCATTATCGATGAGACTTTTTCCCATCTCAAAGCTCAAGCTCCCACCTCCAAAGCCTACGACTCTCTCTCCAAACATATCAACATGAGCTTTCAAAGAGTGTTTGAACGCCTAAATGAACTTCAAAGCAGTTCCAGACTTGCATCGGATGCAGGGCCTTCCAATGCAAGAGGGGGATAAGGAGCTAGTCAAAGAGAAAGAAGGATTTAATGGAAACCTGTCTTGGAATTTACACTCCGAGATGAGTCAACCAATGAAGAAGTACTCAAGGTTGAAACTCTTGAACCTCTTGAGTCTGGTGATGAAGAAGCTGAAGATCTTGCTGAAAATTTTATTTTAGGACTTCAAGCTATTAGGGAACAACCTGTGAAAGTCCTTTCGGATGCAGATAAGCTCAAATGGTCCTCGGTTACTTGGCGATCATCGTTAGCCAAAACGTTCAGAAGAAGTAGAGATATGGAAAAAAATCGAAACAAAGCTAACCATCGACGCATTCCAAGCTACACACTCTATGCTTCCACCAATCCCTGATCCAATGATCATTCAGATCGATGAAGGTTCTCCAACCAGGAAACCTAATAATCTCCCTAAAGAGCCTCTGGTTCCTCCTCCACCAGAATTCATCGTCACCGAATCCCGTCAAAAAATCATCTCTGACCTCAATGCTCCTCCACATGACAAAGGAAAGAAGATTGCTACTAAATCACACAGCCCAGTGAAGACGTCCAAAAAGTCTAAGGGCTTGTCTCAAGAACAAATAGATCAAGATTTAGAAGAATGCATCAGGATTTAAGCACTGAAAGACAATCTGAATCCGATTCTGGGCATATCTCATTTTTCTAGAGAAATAGTTATTCACGATATTCACTTTGTGCCCTTCATGTACTATGATCTTCCAACACACGATGCCGATCAACTTGATCTACCAATCTCTCCTCACGTTCAATTATACATCAAGTACGCTCCTATTCATCCAAATGATGATCCTCAAATAATCATCAGGACAGAGTGTGAGAGATTGAGCACATTCTACTCCATTAACGCACGTCCCCAAAAAGAAGTGTGGTCTCGAAAGTGGATTACCAAGATCGTTGGATTCTGTAAAAAGGTTCGGAGTAAGTTAGATCTTAAATGTATGTTGTACAGATACTATGTCTCTCGGACCAAAGAATCAACCATCACTCTCACGGATCAATCAACCCTAATGACATTCTCACCATTGATGTTCACCTCCGAGAACGCCAAACAAATCACTCAAGCATCAGAGCTTATAGTGATGCAATCAATTTATTGAAGGACTACGTTGTTGAGTTCTGCATGTCCGACATTGAATTTTCTCACTTGTTCGGAACCGAGAACGTTTTGGCAAAAATCACTTTCAAACTGCCTGAAGCACAGATCTTGGCAGAAGGCCTCATTGAAGAACCGGAACTTGGATATGTCTATCTCAAAAAGAAGAACAGCCGAAAAGAATTCTTTAGAGTTCTTGACAAACATCTAGTTCCGAAAAAGATCCTTCAGAAGTTCATCTCCAACACTGCAAAAAGTGATGCTCCTGAGCATGTGAAGAAGATGTTCATCGAACACCTTAAATGGTATTTGGAAGTCTGAAGCTGGCTACACGGTGCCTATCTCTTTGTGTCTGATGAATCCAACTGAGCTTATTGATTGCTAAGTTCACTTAGGAGGAGATTGTTGATACATAAAAGTGAACCTCTAGCAATCAGAGCCAAACCAGAACCGAAGTCCAGTGCTATCCGAGATGTGAAGAGTTCTAAAGTCAGTCTTCTTCCGATATGAAGACTTTTCTGAGACATTCGTAGTTTTTAATGTAACAGATTATGTACAAGCATTAAATTCTCCTTTTCGTTTTAATTGATTGAACTGATCATAGGACAAAATCGAGTAAATCACGTGCATCAGCTTTTCTGACTTATCAGATTTATATTCCCTATGTAAGTCTTGTATTTTGTCTTATTGTCTCTCCTTTCCTATTTAAGGAGATGTTTTATCATGCATTGTAACCTAGAAGTATCAATATTCTCTTCACATTAAATATTCAATATCTTGCAAGTCCAATCTCTTTCACCAACATTCTTCTTGTTCTTAAGTTATCTTTACTTTGCTCACAATCACTTTACTTTACTTAAATATTTTGTTGAGTAATTTGTTGATCTTCATACTTCAAGACAAGACTGGTTTACCAGAAATGACTGGACCAAAATATTAGCAGCATACATTGATCTTAAGTTAATTCAAGGTTTAAGTTTTCAAACCTTGTATGCGCACTAAGTCTTGCACTTTCAGCTATAAAATGGAAAGAGGCGATGGGCAGTGAGATTCAGTCTATGTATGATAACCAAGTATGGAACCTAGTTGATCCTAGACCTGGCCTTAAAACCAGTGGGTGTAGATGGGTCTTCTAGAAGAAAACTAACATGGATTGGACGTACATACTTATACAGCTCGACTGGCTGCAATGGGTTATACTCAAACTCAAGGAATTGATTATGAGGAAACCTTCTTGCCGGTAGCTATGATTAGGTCTATTAGGATACTACTTACCTTAGCTACATTTCATGACTATTAAATATGGCAAATAGATGTAAAATGACTTTCCTTAATGGGAAACTGACTAAGGATGTTTACATGGCTCATCCAGAACGTTTTGTACAACCCAAGTCTCCTAATATGGTATGCAAGCTTTAAAAATCAATTTATTGAGTCAAATAAGCACCTTGTAGGTGGAGCATATAATTTGATGAGAAAATCAAGGAGTTTGGTTTCTTAAGAAATGAAGATGAATAATTTGTGTATGTTAGATCTAGTAGGAGGGCAGGATGAGTCTAGTCCCAGTACTAGGGAAGAACTGGACAGGATGAGTCTAGTCCCACATTCCTCAACTATAGGAACATTCATGTACACCATGATATGTACGAGGTCAGGCGTCTCATATGTCATTAGCATGATGATTTGTTATCAAGCCAATCCTAGTGAAAGTCAATGGACCACAATCAAGAACTTTATAAAGTATCTTAGGAGGACTACATATATGTTCTTGGTTTATAGTGGTAAAGAAGAGTTAGACATCAAAGGATATATGGATGCAAGTTTCCAAACTGACATGGATAATATCATATCACAGTCTGGTTTTGTATTCACGCTGAATGGAGGAGCAGTAACTTGGAGAAGTTCCAAACAAGAGACTATAGCAGACTCAACTATAGAGTTGGGGTATATTGCAGTCAATGAAGTGACCAAGGAAGCAGTGTGGCTAACGAACTTCATCAATGATTTGGGTTTTGTTCCGAGCATAGCCAAACAGATTGAGGTCTTCTATGATAACGAGGGTGCATTTACATTAGCTAAAGAACCACGAGATCATAAAAGTACAAGACATATACACAGAAAGTTTCACTATATAAGGAAGCCAGTTAAAGATGGAGACATCGTTGTGAGCAGAGTTCCATCATAAGATAATCCAATTGATCCGCTCACTAAAACATTATCACCAATCAAGAATGATGCTCATAATAGTTTTATTGGCATTAGATTTGCTAATGATTTGTTTTGATTACACAATTTGTAGTTTGATCATTTGGAACATTTTTAGATATTGTGTTTTTGGTGATTATTAATAATAAGTTACTATGTTTGTTCATATTATCTATATTCCTACTTTTTCATGTTTAGAACCTCTTCCAAAATAATATTTTATTCAAACTTCTAAAATCAGTCATACTATTGGGAAATAGTAGTGAATTAAGATTTTCATAGTATTGGTAGATTGTTCATAGGGATGAACTTAGCAAAGTCCTGCGACTAATACTGACGAGTACTTGAAAAAGGAGATTATAAGTATTGGAGTAACCACGCTTAAAGATTACTCTATGGATCATGTGATGAGTAAATTAAGACGACCGTGTTTCATATTCTTCAAATAGAGATGCATGAGGTTATGTTCTACAATCTATTGTGTCTTGGTTTTACCCCAACGTTGTCCGTAACTGGCAGTTATACATGGTTTGACTAGATATTGCATGAGGAATAGTATTGACCTATACAGTCAAAAACATATTTGATCCTTCTGCCAGAAATGGAGAATTAGATATCTATAGGCCCCTCGTTGATTTGTTGTTGACAAAAAATGCTTGGCCGAGTTGAGATTGAGTTGATTAGGTTCAACAGTTAGTCTGAAAGTCATCACAAGTCGGTATCGGGAAACATAATTTTGAACCATGAGATTGACCCTAGATCTATGTCTCCAGTTCATAATAAGATATCATGAAGATCAAAGGAATTTGAAGTCATTAGTCTTAGGGTTATCTATAGAAACGTTGTTAAAAATACAGTAGTTGCCTTGGACTGCCACTCACTGTTGTTCCTA
Organism: Lactuca virosa; assembly: GCF_052849685.1. Lineage (NCBI taxonomy): Eukaryota > Viridiplantae > Streptophyta > Magnoliopsida > Asterales > Asteraceae > Lactuca > Lactuca virosa. Next base: position 373,094,626 of record NC_136430.1, on the reverse strand, counting down.
GTAAGTTTTATGACTATATGCAAGTAGGAGCTGATGGAGATTAGTGCCCGGAGTCATAACCAGCCCATTAATATTACAATAGATAGCAGTGTCTTTTTGGGTTACACGCAAGAACAAAATTAAGCAGGACCGAAAAGATATTTATTTTATGGACTTATTTTGTTAATTAATTAACAGTTTGACTATTTAATAGTAAATAATGGAATATGGAATATTCCATAATGATTTGAATACATTAGATAATTACTATTTTATATGGTAGTTTTCTCTAGGGTTTCAAATCACCTCCCTATTAATAGAGGGATCCAAATTTGGTTTGATGCATGTGCAAAATACCTATTAGTCTCATAAGTTTGGAATCCTCAAAAACCCTAAAGAATCCCGAATTGCAGTTCCCACGTCGAGGCAGATAGTTTACCACATCGTGATCAACCGTAGGATCGAGTTTTCATTTCTGATTAAAGCTCATAGTTCGATGGTTCCTTAGATCTTGTTATGTCTTATTTCTTAGGTGTGATATCATAAGAGGAACTATACGTTGGATTCTCTAGTCCATTCAATTGGCTCATCAAAAGAAGAAACCCACAAATAAAGCAAAGTTATCATTCCATTATATTGTGTCCTAATGAGTTGTATAGATTAGTTGAGTTAGATCTAGATGTTTCGAGTCTTATATCAAAATTGTTTGTTGTGTCCGCTACCCAATGGTTGATCTTAGATAGGCTCGAAACCCATCAGTGATGTGAAACATGTAAAAAATATTTTTAAACAACTTTCAACTCATGTACATTTGTATATGGAGGATAATGATCCAATGGAAGAGGCACAAACTATTCAATAGAAGGTCGTAAATCGATCCGTTATTAGTAGAAAGCGATCTAGCATCACAAGAGGCTCTAGTAGCAGAAGAGGGAAAATATCTATTGAGAACCGATCCATTGGAAGAGGTAGCAACAATCACACTTCGGTCCCATATATTATGTACCTTATCACACTCCAGTCTCCAACTAATCTCATAATGTAGGTAGATATGTTTCATATGGAACAAATGTACAATAACAATTCAATATACAAGTTTTTTATGAAAATCGGTATACATATCGACAAATCCAGTATGTCGGTCCCATATATTATGTACCTTATCACATGTCGATAGTACCATATCAAATTTCGATCATTCTATATCAAACTTTGGTAATTCCATATCAAACGTCGGTAGAACCACAAGTTCATTATATCCATCTTGTAAATTATCACTACTTAAGTGATGATGATGTTGGCACAATTAGAAAAGTTCTTCATGCTAGTACATGTAACAATGATGTTGATAGTTACATGTAGCAATGATGATAATAATGGAACATTCAACAAGGTTGTTGATGTTGGTATTGATGGGTTTCATAGGTTACAACAAAAATGCAAAAAGCGGAAAAATACTTAACTGCTAAGATTTTGGGCACATGCAACCTAAAGGATCTATGTCTTTCACATAAAGGCAAAACACTTTGAATTAACAAAATAATTGTAACCCTTATGAAATCGAAATTCAAAAGAGAAGGTTACATACCTTTTGATTTGTTATAGCAAACAAATCAAACCAATCCTTCTTCAAAACTCTTGGAAGCAAGCACCAAAAATCTCGAGCCTCTGATGGTTCACACCCAAACCCCAACAACTAGGAAACTTGAATAGAGAGAAGAGGGGAGGTATAGTTTTGGCTATCATATAGAGGGAAGTGATGGACGAATATATGAAGGGGTGAAGGCCTATTTATAGCTAATAGGAAAACCCTAGATAACCATTACTTCATTAAAATAATAATATTTCAAATAAGGTAATTATCTTGTGTCCTAATTGTCTTCAAGGGATATTCTAGAAACCATAAAATATTCCCCAAAACCGTCCACCTCTTATGGGGAAGGTTTTGGAACCCTTTTGTTCAATTATTGAATAATTACAGCTTAGGTCCTTGCACTTTTAATTAATTCAATTAATTCTAATTAATTTCTGATTAATTCTTAATTAAATAATACTATTTCTAATTAATATATTATTCTCATAATATATTAATAAATCATTTATTACTATTTACGAATCATATAATAAATCGGTGATGCCTTTATGTTTGGTCATTATGCCTCACTCTGTCAGCTTTCTACTGTTAAGTGAAGGGAATTTTTGTTATTTCATTACCCCTCAGACCATTTAAGAGGCTTTATCTTAATTTAAAAAAAATGAAATATATTTATTTAATATAAAAGGGTCCCACCCTCTCTCTTTCTCTCTCTCTCTCTCTCTCTCTCTCTCTCTCTCTTTCGTTTTCATAGTTTGCTCTGCCAACGCATCCATGCTTTTGCTCTCAGCAGCCAAGTCATTTTGTAATTTGGTGAGCTTTTTAGAAATTGATAAATTAAGTGCAACATTGTCAAGCTTAATATCTGCATGGAGGGTTGAGAGAGCTTGTTTTTCATCTTTCAAAGAAGACCGTAAGCCTTCTATGACTTTGTTCATGTCAGCTATAGTCTTTTAAGAAGAGGTCCGAAAGTCAACCATGAATTACTTGACTTCTTGTTGTAATTGTTGGACCTTTTTTGTAGCTTCTGATATTTTATTTTCTGAAGCTTGAGCAGCCTTTGATGATTCTTCAAGGACTTTGACATTGGAAGATGTGAGCATTTCCACAGTTGCTCTATGGGTTGTGAGCAAATTTTCCCATTTCGTGGAAGAGAAGGCATGTCAATACTCCAAAATTAAATCAAGCTTTTCATTCAACTGCTTGAATTGCCCTTTCTTTATTCGAGCTTCATCATCATCACTGTTGAAATTTACAGAGAATGGATGAAAGACAAAATCTGCAATCAGTTCTTGATCATCTCCAAATAAGATATCAACATTGTCTTGAACAGGAGGAACATAAGAGGAAGGCTATTCAGAAGTCACACAATGTTGGCATTTGGCCCCACATCAGATGAGTTGCCAGGGATACCGGAAGTCCTAATATTCTTAGAAACGGATTCGATAATAGGAACTTCTGGTGGAGTGGAGACAGATGATGTAGTAGGGATGGTTGAATTTGTGAAGATTGGTGAGGATATTGGGATTTAAACTGATGAAACTGATATTTCAACAGAACTCGTTTTTGGGAGTGGAGGGGTGGATGATATCGGAATAAATGACGTGATAGGTGAGGTGGACATTGGTAATGTTTGAGGATTGAATGGAGGTGGACGATGTGGAGTGGTGAGGTTCAAAAATGATTCTTGGATAATAGATTCAAAAATATCAGATGTAGGAATGGAGGATGATGGTGGAGAAGATGCCTTATGAATTGTTTCAACATGTGTTGGATCAGAAGTGTGAGCCGTATCATCCTCTTCATTTCGGAGAATTGAAGTCCCCTGAATATATGATTCGGTCCGTTCTTCAGATTGCTCGTGAACAACTGGATATGGAGACCGTGGTTTCTAAACTTGCTTCTTTGTCTTCTTCGGAGTTTTGATAGTCTCTGAAGGAGTAGCCTTTTCCTTCCTTTTACCCCTCGCTTCGATTTTTCCCCTTCATCAATAATCTTCTGTAATTCTGCTGGGATGGGACGAACACCAGAAGAGGGCATTTTCCGATAAGCCCTAATGATGGCGTTATATAATGGAACTTTCTCCTGTAATGTCTCCGGAATAGAGCGAACAAAATTAAAGTTTTGTGGATCCGTCATGAGGAATGTTGAGGTATGGAACGTCGAAATTTCAGCCATGAGAGAATCCTACATCAGAGGAACCTTGAAGTGAATTAGGGCTCTGTTGACAACAATCGACTAGAAGCGGGCACAAGAAATTTTTGTGTGTCATGTAGAGGAACTAGTGCTTTGAACGAATTGAACCCAAATAACAGACCCAAAGTCTAAGTTGATTCCATGGTATAGACCATAGATCAAAGTATAGAAAATCTTGTTGGCACTATCAGACCCTAAAACCCTTTCTGATAAGCTTTTGAACAAAAGGTTAAACAACCCATTCCACATCGGCGGTAAGAAGGATTTCCTGAATTTCGAGCGCAATGAAATATCCCCAGTGCAGCCCATCTGGAAGAACATCTCGATCAAGTAGGTTGCAGGAATTGATTCAGGATCGACCCTGACTTCTGGTGTAAGAAGCCCTAGAAGTTTGCAGAAGTGGGGCTTTGTGATCGATGTTTTGTGGTTGGAAACCTCAAAGTTGATTACATCTTCAGATTTGTTGTAGAGGGAGTAGAGAAAGCTTTGGAGAGATGAACAAGTGGAACATCTTCAGACATTGTGAGAGCTTTCATCAATTGCGATAATTTCAAGCATTCGATCAAAGGTATGATCAAGCCATTGTAGCGAGACGCATCGAGGTCAATGATGAGGTTTTGGTTTAGTTTGACAGCCAACATGATCACTGATTGAGATTGATCAGCAAACGAAACTTGCTCTGAGGAAGCCATGGAAGTTTGAAGAAGAAGATGAATAGTAGAGGGCTTTGCTTTTGCTTTGAAACTTCATGAGCAATGTTTGCGGTGAGAGAAAATAAAATGTATGAAAACCTTTTATACAAAAGATGATGAGTGGAGACAGAAATCGTCGTTTCACGTTCCCTTAGTGTCGAAAATTAGCCAATAATAAAGTGCCAGCTCATCAATCATGTGCCAGAGTCGTTATATCAGACACGCGGTTGTAAGGGAAATCCAAAAGTCGCGCCTTGATTTGAATTTTCATTGTAGAGAATAAGGCCATTTCGGAATCTCCACTTTCAGAATCATTGATCTACCCTCCAGCTTGCAGAAGCGGAAACAGTATCCATTGGAGTGACGACCAAGATTCATTTTTCAGAATTAAAGTAACCAATCGGAACCGAAACCAGACTTTGTAAAATCACAAGGATTTTCGTGCAAGAGTGTTCCAAAGAAAAAGAATTAAGCAAATTTAAATTGTGGGATTTGTGATATCAAATAAGATTGATATGAAAAGCAAGTGGATCCCGGGCAACGATCTCTACCTTCTGAGTCAAGAGAGACTCCGAAGTGCTTGTGTGGTTTCCCGTTGAATTACGATCATCATTTTGTTGAGAAACTATTAAAGGCTTCTTTTATAAGGCTTAAAGGGTGGTTTCAAATTCAAACAAATTCTGAAACTTAACATAAGTCCGAAGATCTGAAAGAAGTACTTGTTTGACCAGTGTACCCATAAAAACAAGTAAGCTTTGGATATTCTTTTAAAGGAGTTGGGTATGATCGAAAATCTGCATTTGGAAATCTAAAAAAAAAAACCTGGATCTTTTGGGAAGAAATGACTTGGGTCGAGAACATTTCATTAAGATCACAGAAAAAATGAGATTTCGAACATGCAAAGGTACAAACCAAATGGTTTTATCCGTCAATTTAGTTGGTAAAATAACTAGAACAATGAATTGTTCACCGTTAATTCAAAAAATGTAGTCGGAGTATTGGATTTTACTCAAAATCATGGTCATAACAATTTCAAGATCATAAACACAGATATTTTGTTACCTAAACCCTAATGGTAAAACCTGAGAGTCTTAAGGGTTATGATGCAGAATAATAGATTGGATGTTGAATGACGGGGAGTTTCACGAAAATCATGTTAGCAATGATTTTGCGATCAAAAACAAGAATTGTTGTAACCCTATACCGAAATTGGTTTTGTTCCGATAGTTAAGGGAACTACATGAAAGTCATGATAAGATATGGTAGAAAGAAGTTATGATGTCAAAAGTCAATTCCTTGTTGCAGATTAAAATTCATAAACAAATTTAAATTATTTGAAAATAAAATACTTTTGATGTTTTTGAAGTTCTGAAAAAGAAAATACAGAAACGAATAAAATATTTTTGGAATTTTGTTTTTCTGAAAATAATAATAAAAATAATAAATAAAAATAATTTTGGATTTTTACTTTTCTAAAAAATTTACAAAGATAGTAAATTCCGAAATCAGAATGGATAGTTACTTCAGAACCATTCCGAAGATCGGAATAATTCAGAAGTGAAAAGTAAATTCTGATAGCTTCCGATGATCGGAACCATTCGGAATGCTACAGTAACTCTTACAATTACGATGTGGATTTCGAAACAGATTCAACTTCGATCATTTCCAAGCCTTGTAGAATCTGATTGAATGATACTTCTGGTAAGGCCTTCATAAAGATATCTACTAACTAATTTGAGGATCGAAAAAAGTGAACTTCCACATTACCATCTTCGACATGGTCCTTTATAAAATGGTATCTAAGTACTATATGTTTTGTCTTGGAATGTTGCACCGGATTGTGGCAGATTCGTATGGAACTTTCGGAATCACAATATAATGAAATTCGTTTCATATTGATTCCATAGTCTCTTAGTTGATTCTGAATCCAAACCACTTGGGATGTACATGATAATGTTGCAATGTATTTTGCTTAAGTTGTGGATAAGGATACACATGTTTGTTTCTTAGATTCCAACTAACAAGCTTGTCATCCAGAAACTGACATCCACCTGATGTGCTTTTACGATCAAGGCCACAGCCCCCTAAGTCAGCATCGGAGTACGCTTGCACAAGGAATCCTGAATTGGATGGATACCATAAACCAAGAGAAGTAGTTCGCTTCAGATACCTGAATATGTTCTTAACCGCCAACATGTGAAGTTCTCGAGGATTCGCTTGAAACCTGGCATAGTAACAAACAACATACATTATCTCAGGACGACTAGATGTCAGATACAATAAAGATCCGATCATCTGACAAAACAAGGTAATATCTGTTGCTGGTTTATCAAGAGAAGGAAAGATTTTCATTCTGAACGACATAGGGACTTTGACTTTTGAATCACCCACCATTCCGAATTTTGCCAATAATGTCTTTGTCAATGCTTCTTGATTGATGAATATTCCCTTCGAACTCTTTCTTATATTTAAACGTAGGAAAAATTTAATTTTACCCATAAACTCATTTCAAATTTTGTTTCCATTAATTTCCGTAATTCAGCAGTTAAGTTGGGATTAGTTGATCGTGAATAATGTCATCAAAATAAATTTGAACTATCATTAAATGATCACCTTCCTTCTTCCGAAAGAAGGTAGGATCAACAGAACCTTGTTTGAATTTAGACTGTTTTAGAAAAGGAGTTAGAGTTTCATACCATGCCCATGGAGCCTGATTAAGACCATAAACTGCTTTGTCCAGAATCTAATAATGATTCGGAAAATTTTCATTCACAAAACCTGGAGGTTGTTCAACATAGACTGTTTCTTCAAGATCTCCATTCAGAAATGCACACTTCACATCCATTTGATATACGTCAAAGTTTTTGTGAGCAGCATAGGCTAGAAATATGAGAAATTATTCAAGTCTAGCCATAGGAGCGAACGTCTCTTCGTAATCGATGCCTTCTTCTTGACAATATCCTTTGACGACCAGTCGTGCTTTATTGAGAGTTACATTTCCTTCTTTGTCCATCTTATTTCTGAATACCCATTTCATACCAACCACAAATCCATTTTCTGGAGTGGGAAACAATCTCCACACTTTTTTCGATCAAATTCATTAAGTTCTTCTTACATTGCTTGAACCAATCTGCATGATCAAGAGCAATTTTAACGGTTTTAGGTTTAATTTTTGAAATAAAAGAATTAAACATGCAAAATTCCAATTTTGAAAATAATGAAGTTTGCTTCTCTTTTTGTTAAGCACGAGTGAGAACTCCTGAAGAAGAATCTCCAATCACTTGAGACCAAGGATGATCTTTGGTCCATTTTTTCATTGGTGGATAGTTTTGATCGTAGACTGGATCAATTTCAGCAACGATTTCTTCAAATTCTGATTAAGTATCCGAGTCATTATTTTCATTATTCTCCCACGCAAATTTGCACGTGACCTATCATTCGGATTTGAGTTCTCCACCTAGAGTGGAACATCTGAATTGATCTTTGGAGTTGAACTCTCCCACTGTATTGGAGCATCAAGAGGTTCTGATTGAATTGGTTTTCAGTTGCATTCAGAATAGGTTGCTCGTGAGGATTATCTATTTCTTTAATAGCTTCATCAAAAATATTTATTAATTCATCCTCATGATTATCCTTGGCGGTCGATTCTGAGGAAATAGCCCTTTCAGGTTCATCAAACAAATTTAGAAAATCCTCATATAGATTCATAAGAGGAATAGTCTTAGGATTTGTTGATGGGAAGATTTCTTCAGTTTGATAATCACCCTTTTGATATTTCTTCATGTAAATGTCATCAAACGTGACATAATAGCTTTCTTCAATCTTCTTTGATTTCTTGTTCAGAACACAATATGCTCTTCATGTCAATGAATATCCCAAAAAGTTTCTTCATCAGCTTTCACATCAAATTTGTTTCGATTTTCTTTGGAATTGAATAAAAAGCACTTGGATCCAAATACATTGAAAGAATTTTACGTTAGGCTTTCGATTGTTCGGAATTTCATAAGGAGTGATTTGAAAACGTTTGATAATATAAGAGCGATTTTGAGTAAAACAAGCAGTTGATATAGCGCCAGCCAAGAAATACAGAGGAAGATTCGCAAACAATAGCATTGTCCTTGCAGCTTCACAAAGAGAACGATTTCGTCTTTCAACTACACCATTCTGCTGCGGAGTGTAAGGAGAAGAGAAATTGTGAAAGATTTCTTTGCTTGTCAAGAATTCTTCAAATGCATGATTTTTGTATTACGAACCATTATCACTTTGAATTTTCCGAACTGGCTTTCACAATTGTAGTTCAACTTGTCTGATGAATTCTATGAGCTTCTGAGTCGCATCGGATTTCTGTTTAAGAAATAATACCTAAGTAAATCGAGAAAAATCAATAACCAAAATGTATTTGTTACCACCAATGCTTTCTATAGTTGAAGGACCACAAAGATTAATATGCAATAATTCTAGTGGTTCTATGATCTTGGTATTCATTATAGAAGAATGACTCTTTCCGCTTTGTTTTCCAAGCTCACAAGCAGCACACACGTGTTCCTTTTCAAATTTCAGAAGACGAAGTCCACGAACATGATCACAAAGCACAAGCTTCTTTATATCTTTGAAGTTCATATGAGAAAGCCTTATGTGCCACAACCAACTATCATCCTAAGACGCTTTCGCAAGCAGACAAATAGATGGTTTTCCTTGAATCAGATTTAGATTGAGAGGATACATTTCTCCTTTCCTGCTTGACTTCAGAAGAAAAGCTTTAGATTTTTTATATGATTTTAGAATCTTCTTCATCAAAAGATACTTTGAGACCTATACCTACAACCAATAGAAAAACTCTTATTAGATTGTGTTCCAAACCTTCAACGTAAGCTATCTTCCGAATTGTGAATTTTCCATTTGTTACCATGCCATATCCTTTTATTTCTCCAGTGGCATTGTTTCCATATTTCACTTTTCCTCCATCTTTCAAAGTCAAAAACTCTCTTAATTCCGCTTTCCTTCCATTCATGTGACGAGAACAGCCGCTATCAATGTACCATTCTGAATCATATTGCTCGTCACGCATAACCTGCAAAATTTAAAAAGGTTTAGCAACCCAAACCAACTTGGGTCCTTTTGAGAATTCCGTTTGAACAGGAAAAATCTTTGTTTTGTCAACCCAAAATGATTTTCTTATCAAAGTATTGTTCATCCATTTTAAAAACTTCAGTTTTCTTATCACAAAGATTTATTTCAACAAAAAAGATTTACTTTGAACACTTTCTTTGTATTTTGAAGCCATCTTTTTCGAAAACTCTTTTTCTTCCTTTTTCAACTATGCGTCGTATTCTGCGAGAGTAATTTTTGGTTCCGAAACAACTTTGTTTTCAACATCAAAATCTTTTGATTTAGAAACCGATTTTGAAATTTGTGACTTTGGTGAATAACGAGATTTTGGTTTCGGAATTTGAGATGAATCTTTATTCTGTTTAGAGGATCTTGATGAATTGACAGAACTTTGATTTGAATTCATTCCAATTTTCTTCCAAAATTGTTTTCTTTTAATCAAATTCTTTTTGTATCTGGCATTCATTTCTCTTTTCCTTGCAATCTATTCCTCAGCAGATTTCCGATTGTTTGCTTTAGGTTTTTCTTTTCTAATTGGTATTTCATGTTTTTCCAATGTAGTTTCACTTGAAACATCTTTTGTACCACTTGTTCCGGCCTCATCATGACAAAAGTTCACACGATTCAATGGTTTTGAAAGTATTCCCCTTTTGATTTCCAGGAGGTCATTTCTGAGAGACCTTTCGTTTCATCAGCATTGTCAATTGGCTTTGGCCAGAAAAATTCATCACATCCTTTTGCATTGTCATGAGCAACCATGGAAGTTAATTCAGAAGTGTCATTTTTGTCCAGTCATTTCTTTACAAAAACTTGATTTGGCGTTTTCTGAATTCTTGGAAAAACTGCTGCTTCTTCTGTTAAAATTTCTGAACCATTATTTTCAACAATTTTAACAAATTCGATTGATTTTTCAGAAATTAAATTTTTCTTTGATTCATCAAGATTTTTCACAAAAATAGAACAATCAATTTCGTCTTCTACATATATTTTACTCATTTCGCTTTTATCAAATTCGTCTTCTACATAGCACTCATTTTGATTTCTTTTTTATCTTCTTTGGTTCAGATATATTTCAACATGTTTTTATGTTCTTTGGACTTAATATACTCTTCAATTTTCTCAAGTCCAACTCTGTAAGAATTAAATACATGATGAGAAGATACAATTGATTCACAATTATAATATTCAACATCAATTTCATCTTCTTTCAGTTCAAGAAAAGGCAAAATCATCTTATGCAAACCTTTACCTATTTTGCAATCTAAATGAAGCTGAGTTATATTAAAATACAAACGTTTAGCAATTAAACAAAAACAATGTTTCGCGGTTTCAAAAGTACCCTATTATCTCTCTTAAGCAAAATAATATCATCTCTAGATCTATTAAGCTCAACCTCCAAGGCTTCTATTCTTATTCCTATCTCCTCGTTCTTAAATGTTATCATGTTAAGATTATCATTCATATTAGAATTACTGATACGAGTCATTTTCAAGCAATCACTAAAATCAGAAATCATATAACGCGAATCATTTAATTCAGAATCATAACGTGATGTTGGGATATTAAGAGATTTAAGAATAGAGTGTACCTTGTCGACAACCTTCTCGTATTTGCTCACCTGATCCTTGATTGTCTTTGTATCAAAATAGCTGTCTGAAGCTTTTACACCATCAGTTGCGTATACTTTCCTTTCCGAACTGCTACTCTGAACCATCAAACACTTTCCTGCATAACCTTGCTTCTCGGAGTTCACCTTGAAACACCCACCATGAGTAGGTTTCCTTACTTCATCATCCTCTAAGTCAGTGGACCACAATTCGACTTGTCCATCATTACTGTCCTCTTGTACCATCAGCTCAGGTTTCGTAGTTGATGAATTTTTCTTTCGGAGTTCTTCTATTTTCTGAGTGAAGTAGGCTTCCGTATTTATCCTTCTCCTTCTTCTCATATTGTTTATGCAACATGCACTCTTTTGTGAAATGATTCTTGCCATGACAATAGTTGCAGTCATAACCAGAATCACCTAGCAGCTTCTTTTCTTTCTTTTCATCGTCATTCTGAGAATTCTTATAGTTCTCCTCTCTTGGCTTCTCATCGTTTGAGTTGCCCTGCTTGTACTTGCTTCGGAAATGATAGAAATTCTTCTTGAAGAACTTCTTTGGGTTCGACACCATTAACACTTTATCTTCCTTTAAGAGATCATCATCTGAAAAGCCAGATTCGGAATCATCAACAACCGACTTCTTTTGCTTATCACCTTTAGCATCCAACGCCAACGAACCAACACTTGAGACTAGCTTCGCTTCCTTTGTGACTTCATCTTCAAGAGATTTCAGAATGCCCACCAGTTTCGCTAGAGAATAGTTTTTAAATTGTTCATGAGCCTTACCAGTAGAAACTATCGATTTCCATTCAGATATGAGACCGTTAATGAATGTAACTTTTTCTTCAATAACTTATCATTGAAGCTTGTATTTAAGCATCCTGCTCAACAAGTGATTGAAGCGATTGACAGTTTGTTCGAGATTCTCATTTGGTTTCTGCACAAAGGATCCAAACTCTGATTAAAGTGTTGTTTGCAGAGAATGTTCCAAGTCGTCATCTCTTAAATATAATTCCTTCAGTCTATCCCATATTCCTTTTGCAGTATCATATGAACTAACAATGCGAAATGTGTCAGGAGGAAGAGCAAATCGAATGATTCTCATTTCCTTTCATCAGCTTGTCCTTTTCATCATTTGGGATGCCAGTATGTTCAGCAATGATTGCATCATATTCAGCCTGAGTTTTGACTTCTTTTCTGGTATCCGAATACTTGTATGTTTCAACTGTCATTGCATGCCAAATACCAAATCCATACGTTTTGATACCCATCACATAATCTTCAAAGTGAAGAGCCCAGACCTCATAATCTTCAGGAAAAAGGATAGGAATCCTTGTAGTTGATCCAATGATGTTTGGGAGATTGAATGAGAGGGAGTGAAGATCGTCGTTAGGCATTTTAGCGAGAATACAATAAAACAAAATATAGAATCATATATGTAAGCTTGAATCGAGTTCAAGGGAAAATGAGAGATTTAGATCTGAGATCTACAATCGATTGAAACAATTGAGATAACAAGAACGGATGTGAAAAACTGTAAAACCCTAATGGAAAACCCTTTACTCGACAGAAGAATAACGATTAAATTACACTATCTCTTGCTCTGATACCAATTGTGAGAAATATTAAAAGATCGATAGATTCTATATTACGAGACAAATCAATAATATTGAACGATGATGATTGAAAAGAGTTGGATTCTATTAAACTCAGCAATAGAACAGTTCGTGAAGATGGGACTATTGTTTTTGTGCTGGAAGACGTAACCCTAGATGTTACATGCATACGCTATATATTGACTAAACAATACAACAACTCCGAAAATGGACAAGCCTCATTTCGGAATTGGAACTAAACATATACCCGAAAACAAACATTTGACACAACACTAAATTAGACTTAACAGTAACTCATGTGTTATATAGCAATAATCAGGATGGAATCATCTATCATGGAATTCCCTCATATCCACAACCTCCTGCTATTGAACTCCCTCAACTTTCACAAAGTTTCAAATGCAGTAGACTTGGATCCAAATGCAGTAGATAGCAGGTTGCATGTCCACATCCTCTTCCCGATGCTATTGGAACCCATTGCTCATAACTCTTTTTTCTACCCATTTTATGCATACACTTGGATCCAAATGCATTAGCTGATTATTTAAATGGTTATTTAAATGTGATGTATTAAGGATCAAATGAGTTTTTTGTAATCATAGTTTCATGTTATAATGTTATATTTATTAATTTTTTAATAAACTTTTAGTAGATATAATGTTATATTTATTAATGTTATATTTAATGTTATATTTAATGTTATATTATTAGGATTAATGTTATATTTATTATTTTTTTAATAATTAATGGTCCCCATTTAATCATCATCTAGTCGATTAATCCCTTAACTCCAGTCCACCGCTGAGCTATCGTCGAGCGATTTCTACAACCTTGATATATATATATATATATATATATATATATATATATATATATATATATATATATATATATATATATATATATATATATATATATATATATATATATACTTTTCTAAATATATTATTAGTATTATTATTTATTCCAACACTCTGGGTTATATACATGAATTTAGGAGGTAATACAACAAATCTGTAGTATCTTAGTGGTAAAGCGGGTTCATTGTCACTGTGCAGTAGGTCGGGTCTTCGAATCTCACCTCTTGTTATGTTTTTCTTCTTCAGTGTGTGATTTATAAAGTAAAGACAACAATTGTTCCACCTCAACGCCTATGTGGCGCCACATCAGTCGAATTAGCCTTATCAGCGCTTACATGGAGTGTCACATGTACATAAAACCGACAACATTTGTTCAAAAGGTAAAAATGCAAAAAGTTTGACCAAACTTCCGGTTTTAACTAACCCCAAAAGTACAAAAATGATAAAACCGGATATTTCGTAAAAACTTAAAAAGTATTATGACGTTAACCTTTTAATTTTTTAAGATCCCTAAAAAAAAAAAAAAAAAAAAAATAAATAAATAAAAAAAAAGAAACTTTTAACGGCCAGAGGTATTTTGGACCAGCCTAGAATTGAGAAAAGAGCCGTTAACATTATCCATACTCGTCACTTCGTCAGCGGTGGTACATTGTTTTTTTTTCTCTCTCTTTTTTCTAATTAAAGGTTACTTTTTCAAAATAAGTATACATCAAAGACGGTGTTATAAAATAATACTAATAAATTTGATTTTTTTTATTTGGTTTATTACTTTTTCCATACTCGGTCGTTGGTTTTGCTATACATATATAACTAAAACAATATCATTTTTATCATTAATATTTTGATTTAATATAATACAAATTACTATTTTTTTAAAAAAAATTAACTAAAATCAATAAAATATAATAATAACAATTTGAAAATTTTATTGGTTAAGTATCAACAAAATATATTTATATACTAGTTGTGACACACATGTATTATATAAGTCTATTAATTATTAAAATTGAAGTATTTATTTATCTTTTAAATTTAAACTAATAATTTAAATAAATAAACAACTAAAATAATTGGATTCTATTTATAGATTATAAGGAAAATTACATTAGTAAATTGGATTTACATTTATTATTACATTTACGTATTATATAAAATTTAATAAAATAGAAAAAACCACAAAATGACATATATATATAATTTAATCTAAATTTACCATAAAATTGCATGTAACATAATGCATAAGATGATAACAAGTAACCAAATTATTTTTATTTATTAGGAATGATCTATACAATAGTCGCTATATTTTATTGAATTTTTATCAATATACTTATCAATATCATAAGTTATTACATGAAACCAAGCATAACTATAAAAGAAACTGTTTTTCAATCATATGATATAATCATATAACTTTAAAAATACATTAAATATAAATAAACAAAAAAAGAATTAACATTGATAACATTCACAAGATCAGAGTCGGTCTATTGGTTTTAATGTTATAGTCGGGATAATAAAATAATATTTTCGTATTTATACCTTACGATAGACCGAATACATATATAATAAAAATGCAATAGACTATATGATAAAAAATTCACATTTTTTTTGAACGGCTGAATGTATTAAAAAGGCTAGCAAAGAGCTAACAAACAAGAACAAATTAGTTCATGAGAGGATTAAGCATCCACTCATTCCAATTTTTGCTAGCTTTATGATTCCTATTACAATACCAGTTATTAGAAAAGGAAACGATAGAATCAAACATAAACTCTTTCTTGTACTTCTTGTCGCCAAAAAGAAGATTGTTCTGATACGTCCATAAAACCCAAATGAGAGTAGCACAAATCGATTCCATTATCACCCTTTGGAACCGGGCGGCCGAAATACCATCAATCCATATAAAAAAATCTGTCACTTCGAGAAAAGTAGGAATTGACTTATCCAGCCACTTAGCAACTTCAAGCCAAAGAAGACGTGCAAAGTTACACTCGAAAAATAGATGATTAATCTCCTCTTGTTCCACTTCACAACACTGACAAAGCAAAGACTCAAGATCAACCCCTCTTCTATCCAAGTTACATCCCGTAGGAAGCCTATCCAAAAGCATTCTCCAAACAAAAATATTAATTTTAATTGGAAGAAAGGTATTCCACCTAGTTACCAGACCACTTGAAGGGAGATTCAAGTTATCCAATCTACTTCTAGCCTCCTTTACATCTGTTGACCCACTGGTAAACCGAGATACATAAACGAGAATGAATCAGCCCCACAACCAGTACATAAAGCGACCTGCTCTATCACACCAAGAGTCACCTCAATTCCATATAACTTGGATTTATGCAAATTTATTTGCAAACCCGAAGCCATATAGAAAACATGAAGGATGCGAATAAGCACCCTAATATTCTCCACATCCCAATCACCCAAAAAAATCGCATCATCCGTATAAAATAAATGTGAAATTTAAATATTCTGGTCACCAATAGACACACCTCTAAACAAAGAGTTATGAGTAGCATCCTCAATGCAAACATGCAAGCCTTCCATTATCAGAATAAACAAGAAAGGAGACAAAGGATCACCTTGTCTCAAACCTTTGTGAAGTTGGAATTTCACATTAATAAAACAAATGTACAAAAACCATCATTTCTAAGATTAAATTCACTAAAATAATAATAATATGAATCATACATCTTTTTAGTTAAATGGCCTTTGACTTGCAAGAATCAATGTCTTCATTCTTGTAACTTCACCGAGTGCAATCTACATTTTTAATTATCACTCACCAAATCTGGTATGTCGACCTTATCTTTACCTGAATAGATTTCCTGTTTACACTTGGACCATTTGATTTCCATCCCTTAATGGATTCTACTTTATCTAATATTACCACACAATAAACAATCAACATTTAAAATCCACCTATACTACCAAATAATAAACCATAAAAACTAATTCTAACTATCATACCGACCTATATTGCCTTTAGAAGACATGATTTTTTTATTGACCACTTGATATATATTGAGTGGTTAATATACGTTAACTATTTATATATTTAACCCCTAATCTTCTAATCATATTTTAGTTTACCCATTGATTTTATTTCAGGTTTTAATTAATTTATTTATTTACTAGTTAATTAATTCTATCAAATATTTAATGACATTTTATTGTGAAATATAAATTTATAACGATAATATTTATTAGAATAGTTTGTATTAAAATATGATGTGGGTTTAAAAATGACTAATTAAATGTAGATGGTTATATAGAACATTTTAAATAAATAAAATAAATTATTGAAAGAAAAAGAAAAACCTATTCGAATAGGTTAATCATTGAAGTGATCATTTATTTACAAGTTAAAGTTAATGAAATGATGAAGTGACAATAATATTAAGTCATAATGTAAGTTAATCATTGGAAATGCTCTAAGTACACTGAATACGAGCGCAACTATATAAAACCATATGAGCCCTAGAGCTCTCTAAAAAAATTAGAAATCATGTGAAAGAATCAATGAAAGAATCAGAAATCCATATTTGAAACACACCTGCCTTATGCCCTTATATGATACCTCTATTTTCAAATGAAAGAATCAAAACAAACCAGATTCGTGAAACCCCTTCCCGAACAAAGTCAGAACATACCCTTCACCAATTGATTGCATCTATCCATGACCATACTCCAGATGATGCAAAATGCTATGAAAATAAACAATCAAAATGTAATGTCCCATTTTCACAACCAAAATTTTCATTTTAAAATTAGGTAAAAACATTGTTTCCATAAAACTAAGTCAGGAAAACCATAAGTATCAAAATACATTCATCCGAAAATCAGAGTATCATAATAATGCGAAATCACAAAAGTGGTCGACAAGTGTGTACAATCAAGCCTTCGTCTTACCACGATCCTCTGAAGTACACGAAACACACTTAAATACACAACTGTAAGCACGAAGCTTAGTGAGTTCTCCAAAATATCACATACAACACAACATAATAAATAGTTATGTGTTATTAGCAACTCTGGGATTATCACCAATCCTAAGGACTATCAACAACCCTATAGGCTCACATCAGCCCTACGGGTTATCAGCAACCCTGCAGACTATAAGCAGTCCTAGAGTTATCAGCAACTCAATAATACACATAACAACAATCAACAAATAAGACCCAACTAGTCTAGCATGCATAATACTAAGACATAGGTAATATAGTGAAAAGACTCACCTTGCAAATAGCAGACTAACACAACAGCTCTTTGACAGTCAAGATTGGTACTATGATTCACCTAATCATCAATATAGAAGTACCTTCTCAGTCTACACCCTAAAACCCTCAAGTTGACCAAAAGTAAATTTGGTCAAAAATACAACGGTCAAAGTCGGCCCCAACTGACCTCGACGTTGTGGCCACCCATAGGCCACGTTGTGACAGCTACATGACAAAACATTCATGGTGACACCATCCAACATGTCATGGAAAGAAGACTTTCACGTCGTAGGAACTTGTCTCTCATAGATTAATGGATTAAGTTCTTAACCGTTAACCACATAAGCTACCAATCTCCGATATGAACCTTCCCAAGATCTTGATGTAACATCCTATTTCTGGTTATTTCTCAATTCAAGGTTGTGGGCCGAAAGTCAATTATGTGAAGGATTTTGGCCTTAAGGAGGTAAAGGTTATACCTTTATGGAAGGAGGCAATGATGGTTGTGAGACCTAAACCTTTGAATTGTGTTTTGGGCCGAAGGGTTGAAAAGGTAAAATCTTAGACTGGGTTTTTGAACGAAATACTTATTTTAGTTCGAGAAGTTTTTAGTCCAAGATAACTAGATTAGATTGTGGGGATCTTCAACAACTTTCCATACATATAAAGAACCCCAAAATCAGAGTTGCATTGAAGGAGTTGTGGTGGTTTGAAAATTTGGTGTTGAATTGGAAGAATGGTAGTACGATAGACATACTAGCTCCTAAGGAATTACACATTCAAGGGCGTACGCTGGGCATACCATTTGGTATGCTGGCATACGCGATAAAAACCTAAACCATAAATATGGGGTTTTAAGCCCTATTTAAGATCCTTAACTCCTCTAAAGCTCTTTCATTCTCAGCCACCATCTCTCCAACGCCCTCCCTTGAAACCCTAACCCTAGTTTGAGCCGTATGAGGTAAAGAGTGTGTTTTTCACACCTTTGAAGGAAGGAGAAAGTGGTGAAAGTTCTTGGGAAGCTTGAAGCAACTTTGGATCTGGAAGTTCTCCTTCCTCATTCATCTCCAGAAGGTATAAAGTTTGTATCTTTATGTCTCCATTGATTGATCTAGATTAAGTGTTAAAGTTATGTCCTTTTTGTCCCACAAATTGGTCAGTGAGAGTTGTTCCGGAGCTTGCGAGGTGCACTTCCAAGTGCATTTGAGGGTATTAAGTCATAAAAATGCAATCTTGATATTTTCCCTCCATTCATGCATGTGCTATGAAGCTTAGAATCTTATGATATGTTTGAGTTTTAGATTTGGACTCTTCCTAGCCATGCAAAATCATAAAGTTGGAAACTTCATGATTTAGGTTGTTAAGTTGGACCTAGAACTAAGCTCTGGAAAAAAGGTCTTAAGGAATAAAGTGCTTAATGGAAGCAACTCAAGTATGTTGGGCGTATCTGAGAGTATGCTACGTGTACTGGCCTTAGATCGCGTACACTGGGCATAGGTTGAGTATGCTTGGCGTACTCATCCAGCCTTGGACTTTGACTTTCGTTGACCGTTGAATTTTTGACCAAGTTTGACTTTAGGTAAAACTTGGGGGTTTGCATTGTGGATTAAGATTTTACCTGGTTTTAGTGATTAGTGGATTCGTGAGAGTAAGCAATGCAGAAAAGGAAGCGCATCTCAATATTTCGGGGTTCTTCATTTCAGGTGAGTTTCTCCTCACTATGCTCGTGGGTCAAAGGCCCCAATGCTGACCCACTAGTTTTTAGTTATTATTCATTAAAAGGATTCCCTAGGCACTGTATGTAGTCATGTAGGATAGAAGGAGGACTCTTGATCTAGGCTTTCATGTTTGTTCCTTGTTTTGTTGTGGCTCTAGAGTAGGATCTGTTGGGTTTTATGTACTATAACACTCCTATGGTGCACATACAACCCTAATGCTTTTGATCTAAGTTTTCTCTAGTTATACATGCAACGATATCATCCAAAGCCTGAAACCTATAACTAGCATACAAATTTAATATTGCAACATAAAAACAAGTTAAGTTATTACCTCTTTGTTGTAGCTTGTAGAGTTTTAGCCTTTCAAGAGCTTAGCACCCCAAGTGTGATGCCTCAAATGGTTCACAAAACACCATGAACAAATGGAGGATAATGAGAGAGAGAAAGGTTATGAAGCTCCAAATTCGGCTAGGGTTTCATCTATGATCACAAGTGATCATTTTTGGAGTCCAGGGGTTACTATTATAGTTTGGGATTCCTAGGGTCTAACTTGTAAACCCTAATTCACTTCCTTGGGCCTTTAATCCAATAATCCATATGACAAGCCCTTTGGACTAACTCTTCATGGACTCCCACATAGAATTAGTCCATCCTAATCAATATAGATCATTAGCCCAAACTATAAATATCACTGAGTTTCTCCTCACTATGCTCGTGGGTCAAAGGCCCCAATGCTGACCCACTAGTTTTTAGTTATTATTCATTAAAAGGATTCCCTAGGCACTGTATGTAGTCATGTAGGATAGAAGGAGGACTCTTGATCTAGGCTTTCATGTTTGTTCCTTGTTTTGTTGTGGCTCTAGAGTAGGATCTGTTGGGTTTTATGTACTATAACACTCCTATGGTGCACATACAACCCTAATGCTTTTGATCTAAGTTTTCTCTAGTTATACATGCAACAATATCATCCAAAGCATGAAACCTATAACTAGCATACAAATTTAATATTGCAACATAAAAACAAGTTAAGTTATTACCTCTTTGTTGTAGCTTGTAGAGTTTTGGCCTTTCAAGAGCTTAGCACCCCAAGTGTGATGCCTCAAATGGTTCACAAAACACCATGAACAAATGGAGGATAATGAGAGAGAGAGAGGTTATGAAGCTCCAAATTCGGCTAGGGTTTCATCTATGATCACAAGTGATCATTTTTGGAGTCCAGGGGTTACTTTTATAGTTTGGGATTCCTAGGGTCTAACTTGTAAACCCTAATTCACTTCCTTGGGCCTTTAATCCAATAATCCATATGAAAAGCCCTTTAGACTAACTCTTCATGGACTTCCACATAGAATTAGTCCATCCTAATCAATATGGATCATTAGCCCAAACTATAAATATCACTGATTTATCTAATCAGTCCACGTTAATTTAATTAGTCTCTTTTGATCACTAAATTAATTCCAAATTAATTCTTGATCAATACTAATTAAATAATATGATTTCTCAATTAATATATTATACTTATAATATATTAATAAATCACAATAACCTCATTCTCAAATATCCATCCTATCAAATTGCTTTGGTGAATGCAACCCAAAATGGACCATGCTACTATCGGGTCAAGTACATACCAATTATAGTTATGGACTTAGACACCTAATCCAACAGTCTCCCACTTGGATAAGTCTAATAACTATAACTGCAAGTACGACTTCAAAAACCGACTAGCAATCGTAGCTCTCAAAAGCCATTGTCGAACTCTGACGCGTCCATTAGATAAGGGATCATATATTCCTCCATTCTACAAGATATCGTATGAACTGAGACATGGATTATAATCATTCTCTCTGTTCATGTGTTGTTTCCCGATTTCCGATTTATGATGAAAGACTATTTGAACAAATCAAATCAGTCCAGGCTTGGCCAAGCGCTTAGGGTTTCATTATTAAATCATCCAGGGGCCCATAAATATCAGTTTTATCCCTCTTAGGGTAAAAGGAACGGATAAACTTCGACTCATATGCTTGCTCTATTTACTCATCAAATCACACACAATGATACATTTTATAACACCAAGTTACTGGTGCGTTTACATATCATCAATGTGCAACCGACTTGTAAATTGCAACTATATGTCTCCGTTTGAAGAATATAAGATATTATCATCTCACTAATCACTCATTATAAAATCCATGAAGTGATTTACGTGAGTATGGGTTTAATCAAGTACTCAAATCTTATTAAAGGAGTACTCATGAACACTGCAGCAAACTTTTGCTATGTCTAAATACTTAGACAACCTACAAACGGATTCATGACAGTCTTACTTCATTACTTACTTCCAAAGTATGAATGACTGTGGATGTTTGAATAACCTAGTTATTCGGGAAGTAAAACATGCAAAGTGAAACACAAGAATAATCGAATCCAATATGGTTTCAAAACTTTTGAATATAAATAAAGCACACTTATTATTTAATCTCCATATTGATTACACATTATTCATTGTATAATGTTTCTACTAATCAACTTAATACTTGAATTAAAACGATAGTTATCCCATGCTCCAAGCATGCACAATATGTTTACCTATAGTCCTTACTTTGTGAAATAGATCAATTGTAAACATTTCCAATGACTCTCATTTCACAATTCCAAATCCTTATCACAAGTGTAAGAAAACCAATTCTTTCCACTATTAGAATGTGTTAGATTCTAAACTATCATGCAATGATCCTTTTGTAATGTTAATGCACCAAAGTCACAAAGACTTAGACTGTAACATCCGGATTTCTAGGTACTGTATTTATCTAATTATTTTTGAGTTTTGGAGAGGGACTCGGCGAGTAGGCGCTTAGACTCGCCGAGTAGAGCCGCGCATTGTTGGACTGGATTAATGACTGGACTCGGCGAGTCCATACGTGGACTCGGCGAGTCCATGCTGTTTAATGAAACCCTAATTTCTTGGGTTTGGGACCTATTTAAAGGCCCTTAGGGCCGTCACTTGCGGCTACCAAACCCCAGAGAGAAACCCTAAAAGAGCTAGAGCGTTTGTGAGAGGAAAGGAGCCATTTCTTGATCTTTGTGATTGATTCTGACAAGAAGGAGGTGATTCCAGCTTGGAGGGGACCAAGGAGGTTGTGCATCTGGGGATTTCGAGCAAAAGATTTCATCTTTGAGGTATTATGTCGCCCCTTTATCTGTTTTGTTGAAGGAATCCATAGATGTAGAGTTTTTATGTCTTTTATTGGAAGGAGTTGTGAGAATATGGCCCCTATTCCCTTTGAGACTTCGGATCTGGACCCATAGTGGTCTAAAGAGCTTATTCTAGCTTGCTTTATGTTGAGCTATGGAGGCAATGAGCTCAGGTTGTTGTTTTTGGGGCTAAATCACCAAGTAAAGCCTCCTAAGCGTCACATGAGTGTCAAGATCCAAGCTTTACGTGATTATCAGGCTTGGGAAGGTCAGATCTATGGTTCTAAGGAACAGATCTGACCTCAAGAGGTCAATTGAGTTTGTGCATGACATGAACTCGCCAAGTCTAAGGGCAGACTCGGTGAGTAGGGTTAGGGTTTCCCGTGAATCACACTGTGAGTGACTTGCCGAATTGGGGGAATGACTCAGTGAGTCAGAAGGGGGATAGAGGACTCGAGTTCACGACCGAACTCGCCGAGTCACATTTGTGCACTCGGCGAGTCTGGTCAAGGGTTGACCGTTGACTTTTGTTGACTTTTTGGGTTTGGTCAACAATGGAACTTGTGGACTGTTTGAAGGGTAAAATAGCCTTTTAGCCTTCTTAGAGGACATGTGAGAGTCTAGTCTAGCCTAGAGAGTCGTGATTGATTGAGATGATTATGTTATGTGTATAGGCAGAGGCTAGATCAGTATATACACGGGCGGGATATTATCCGAGACATCCGAGGTGAGTCTTCTCACTATACATTACCTAGAGTGGTATTTATGTGTAGACCAGAGGGTCTTGTATGCTATGTGTATGTATGAGATTATGTGCATTGTGTTATATGTATGCTATGTTTTGTATAGACCGGACCGGAGGGTCCAACGATATTGACCGGACCGAAGGGTCCAACGATATAGACCGGACCAACGATATAGACCGGACCGAAGGGTCCAACGATATAGACCGGACCCAAGGGTCCAACGATACAGACCGGACCGAAGGGTCCAACGATACAGACCGGACCGAAGGGTCCAACGAGCTATGACCGGACCAGAGGGTCCAACGAGCTACGGGACTGGAGGGTCCCGCTGAGACACATCGGACCGGAGGGTCGTATTGTAGCCTCGAGTGGCGTATGTGTTGTATGTGGTATATTGGGGAACTCACTAAGCTTTTATGCTTACAGTTGTTGTGTGATGTGTTTTAGGTACTAGTGAGGATCGCGGGAAGGCGCCGGCATGATTCGTACACACGAGAGAGGATTTATTTATATGAGATCTTGGGACATGTTTTGTGATGATACAGAGATTTATTATGATTTTGTGATTTTTATGTGGTGGAAAGTATGTTTTGAAATGAAAAATTGTTTTGAAAAATTGGGTGTTACAAGTTGGTATCAGAGCCTTGGTTTGAGGGATTCGGGTGCATCTTCGGATGAATCCGAACTCAAACTGAGGAGATGAGAAAGTTTTCATAAAATAAACAATTTTTCTAAAAGAATAAAAGATTTTGAGAAAGGCAGAAGGAAGCAGTGTGTACGATCAGCCAGCGCCCGAACGGTGATTTCCCAAAATACCCTTACCTTATGTGTTATGAGATATTATGAGGTATTATGCATGCTAGAGTAGGCTAGGTGATCATATTAGGACTAGAGTGGCCTGATCTGTGATGCCTTAGCCTAGGAATGATTTTGCTGCTCTATGATGCTTGAGAGCGAATAGGTAGCAGTTAGGAGCTGTTGGGAGGCCTACCGAAGGGTAGCCTATGCCAGTGAGATGTAGTGTACTTGTGATCTGGAATCCAAGGAGGAGGACTTAGAGTGAATGCTGATGCGGTGTGGACGGTAGTATAGGGCCCGTACTACTAAAGACACCGGAGCAGTGTGCACCCTAAGTAAGAATCCATTGGGTACTAAGGAGCAAGTAGGGTTGAGTTA
The DNA here is from genome assembly GCF_052849685.1 of Lactuca virosa. Classification (NCBI taxonomy): domain Eukaryota; kingdom Viridiplantae; phylum Streptophyta; class Magnoliopsida; order Asterales; family Asteraceae; genus Lactuca; species Lactuca virosa. The sequence goes on along the minus strand of NC_136430.1, from coordinate 373,069,916 downwards.
TCGAGTGCGAGTATACTCGAGCGAGTCTCTGATATCTTGTGTTGTATTTCAGAGAGACATCATGGTTGGGACGCGCCACCGGCCAGGGACTAGCAAGGGGGTTGTGAGCGATGAGGAGCTCCGCCAGATGATTCATGATGAGGTGGCTGCTGCCATCCGCGCTGAGATTCCAGAGATGTTCGGGTCTATCAAGACCACGATGATGGAGGCTTTTGATGAGCGGTACGCCGCTCTTACTGATGCAGCTGTTGCTGCGGCCACCGCAGCCGTTGCTGCTGCCAGGCCGCAGGGGGGTGACTCGTTGCTGTACATAGAGTTCAGCAACACGAAGCCACCAGAGTTTGATGGGACGCAGGATCCGATTGCTGCTATGAGATGGATTACCGATGTTAAGGGTTGTTTCTATACCTGCTCGTGTCCAGAGCATCTGAGGGTTCGGTTTGCGCTGAACCAGCTTCGCTTGGGAGCAAAGGACTGGTGGAAGTTTGTGACGGCAGACTTCACTACTGCAAAGCTGACTGCGGTGACCTGGGAGAGGTTCACCATGATGTTTCGAGATGAGTATGTTCCTCCGGTGGAGAGGGAGCGATTGGCTCAGGAGTTCTTGACCCTCAAACAGGGTACTGATTCGGTTACTGTGGTTACCCGGAAGTTTCATGATAGGGCGATGTTCTGCCCTGAGCAGGTGTCTACTGAGCAGGCACGTATGAGCCGGTACTTGGGTGTTTTGAGGAGGGATATACGGGAGTTTGTGTCGAACTCGACTTATCGGACATTTGCTGAGCTCCAGGCAAATGCCCGGAAGAGGGAGATTGAGCTGGAGACGCAGGCCAGGGAGGAGGCCGAGTCTCAGAGGGTGGATCGGCGACCGGCACAGTCTCAGCCGGCAGCCAAGCGGGCAAAGCCCGCTGATTCGAGATCTGGGGGTCCGAAGGGACGCACTTGTGGAAAGTGCGGCAAGAGCCACGAGGGGACATGCAGAGCTGGGGTGTGTTATAAGTGTGGGAAGGAGGGGCATTATGCGAGGGACTGCCCCCAAGGGATTCACGGTTTGCTTTCATTGCAACCAGACCGGCCATCGGAAGGCCGAGTGCCCACAGCTACTGCAGAGATCAGCGCAGGGATCTGCGCCTGCTGTTTGAGCTACATAAAGTCGGCCGGCGAAGGCCGAGGCGCCGTAGGCTCGCGGGAGAGCCTTCCAGTTGACAGCGGAGGAGGTCCGCGCAGCACCCGATGTGGTAGCTGGTATGTATTCTTTCCTCGGTTTATATTGAGTTTGTGATATTATGCTTATTTTGAGGTATGCATAGGTACATTTCTTGTGTGTTCTGTACCTGCTTTGGTGTTGTTTGACTCGGGTGCGAGTCGGTCATTTGTGTCGATAGCGTTTAGTCGACACATCAGTGTTCAGCGAGAGGCGTTGAGTCGACCTCTACGAGTTTCTATAGCCGACAAGCGAGCAGTGTATGCTACTGATGTGATTCGAGGATGTGTACTCGAGATCTTCGATGTCGAGTTCCCGATAGATCTGGTCCCGATTGCTATGGGGGACGTATGTGTCATAGTAGGCATGGATTGGTTGAGCCGATTTGGGGCTGTGATAGACTGCGAGCGACAGTTGGTGACGATACGAGACCACAGTGGGGGAGTACTTACGGTGTACGGCGAGGGTACCCGTTCTGGCTCAGCATTTTGTTCGGCCGCTAGAGCAAGGCAGAGTCTACAGCAGGGCTGTAGTGGGTTTGTGGCTTATGTGGTGGATACGAGAGTAGATGCAGAGAGACCGAGGTCGGTCGATGAGGTTCCGATAGTGCGTGAGTTCCCGGATGTTTTCCCCGAGGAGTTGTCGGGTGTACCTCCCGAGAGGCAGGTAGAGTTCCGTATTGACTTGGTTCTGGGGGCAGCGCCTATCGCCAAGGCGCCCTATCGCCTTGCGCCACCAGAGATGCAGGAGTTATCCTCGCAGCTTCAGGAGCTGCTGGGGAAGGGGTTTATACGGCCGAGTAGCTCGCCATGGGGAGCGCCGATCCTTTTTGTCAAGAAAAAGGATGGTTCACACCGGATGTGCATTGATTACCGGGAACTGAACAAACTGACGGTCAAAAACCGTTACCCCTTACCGAGGATCGACGATTTATTCGATCAGTTGCAGGGAGCGTCTTGGTTTTCCAAGATCGACTTGAGGTCTGGATATCATCAGATGAGAGTACGAGATGAGGATATCCAGAAGACAGCATTCAGGACTCGTTACGGGCATTACGAGTTCGTGGTGATGCCTTTCGGGCTCACCAATGCACCGGCGACATTCATGGATCTCATGAAGAGAGTATGCAGACCGATGTTGGATCGTTCGGTGATCGTGTTCATCGATGACATATTGGTGTATTCGAGATCCAGAGAGCAGCATGAAGAGCATTTGAGAGAGTTACTTGGAGTTTTGAGATCGGAGAGGCTTTATGCCAAATTCTCCAAGTGTGATTTCTGGTTACGAGAGGTCTGGTTCCTAGGGCACCTCGTTAACCAGAATGGGATTTTGGTCGATCCGGCCAAGATTGAGGCAGTGATGAGTTGGGAGGTGCCGAGATCCCCCACCGAGATCAGGAGTTTCCTCGGGTTGGCCGGCTATTATAGGAGATTTATCAGGGATTTCTCCAAGATCGTCGTACCACTCACCAGATTGACCCGGAAGGGTGTTGCTTTTTTATGGGGCCCAGAGCAGTAGGCCTCCTTCGAGACACTTCGCCAGAGACTGTGCGAAGCCCCGGTGTTAGCCCTTCCGGAGGGAATGGAGGACTTTGTGGTGTATTGTGACGCATCGATATCGGGGATGGGAGCGGTGCTAATGCAGAGAGGGCATCTGATAGCATACGCATCGAGACAGCTGAAGCCTCACGAGGTGAGGTATCCCACCCACGATCTGGAGCTGGGGGCAGTAGTGTTCGCCCTCAAGATCTGGCGTCACTACATGTAGGGGGTTCGGTGTACCATATACACGGACCATAAGAGCTTGAAGTATTTGATGGATCAGCCAAACCTGAACATGCGTCAGAGGAGATGGTTGGATGTGGTGAAGGACTATGATTGCGAGATCCTGTACCACCCTGGCAAAGCTAATGTTGTAGCTGATGCCTTGAGTCGCAGGGCGGAGAGTGCCCCGATACGAGATGTTTGTATGAGATTGATAGTGATGACTCCGGTGTTGGACACCATTCGAGGGGCGCAGGCTGAGGCCATTAGGCCGGAGAACCGGAAGAGAGAGCGGGTTATCGGACAGGTATCGGAGTTCGTTACCAATGGTCGAGGACTTATGACCTTTCAGGGTCGAATTTGGGTACCGTTCGTGGGTGGAACGCGTACCATCTTGTATGGGAGGAGGTGTCGGACTCCCATTTGCTGGGGTGAGGTCGGGCAACGTGTGATGGGTAGTACGGAGATTGTGCTTCAGACGACCGAGCTGATTCAGCAGGTCAGGCAGAGGTTACTGACGGCCCAGAGCCGTCAGAAGAGTTATGCGGATAGACGACGGTCCGAGCTCGAATTTCAGGTTGGTGACTTCGTCCTCCTGAAGGTATCTCCGTGGAAAGGAGTGATCCGATTCAGGAAGAGAGGCAAGTTGGGGCCTCGGTATATTGGTCCTTTCAGGGTGATCGCCAGGGTGGGCAGAGTCGCGTATCGTTTGGAACTACCTGTGGAGTTGAGTCAGATTCATGATACCTTCCACGTATCTCAGTTGAGGAAGTGTATCGCCGATGAGTCGGCAGTGGTTCCCCTTGAGGACATTCAGGTGGATGCGAGCCTGAACTATGTTGAGAGGCCGATCGCGATTCGGGATAGGAGGATCAAGGTTTTGAGGAACAAGGAGGTGTCATTGGTTCAGGTCCAGTGGCAACATCGGAAGGGGTCCGAGCTGACTTGGGAGCCGGGGTTAGAGATGCGTGAACAGTACCCATAGTTATTTGCTGAGAGAGACTTCGAGGGCGAAGTCTGATTCTAGTGGGGGAGAATTGTAACATCCGGATTTCTAGGTACTGTATTTATCTAATTATTTTTGAGTTTTGGAGAGGGACTCGGCGAGTAGGCGCTTAGACTCGCCGAGTAGAGCCGCGCATTGTTGGACTGGATTAATGACTGGACTCGGCGAGTCCATACGTGGACTCGGCGAGTCCACGCTGTTTAATGAAACCCTAATTTCTTGGGTTTGGGACCTATTTAAAGGCCCTTAGGGCCGTCACTTGCGGCTACCAAACCCCAGAGAGAAACCCTAAAAGAGCTAGAGCGTTTGTGAGAGGAAAGGAGCCATTTCTTGATCTTTGTGATTGATTCTGACAAGAAGGAGGTGATTCCAGCTTGGAGGGGACCAAGGAGGTTGTGCATCTGGGGATTTCGAGCAAAAGACTTCATCTTTGAGGTATTATGTCGCCCCTTTATCTGTTTTGTTGAAGGAATCCATAGATGTAGAGTTTTTATGTCTTTTATTGGAAGGAGTTGTGAGAATATGGCCCCTATTCACTTTGAGACTTCGGATCTGGACCCATAGTGGTCTAAAGAGCTTATTCCAGCTTGCTTTATGTTGAGCTATGGAGGCAATGAGCTCAGGTTGTTGTTTTTGGGGCTAAATCACCAAGTAAAGCCTCCTAGGCGTCACATGAGTGTCAAGATCCAAGCTTTACGTGATTATCAGGCTTGGGAAGGTCAGATCTATGGTTCTAAGGAACAGATCTGACCTCAGGAGGTCAATTGAGTTTGTGCATGACATGAACTCGCCGAGTCCAAGGGCAGACTCGGCGAGTAGGGTTAGGGTTTCCCGTGAATCACACTGTGAGTGACTTGGCGAATTGGGGGAATGACTCAGTGAGTCAGAAGGGGGATAGAGGACTCGAGTTCACGACTGAACTCGCCGAGTCACATTTGTGCACTCGGCGAGTCTGGTCAAGGGTTGACCGTTGACTTTTGTTGACTTTTTGGGTTTGGTCAACAATGGAACTTGTGGACTGTTTGAAGGGTAAAATAGCCTTTTAGCCTTCTTAGAGGACATGTGAGAGTCTAGTTTAGCCTAGAGAGTCGTGATTGATTGAGATGATTATGTTATGTGTATAGGCAGAGCTAGATCAGTATATACACGGGCGGGATATTATTCCGAGACATCCGAGGTGAGTCTTCTCACTATACATTACCTAGAGTGGTATTTATGTGTAGACCAGAGGGTCTTGTATGCTATGTGTATGTATGAGATTATGTGCATTGTGTTATATGTATGCTATGTTTTGTATAGACCGGACCGGAGGGTCCAACGATATAGACCGGACCGAAGGGTCCAACGATATAGACCGGACCGAAGGGTCCAACGATATAGACCGGACCGAAGGGTCCAACGATACAGACCGGACCGAAGGGTCCAACGAGCTACGGGACTGGAGGGTCCCGCTGAGACACATCGGACCGGAGGGTCGTATTGTAGCCTCGAGTGGCGTATGTGTTGTATGTGGTATATTGGGGAACTCACTAAGCTTTTATGCTTACAGTTGTTGTGTGATGTGTTTCAGGTACTAGTGAGGATCGCGGGAAGGCGCCGGCATGATTCGTACACACGAGAGAGGATTTATTTATATGAGATCTTGGGACATGTTTTGTGATGATACAGAGATTTATTATGATTTTGTGATTTTTATGTGGTGGAAAGTATGTTTTGAAATGAAAAATTGTTTTGAAAAATTGGGTGTTACATGGACAATGATATTACAAAGTACTCTACTGGAGATTGTTACAATACAATTCCATTGATACGAAGTCTCACATTCAAAGTACATTCCTTTGAACATCCTTCTTGCATGAAAGTTTCTAAATTACACATAGATTCATAATATCCAACTCCCATTATGGAAAATTTTTCCATATTTGCCATGTGACAACTCATTATTCATAATAATGTCAATATGGTCCATACATTACTATACTTCCAACTGCCCACAACCGACCAATCTTCAGCGAACCTTAGATCGTCCTTGACAGTTGTTTAACTACTTTAGTCATATTCGGTTCTGGTCCTCTTTTCCCTTTTAATGCCCTAGGCATTTGGAAAAATAGAACACATGAATGTTATAGCATATGTAATCGATCCTATACCCGAAGCATATGGAATACGATTCATAATGTCTTACATAAAGACATGATATTTTACCAGTCTCTTGCTATAACATTTCCATCTATAGAATTTCCTTATGTTGAATCATTTCATCATAACATTCGTATATGTTCATGACTAAATTCTATTAAAATCTCAATCTAAGCTTTTAGATTTGAAATGAAGTATGAGTTCCTCTCCCTTAATTATAGCAAAACAACTTTTCAAACTCTGCGACTTTGCGAATTTAAACTTTGTTTTCTATAATTAGCATTGCTAACTTGCAACACTTATCGTAATAATTGTGCTCCCACTAGCATAATAATTACATTCTTACTTAGCATAACCCTTATGCTCCCACTAGCTTTGGCGTATATCCAGAAATCATCTGGACTTCTAGAAATAATTACTTATTGATCTTCTTACCAAAGGTCAGATTTATGATACGAGATGCTTCGATAAGCCTTTACCTAAGCTCATACACTTTTTATTAGAAAGCTCATATGTGTGTTTAAACTATTTCAGAACTTAGAATAATAAGTTCCGAATGTCCAAACTATTTGTCATTTCTCACAATTTGAACTATGAAGAGGGATGCCATAATCATAATCGAATTTGAGAATGCAATTAACACAACTGCTAACTCTTTAAATCTACTTAGTGAAAGCGTTTCCTCACAATCATTTTCATGAAGCGGAGAGAAACCTTTGCCACTTAGATTTTATGGTGTATGTGTTCCTATCCATGTGAATTTGTCATTTCCAACCATTATCATAAGACAAGGTTTTTGACAAATTCAAACTCATAACTTGTTTAATCTTGATTTCTTGTCATCTGGTAGCACGAGGGTCCTACCGTTGCTTCCAAGTCATTGAGCAGCTCACCCCTACAGATCAATGCACTTTCCATTTATCAAGGTGCTTTGCCTTATGCATTCAAATGAGAACTCATATATATCACATGCATAGTCAAACTAACTGGAATAGGCATAGAAACAAGAATATGTCAACACGATAGGTTATAAACCTTAAGTCGTGTACTAGTGATAAACAATAGGTTTATTCTTGATTAGTTCTTGAAACTATTCAGGACTATTAAGACTCCCATTGTCCTCTTGACATATAAGATTCTCTTGTCAAGAAATATTCCTTGACAAACATATATTCAAGAGTTAGTGTGAGATCCTATCAAGACAACACTTTATGTAATTGGTCTTAGTTGATCTTTGTTTTATCCAAAACATCACAGCTACCAATTTCAAATGTGCAAGAATAAGAAACATTTCTACTCCACATTTCATGAGGCATTATAAACCTACTTAAGATGTGTCACTCAATGTACAATCTTGAAGTATGACTCTAAGACTTGATATTGGAAAGAAGTATGATTCATCTATTTGATTTAACATTTCAACAATTCACTATTCTTCTTCTTAGCCATACAAATGCACCAAGGTTTCCTTAGAGGATCAATTGTGACATGGTTCCATAATCAATAGGATGATCATAAAACATGATACTAAAGTATTCTCCTTTCCTTTCAGATTGGAGAAACTTTTTTATCTTCTGCCTTAATTTGATTCTTCTTATTCGTTCTGCTATACTTTGAATTTTTTCACTGTATCAGAATTACACTTAAACTTGTAAGCATAACCATATTTACTGAACCATTAGTAAATCATGATGAATAGCCTTTAGCATTCTTTTTGGTGGATCTGACCAGTTCACATGCATATGTAAACAAGGAATTAGTCCCAGTTCTCCCAAGTACCAAGTTTTTCATACATCACATGATTCAAATCATATGATTCCAGGTTTCTGTCCAATTGAAACTTAGGTGATGAGAATCTTTCCTTACTTAGAAAATTACGACACTACCATAATTGATATAGCTAAGTATCAAACCATTTTCAACATTGCTATTAATGGAAACACATATAAACAACAATTTTCACAAATGCCATTGCAAGGAAATATAAAACAAGACAAAATCAAAAAAATTGCTTTATTTATAAAATGTGAGGAAGAACTTATCCTTACAATGCAAATACAAATGAAAACTATGTTTCCATCTATTCCTAAGCAATCTATCATAACTCCTAAGCAGCAGCTCAAAAAATCTGATCATCGAACCATGCGATCGAAATCCATCTCTTCGCGATCAAAATGAGCTTACTCTTCTTTCAAGCTTCCTTTCTCTTCTTTGATCCTATAAAACATCAACATGCAATCTTATCACATCATGTATTAAGAATCTATAAGTAGAAACTTAATAGAGTTAGATAGTGAACTTACCTGAAGTAGAACCATACAATTTGATTTTACCATCTCTTAGATCTCTCAGGTAGTAAGGGAAGCTTCGCAACCAATGCCCTTTCTCTTGCCAATAGAAACAAACAGACTCTCTCGGAATGGTACACGGGACAATCACATACTTAGCCTTTCTCTTTACCATTTGGTTAAATGGTTTGACTTTGGCCAATCCCTTTCCATTGGGAAGAGAAATCTTTTCTGGACTTCCAATGTCACCATTCTCAATGTCCATGGAAGTTTGGGAAGTAGATCTTTCAATCAAGTTTGCTTTATTAGTGCACCGAATCATTGATGATTCAGCAACAATAAGCAAATAAGTAAGATCGATAAGGGTCACGTCGTGGTCTGTCACATAGTAGTCTTTAACAAACTCACTATATGACTTAGGAAGTGAATGAAGAACCAAGTCAACAGCCAACTTCCTTAGGAACATGACAGCCAACATTCCTAGCCTGTCAATATGCAGCTTTATTTCCAAGACGTGAGAACATACAGACTTTCCATCTTCATGTTTGCTTGCCGATAGGGCTTGAGTGGTCTTGAACTTTTCAAGTCGACGAACATGTGGGTCAGGGAGAATAATTGGAGGAGGTGAAGGAAGTGAAGAATGATTTCCATTTTCATGATCGAAACGTGGAACATCATCTTCGTGAGGGAAGCTATTTTCAAAAGATTCGGGAAGACCATAGTTGTCAAAATAAGACATCTACAATGTGTCGGTTAATCACACCCGCTCCATTGATCACACCCTCTCCATTGATCAATGATAATTTACGAGAAACCCATTTCCATCCTTCATTACTCCACATTAGTGTGCCAGTTAACCACACACGCTCCAGTAACTAACCAATAAGGTGCAATGTGAAATTTCATGGGTTAGCATCAAATTCACTTTTTTCTTAAAGTAACTAAGATTGAGAATTTATAAAGTGTTTAGTTACTTTGTATTTCATTATACTTTTAATGAGGATTTAAGTGTCCTATCAACCCCGCTCGACTAACGACCCTCCACTGGTCAAGGGTGTGGTGGGTAAGAGTGGATACCCAATGGCGGTTATTTTACAGGCCGCTTCCTTAAACACCCCTTATAGATCAACTTCATGAATGAGGCCTACTAATGGTAAGACTGACTTTTTACTTATACATATATAATATATTAAACTTTTAATTTTATATAGTATAAGGGTGTATTTTACACTTTTAAAAATACTAGATGGTCTAATCTATTAATAAATTAAACTTTTAATTTAATTAACTTTAAACCATATGATTATGGATTTATTAACTTTATCTTTTAATTAAACATTTAATCAATTTAATAAAGTCCATAAGAGTGTAATTTGAACTATTCAAATGAAACATCAAGGTTCTAAATACAAAATTCAAAATTAAAATTATTTAATTAATTTTTTAAGTTATGAACCCAAGAGTTGCACCTTTTTCAAATTACTCGGTTTTTTTTTTAGAATTCAATGTTTCATAAATGAGACTTTTTAATGTCCAAAACTTGAGGGCAAATTTTCTAACTCTTGAAAACCTTTTGAATTCCAAACTTGATGGCAAGTTTTGTAACTCCTTAAAAAAACTTTTTGAGTTCCATAACTTGATGGAAAGTTTTGTAACTCTTCAAAAACATTTAGATTAAATTTTAACCAGTAAAATAATCATATTATCTTTTACCAATTTGATCTAACTACAATTCATGTAGCAAGATAAATTAAATAATACAAATAATTAGCTTATCATATAACATGTAATTATCTTAATATTTGACATTTATCTTTTAATTGGATGAGGTCGATCACTACCATATAAAAAAAACAGATTTTATGATATAAACCAGTTAATGGTAATGATCATAATCCAATTCTGGCCAAAAAACTTGAAAATCTGCCAACAGACTGTGACACCAGTCAAATTTAGGTCAAAAATAAATTGATCAATAATTGTAATTAGGATGAACCAAGTGGTAGAGATTGTAACGAGGTTTCCAAAAATATAAAGAACACTGAAATCCGAGTTATAACGAAGAAGTTACGACCAATCGAAAATCTGCGACAAAACCGACAAAACATTGTTCAGTGTAAAAAGTGAATTTTCGATAAAAGGCTTTTTTAGCCTTAACAATCTAAATGAAAGTTGTAGAATATGTTAAACTGAGAACGTTCATAAAAAGAACGTAAAAATCTGACTTCGTATGAGGAAGTTATGATTTTTCTAAGTTTCGGTTTAACAGTAGACAACTAAAAATTCGAAATATAAATCGATCGATATTTAGCCGAAGCAACTTAAACGATAATCGAAGGTCTCGTCAAAAGTAGTACAACGGTAAAAAGACAGACGAAAACGGACGTCGGATGAAGAAGTTATGAATTTTTAACGGATTTCCTGTCCCGGACTGTTACAAATAATAATATTAAAAATAAATCAAAATTAGCCGACGAAGTCTAAACGAAAGTCGTAGAGTATAATGTTACCTATGCGTGCATATGAAGAACGCCAAAAACGGAGCTTGTATGCGAAAGTTATGATTTTCGCAAGTTTTTGGCACAAAAATCGAGGATTAGTGGATAACCGGGAAAAATCGCATGGCCTCAATGCGGACATGTCACCCTCGCATGCGAGCCTCCACGTGTCATCTTCTGATTGGACCACAGGCTCGCGTGTCACCTGCTGATTGGTCCGAAGTCGTCATGACACCTCCCCGTTGGACCGAAGTTCGGTCCACTAAGAAGCCAACACGCGCCTCGCACCGGATCCGAGCTTCGCAACCGCCTTAGACTTCGGCCTCATGGCCTCCGCAGCTGATGACGTGTGTCCTGCTGACTCCTCGCCCTCGCCAGCTGTCCGGTGACTCACCTCCTCGGCCGAACCCTCGCACCCCTATATGAAGGGTGCGAGACTTCTCGGATTTGAGAGGTTTTTCACCCCAAATTTCACCATTTTGCACCTTTTCACCCCCTAAACTTTCTCACGACCCCCCAAGGCCCCGGTATCGTATCTAAAACCCGAAACAATCCCCGGAGCCCCGGAATTCTCGAGAAGATAACCTCTTTCCAGTTGAAGTGCTGTCCGCATAAAGCCGGTTTTTACTCGAAAAGTCGCGGTTTCTTCGAGAAAGATCATCTATAGAAACGAAACGCTGCCCGAATCACCACTTATCAAAGTGAGTTCATACCCCTATAATTTACCTTTTTAATGGTTTTTAAATGCTTTTTAGGGGGGGGGGGGGAATACAAGTTTAACACAATATTAAATTGTGTTTATAACTGTATGTGATAATAATCACACAAAGGCTTTCCTTATGCTTTTAAGGATTACCAAATACTTCCAAAATGACTTAAAGCCATGTTAAATCTTTAAAGTCATGTAAACTCCGTTAAATTCTTTGAAAAAGGTTTTTAATAAACTATTTCAAATTATAAATGCTAAAATCATGTTTATATATGTATAAATATATAAATAAGATTTGAAGGGCTTAGGACTAATGAATTATCTTATTTCCTTTTCCTTGTTTGGATGTGGAATTAAGGTTGTGTTATTTGTCCGAAGGTCGTTTCCTTCTTAATTATATATATATATATATATATATATATATATATATATATATATATATATATATATATATATATTATACATATATGAGTATAAAGGGTTACTCCTTTCGGTATCATTACCTTTGTATCATGCTGAGCAAAGGTGTTCATCCATGAGAAATCATGCTAATCAGATAGAACATATAAATTATAATAGGTATAATTTATGATTCAAAACTAAATATACAAGTATGATTCACGATTGTATACTTTCCAAGGAAATTACCAACAATTCATTTTGTTGGATTAGTGTCTAAGTCCATAACTATATTTGATATGTACTTGACCCGACCAGGCATGGTCCATTTGGGTTGCATGGCATCATGCACTTGGATAGACTAAATGAGAGAAATAAGACACGTATGGTTATTAATATATTATAGGTTCTAATATATTAATAATACGAATAATAATATATAATTAGTATTGATCAAGAATTAATTTAGAATTAATTATGTGATCAAAAGAAGACTAATTAAATATATGGGTTGATTGTGTAAATCATCCATAACTTATATAGTGGGCCAAAGCTCCATGGATAATCAAATTGGGTTAAACCCATAGGATACTTCATGGATGCTCCATGGAGGTTACTTAAGTCATGGGTCATGGAAATGAAAGGTCATGACAATTAGGGTTTACATGGTGTAACCCTAATTGTAACATACTATATAAGCATCATATTATTCACCAAAATCGGCTACTATGTGTGAAAAAGAAGGGCTAGCTGATTTCTTGAAGTGTGGATTTCTCTCTAAGTTATTCCAAGAGCATTTGATGTTGTGTGATCCATTTTAGGTGTCATATTTGAGGCACTAGGCACTCAAGCCCCATGGAGTCAAGCTACACTACAAAATGTATGTATTCTATCTATATTATTACCCAAGTATCTATGATTGTATGCTAGATAGGGTAATACCTTGGAATATTAGCATTTGCATGTATATTAGAGAAAACACAGATCCAAGGTATTTAGGGTTGCATGTACACCATAGGAGTGTTAGAATGCCCATAACCCAACAGTGGTATCAGAGACAGGTTGTTTTCAATTATACTTGATGCAACTTATTTTTCAAGGCTGAGAATCTGTCCAGACAGAAAAACTCGACGAGTTCTGGCCATAAACTCGACGAGTTCATGTGTTAAGGCATGAACTCGACGAGTTTCCTATAAGAACTCGACGAGTTTGTGTCCCAGACAGCATATCTTCGACTATTTTGGCTGTAATTGGACTAAGAACATTACCATAAGTTGTTTTTGAACTTATAAACTTGTTTTTGATGTGGTAATGTTCATGCTAATCCAATTTCAAAGATAATTGTCAATAGATTCATGTTTTGTATTAGTTTAAGTTTTATGCTAATTACATGAAAAAGTTTGATTCCAATTATCTTGTTCATATGAGTTGCTTAGATTAATAGAAAAGTTAATTGATTATGTGTTTTCAATCCATTTTAATCTAAGAGTTGATTCTAAAATGTGTTTTTGTAACTTGTCCTCAAGTTATATGAAAAGTCACATTTAAGTTTCATAAAACTCATAAAAGTTGGCAATGGTTACAAAAATGAAGAGTCTTGTCCTCAAGTTACGGAGATTCAAGAGTCACTTCATTAAGTAATAAAATATGTAACCTTAATTAATTCCATAAGTTACAAAATAAAGAAAAGTTACATTCTTTTATTAGTTTAAAGTCTTCCATAACTTGTCCTCAAGTTATGGAACATGAAGACTCTTTTAATTAAAACTACTTTAAACACATAAGTTATGGAATTAATTAGTTTTGAATAGTTTCAAAACTTGCCCTCAAGTTTTGGAATTTGAAAAGTTTTCACTTATGAATACTTTAATTCCAAGTTAGCCCTTAGAATTTTAAAAGTTAAATTCAACCTTTATACTTTATAATATTATAAGTTAATAATATTTATATATATGTATAAGAGTAAAGTCAGTCTTACCATTACTAGGCCTCATTCACGAAGCCGGTCTATAAGGGAGGTATAAGGTTACTGCCTATAAAATGGCAGTTTAATGGGTGTCCACTCTCACCCACCGCTTCCTTGACTGGTGGAGGGTCGTTAGCCGAACGGGTAGGACAAAGACTATAATTCTCCCTTCATTAAAAGTATTAATGATAAATACTAAGTAACCAAACACTTATAAATTCTCAATCTTAGTTACTTAGGAAAATGTGAATAAGGTGCTAATCCATGAAATTACACTTTCCACTTTGTTTAAGCCGTTAGTGGAGCGTGTGTGGTTAACCGGCACACTAACCTGGACTTAACAAGGTAGGCAAAGGGTAACTTAATGTTTATCATAGTATCTATGGAGCGTGTGTGGTTAACCGGCACATCGATTGAGGGGTAAACACTTAAGGGTACCAAGTAATTTGCATGGTTACTTCACACCTTGTTATGTGATCCTCGGCATCCCAGTCACAAAACCTGAAGGGCACACTCGAGATTGAAACATGCCATTGAAAAGTTTAATGAATCTCAAAAGATCTAGGAGTTTCAAATCCAATTAAAACCTAATAATACATTTCGTTTATCTTGGTGGAAATTGGTGAATCGTCATTCACCTACCTTCAAATATTTTATAGCTTGGATTACGGCATCCCTCTTCTAAGTTATAAAATAGTTTGTTGGGTCCTAGCCTTAATATTTCATATTGGGTGTCATATTAAGGACTTTAGATCAACTATCTTGAATATCTCCCAAAAGATGTCTAAGTTCAGACATCTATGATCTTCCCAAATCTCTTGGAACTTTACTTCTTTCACCTCCTCCAGTTATTCTCCCTAACCCACAAGTTCTTGAAAAGTTTAAGGTCACTCAATCCCTATTGGCAAGCAAGGTCTATGTGTGATCGCATCTTGGAGATGAAGTCACATATTGACAAGCCGGGAGAGTTGGGTGTCATAGTCTTAAGAAGGTTGGATGTTCAATCACTTTCTAAGTCACTTAGTGAGTTCCTTTGGGACTACTATGAAACAGACTATGACATGAACCTTAATGATCTTATCTATTTGCTTGGTCAGCAATGATTTGAGGACTAGTAAAGCAATTTGATTAGGAGATCAACTTCCCAATGTACATTGACAATGGTAACATCGGATATCTAGAAAAGCCTTCTCATCCCAAAGAAAGGGTTTGACCATAGTCAACTAGGTTGACCAAATGGTAAAGAGAAAGGCTAAGTCTGAGATAGTCCCATTACCAAAGAGTCCATATGTTTTTCTTGCCAAAGAAAGGGGCATTGATTGCAAAGCTGCCTATTTACCTGAAAGATCATAAGGGTGATCAAGTCAAGAAGTTTGACTCTTCTTCAGGTAAAAGTCCACTATCTAACTCTGTTAAGTTTCTATTATGAGATTCTCATTACATGATGTGATTGGGTCACATATTGATGTTTTAAGAATCAAAGAAAAGTGAAGAAACTTAAAGGAAGTACATGCTGATTCTGATCACGAAGATGGATTTCGATCACATGGTTTGGTGGTCAGAATTTTTGAAGCTGTTACTAAGGAGTTATGATAAATTGCTTAGGAATAGATAACAACAAGTTTTTCATATGCATTTGCACTGTAAGGATAAGTTTTTTCCGCAAAGTTTTGAAATAAAATAAAAGGTTTTAATTTTATATTTATTTTAAATATCCTTACAGTGGCATTTGTGAAAAATGGTTGTTTATATGATTCCATTGATAGCAATATTGGAAAAATGGACTTGATTCTTATGTTTGTGGTAGTGTCATAATTTACCAAATAAGGAATGATTCTCATCACCTAAGGTTTCAGTTGGATAGAAACTTGGAAATCATGCAAGTAGTATAGTATGATGAATGAGAACTTTCAGCTTTGGAAAACTAAGACTAACTCCTTGTTCACATGTATATGTGAGTCAAGTAAAGGACTAAGGGATCGAGTACACATTCTTGTGCACTGATCAAGTCCACCACAAGAGATCGATAAGACTATTCGTCATGATTTACTAAAGTTTAGTAAATATGGTTATACTTACAAGTTTAAGTATAATTCTGAAACATTGGAAAAGTCTCAATGTATGGCAGAACGAATGGGAAGAATCAAATTAGGCAGACAGATAAAAGTTTCTCAAATCTGAAAAGATGGGAGAGTACTTTAGTATCATGTTTTGTGATCATCTTAATGATTAAAGAACCAAATCACAATTGGTCTTCTAAGGACATCTTAGTGCATTCTTATGACTAAGAAGGGGAGTCATGAATTGTTGAAATGGTTAAATCAAGAAGATGAATCATGCTTCGTTTCAAAACAAGTCTTAGAGTGATACTCCAAGACTATAAGTTGAGTGACATATCTTAAAGAAAGGTTTATAACACTTGTCAAATGTAAGAGTAAAAGTGTCCTACTCTTGTACATTTGAAATTGGTAAGTTGTGATGTTTTGGGTTAAACAAAGACCAACTTAGGCCAAGAGTGTGAAGTGTTTGTCTTGATAAAGAAGCTGCACTATCTCTTGAATATTTGGCAAGATAGTCTTATATGTCAAGAGGACAGTGGAAGTCTTAGAGATTCTGAAAGCTTCAAGGTCTAATCAAGAATAATAACCTGTAGTTTAACACTAGCACACGACGAGAGGTTTATAACCTATCGTGTTGACATATTTCCTTTTCTGTGCCCATTCCAGTTAAAGTTGGCTTTGCATATGAGTTCTTAGAGTTCTCAGTTGGTTGCATAACAACTTGGAAGCAATGGCAGGCCCTTGAGCTGCCAGGTGGCAAGAAGTTAAGATTGCATAAGTTCAGTCCATATGAGTTTGGATTTGTCATTAACAGTGTCTTGTGACTATGGTTTTGACGATTCACATGGATAAGAACACATACACCATAAAATCTAAGGGTCATAAGGTTTCTCTCCGATTCATGAAAATAATGGTGAGGAAACACTTCCACCAAGTAGATTTGAAGCAGATGGCAAAAGGTCTAAACAATTGAGACTATGATTACGACATCCCTTTTCATAGTTCTGAAATTGTTTAGACACACATGCATGCTATCTAAGGAAAGGTGAATGATTTTGATAAAGTTTTATCAAAGCATCTCGTATCAGAAATCTGAACTTTGGTAAGAAAGTCAATAAAGTATTGATTTCTAGAAGTCCAGCTGATTTCTGAGTACATGTCAAAGCTAATGGGAGCATAAGTGTTATGCTAATAATCATCATGTTAGTGGGAGCATGATAATTATTGTTAGTGTTGCAAGTTAGCAATGTTAATTATAGAAAACAAAAGTTTCAATTCGTGAGGCTGCAGAGATTGAAAAAGTTGTTTTGCTATAATTAAGGGAGAGGATATACTTCATTTTAGTTCTAAAGGCTTAGATTGAGACCTTAATCATCTTTAGTCAAGAATATATATATTAATTTCATGTTGGATTGGTTCAACTTAAGGAAATTCTATATATTGCGTTCTCAAAATTCGATTATGATTACGGCATCCCTCTTCATAGTCAAATTTTGAAAACATGGCAAATAAAAATATTGTAGCAAAAGACTGGTCTAGAATCATGTCTTTATGTGAGACATCATGAATCGTGTACCATTTGCTTTGGGTACAGGATCGATTGCATGTGCTATAATATTTGTCATTTCTAAATTTTTCCAAATGCCCAGAGGCATTAAGAAGGGAAAAGGTCTAGAATTGGATATGACTAAAATGATTAAGCAATTGTCGAGGACAATCAGAGGTTTACCAAATATTGGTTGCTCAGGGACAGTTGGAAGTATAGTGCTAATTTTGGAAGGACCATATTGACATATTCTGAAAAGAGGCATCTCTTGTTCAGAATGATAGTCAAAATGAGAATATGGAGTTGTCTCCATAGGTGGAAGTTATCTGTGTAAGATTAGAAAACTTAATGCAAGAAGCATGTCCAAATCAATGTACTTTGAATATGAGACTTAGTTTCCATGGAGTTGATCTCCAGTGGAATAACCTATAATGACTGATGACAAGTCTTTGTGACTTTGTACATATTCATTACAAGAGGGTCTGTGCATATAAGTTTAAAATCTAAACAGATTTTGGTAAATGTTAGGAATTTGGAATTCTTATATTTTTCGATAAGGATTTGGGAGTGTGAAAAGAGAATCATTGAAAGTACGTTCAATCGACCTATTTCACAAAGTAAGGATCATAGACAATGATAGAGTGCATTGCAAAGCTATTGTTTAGAAAACATAGTGTACATGCTTGGAGCATGGGACAACTAGTGTTTTCTAAATTCAAGTATAAAGTTGATAAAACTGAAACAATGAATAATGAGTAATCAGTATGGTGATAAATAAAAAGTGTTTTATTTATATTCATAGTTTGATACCATATTAGATTCATTTATTCTTGTGTTTCATTTTGCATGTTTTGACTTCTAGAATAAACTAGGTTATTCTTCCTGAATGACTAAGTTATTCAAACCATCCACAGTCGGTCATATGTTGGAAGTAGATATGAATCAAGACTGTCATGGGTTGGCTTGTAGAGGTCCAAGTTGGTGGACAAAGTGGTGCTACAACACTCATGAGTGCTCATAAGTTCTGAGTATTGGATTCAACCCGCGCTCATTTGAATCACTTCATGGATTTTATCACGAGTGATCATGAGACGATAATATCGTATATTCTTCAAACCTAGAGATATGAGTTGTTACTATGAGTTGATAGTACATTGATTTCACGAAAACGCATTGGTAACTCGATGTTATAAAACGTGCCTTTGTGTATGATTCAACAAGTAGTAGAACAAGCCATATGAGTCGAAGTTTATCCATTCCTTTTACCTTCGGGATAAAAGCGATATATGTGGGCCCCTCGATGATTTAGTGATGACACATGTGAGTGCTTGGCCAAGCCAGGACTGATTTGATTTGTTCAATCAGTCAGTCATCATGAATCGGAAATCGGGAAACAACAGATGGACAGAGAGAATGATTTATAATCCATGTCTCAGTCCATATGATATCTAGAATGGAGGAATATATGATCCCTTATCTAATGGACAAGTCATTGACAAGGTTAGAGTTCAGTTACAAGGTCAGAGTTTGACAGCGGCTTTTGAGAGCTACGATTGCCAATTGGTTCTTGAAGTCATACGAAATAATAGTTTTAGACTTATCCAAGTGGGAGACTGTTGGATTAGTGTCTAAGTCCATAACTATATTTGGTATGTACTTGACCCGACCAGGCATGGTCCATTTGGGTTGCATGGCATCATGCACTTGGATAGACTAAATGAGAGAAATAAGACACTTATGGTTATTAATATATTATAGGTTCTAATATATTAATAATAAGAATAATAATATTTAATTAGTATTGATCAAGAATTAATTTAGAATTAATTATGTGATCAAAAGAAGACTAATTAAATATATGGGTTGATTGTGTAAATCATCCATAACTTATATAGTGGGCCAAAGCTCCATGGATAATCAAGTTGGGTTAAACCCATAGGATACTCCATGGATGCTCCATGGAGGTTACTTAAGCCATGGGTCATGGAAATGAAAGGTCATGACAATTAGGGTTTACATGGTGTAACCCTAATTGTAACATACTATATAAGCATCATATTATTCACCAAAATCGGCTACTATGTGTGAAAAAGAAGGGCTAGCCGATTTCTTGAAGTGTGGATTTCTCTCTAAGTTATTCCAAGAGCATTTGATGTTGTGTGAGCCATTTGAGGTGTCACATTTGAGGCACTAGGCACTCAAGCCCCATGGAGTCAAGCTACACTACAAAAGGTATGTATTCTATCTATATTATTACCCAAGTATCTATGATTGTATGCTAGATAGGGTAATACCTTGGAATATTAGCATTTGCATGTATATTAGAGAAAACATAGATCCAAGGTATTTAGGGTTGCATATACACCATAGGAGTGTTAGAATGCCCATAACCCAACACATTTATCTATACCAAGATATGTATAATACTTTTAATATAAGGATAATATATTAAAGAAGTAATAATACATCATACCGGGTTTGCATTAACAAAGGTACTATACAGAGTACCAGGGTTAGCAATCACGGGGTAATAATACATCATATCGGGTTTGCATTAACAAAGGTACAAATACAACGTACCAGGGTTAGCAATCACGGGGTAATAATACATCATACCGGTTTGCATTAACAAAGGTACAAATACAACGTACCAGGGTTAGCAATCACGGGGTAATAATACATCATACCGGGTTTGCATTAACAATGGTACGATACAAAGTACCAGGGTTAGTAATCACGGGGTACTAATACATCGTAAATCTCGTTGAAACAATAAATTTGTGAGACTCTTCATGGTGTACTTATCTAAGTACGACCTTAAGTCCTGACTTATTAACCAGAATCTCTTGTAGGGAGAGCGTGAATTTGTGTATAGATCTATATGGGACTGACAATCCCGCACCTTTACTGTTCGCTACAGTTTGGCCGGCAGGCCTAGGGTTTCAAATATCATATCATTTCCGACGCCTGAAGAACATCGCCGCAGGCATATCAGTCATATTAGTATGGTTAATAGAACTCACATGGATAAAACAACGAGTAAATTACTAAGTAATATACTTCTCTTAAAACAGTAAGAAAAGATAATTACATCCTGACCAAATATACCTTCTATTAGTTTTTACTTACAGTAAAAAACTATGTATCATGAAATCAAGTATGGTAAATATACTTGTACTTCTGGTTTTGAACATTTAAAACCACATGGCAGTATTATGGATAATATAATATTTTCCAGGAATAATACTAAGGTTTTTACTATAGAACAGATATAACTAAGAATACTTTTACAAAGGAAACGGTTTATGGGATTAAACCACTTTTACAAATGAAACGGTTTATGGAATTAAACCACTTTTACAAAGGAAACGGTTTATGGGATTAAACCACTTTTACAAAGGAAACGGTTTATGGGATTAAACCACTTTTACAAATGGGAACCTAGTCATTCACTTTCTGTAAACTAGTATAACATAAAGGACATTTAGTGGTTAATTCTATAATTCCTTAGTTTTTACATCAGAGTTATACGTAAGTAATATCTGATTGACAGTGAAATGTGTGACTTCCGCCTTACTTCCTGTTCCTTGTTTGGTAGTGGGCTTAGGGCATATACACCCATTTAACTGTCCATTCGATATTGGGTTATATATAGTTAATATAAACTAAGTAATTACAGAGGGAAACTATTGAGGTTATCAATCTATCACCTTAGGAAATATAGGATTTTCTGGAGAAAACAGTGAACTTATCCAAAGAACTTAGGGTATACTTAACAGAACTAAAATACTTATGAACTCACCAGCTTAAATGCTGATCTACTCTTTCCAAATAATTTGTATTCTCAGGAATCCAGTAGACAGGTACACTCCCGAAGCTTTTGAGAAGACTACCTAGTACCGTACCACGACTCTTGTCTTCTACTGTACCTACTTTGGTGTTTGAATATGTAATGTTTAAACACTTATGTAAAACTTATACATATTAATGCAATGGTTGTTTGTACTTTGATTACTATATTGCATGTGTTGTGATACTTACCTGAAGTCCTCCGCCCCTGAACGTTTCCGCCGTTCTGGTTTGGGGGTGTGACACAGACTGACCAACTCGTTGAGTTCAAGCAATGAACTCGTCGAGTTCATCATGAACTCATCGAGTTCCATAGTGGACTCGTCGAGTTCACCCTGGCAGAAGGCATATTTTCATTTTTTTCAACTTTGAACAATTAACCAATGCATCTATATAACAGAAAACACCCATGGCTTTGATACCACTGTTGGGTTTTATGTACTATAACACTCCTATGGTGTACAGACAATGCTAATGCTTTGGATCTAAGTTTTCTCTAGTTATACATGCAACAAAATCATCCAAAGCATGAAACCTATAACTAGCATACAAATTTAATATTGCAACATAAAAACAAGTTAAGTTATTACCTCTTTATTGTAGCTTGTAGAGTTTTGGCCTTTCAAGAGCTTAGCACCCCAAGTGTGATGCCTCAAATGGTTCACAAAACACCATGAACAAATGGAAGATAATGAGAGAGAGGTTATGAAGCTCCAAATTCGGCTAGGGTTTCATCTATGATCACAAGTGCCCATTTTTTGGAGTCTAGGGCTACTTTTATAGTTTGGAATTCCTAGGGTCTAACTTGTAAACCCTAGTTCACTTCCTTGGGCCTTTAATCTAATAATCCATATGATAAGCCCTTTGGACTAACTCTTCATGGACTCCCACATAGAATTAGTCCATCCTAATCAATATGGATCATTAGCCCAAACTATAAATATCACTAATTTATCTAATCAGTCTCCGTTAATTTAATTAGTCTCTTTTGATCACTAAATTAATTCCAAATTAATTCATGATCAATACTAATTAAATAATATGATTTCTCAATCAATATATTATACTTATAATATATTAATAAATCACAGATAACCTATTTCTCAAATATCCATCATATCAAACTGCTCTGGTGAATGCAACCCAAAATGGACCATGCTACTCTTGGGTTAAGTACATACCAATTGTAGTTATGGACTTAGACACCTAATCCAACAGGATCATCGGTCCAGGTGGCTATCTCACCTATGGTTACATATGGTTACGCATTCCTTGCAGAGTTAGTCATGAATCCTTGTGTATAGGATGTATATATGTTGTAGTGATATTCCAGATTTGTATATGTATCTACTAGTATGATATGATGCAACAATAGTGGTATACTGGTTAGAGTACCAGTAGGTAGGATCTCGTCAAGTGGAGTTTCCTAGGAATGTATGAAATCATGTAGGATAGCCTGAGAACTTTTTATATAAGCTTTTTTTTCCTATTCCATGTTTGGTTGTGGCTATAGAGTAGGATCATCTATTCGGGTGGCTATATCACCTCTGGTTACTTTTGGGTTTTGAGCAAACTAACACTCCTAAGGTGTTCATGCAACCCTAGAAACCTTGGATCTATGTTTGTCTAAAATACATGCAAATTAATTTTCCAAGGTTCATAACCTATCTAGCATACATGGGGTACTTTTAAACATAAAAGATACTAGAAGAATTACATACCTTTGTTAGTGAGTTGATTCCTTGAGAGTTTGAGAGCCAAGCACCAATAATGTGAATGCCTCAAATGGAAATCACAAATCACCACAAACTTGGAAAACTTATGAGAGAGCACTCTAATACTCTAGAAATCGGCCACACCTTATGCACACACACATAGTGTCTTCTCAAGCACCATAAGCCTCTTTATATAGTGTAGATGATTAGGGTTATGAACCATGCAAACCCTAATAACCCATGTCTTTTCCTATTCCAAGGATCCATGGGTTAAAAGCTCCATGGATCATCCATGGACTCCCATTCAAGCTTAGCCCATTTCCTTATGAGTGTTAGCCCACACTATATAAGTACAATAGCCCATTATTTAATTAGTCACCTTATGATCACTAAATTAATTCATAATTAATTTAAGATCAATACTAATTAAATAATACAATTTCATATTAATATATTATAACTTATAATATATTAGTAGGCCGCAAATATACTCTTCTCATAATGTTATCCATATAAATAGTTCGGGTGAAGTGCAACCCAAATGGACCATGCCGGGTCGGGTGAAGTGTATACCAAATAAGTTATGGACTTAGACACCTTATCCAACAGTTACTTATGTTACGCATTCCATGGAGGTTAGCTGGTAGTAGAGCATTATGCTGTGAGAGATTTAGTAGGCGGTAGCCAGCTGTATGATTGGTATTGTTGGGATTATGTGCCTACTTGATCCTTGTTTGTTATATGTCGACATATGGTGGTGGTTGAGGTTGAGGTGGTTCTGTTGTGTGTTGTAGGCCAAGATACCTGGTGCGGGTCGGCTACAAGTCGTAGGCATAGAGACTAGGGACGAGTGGTTGGGTTGAGGCGGCAAGCCAACAAACCCAGGGTATTCTAACCTGATGACTGATTGGACTCGTTGTAGGGTGGCATTCCAATCTAATGATTGATTGGGCCAGGATAATCCAATCTGATGATTGTGGACCCGATATGCATGCTAGTATGTTTGTTGTATGGGGTATTTTGGGGGAAACTCACTAAGCTTTGTGTTTATCCAGTTGTTTATGTTTCAGGTTCTATCGGTGCCTATGGGAAGGCGAAAGTGGGACTATACACATTCATCAGCAGCAATGAAGATTTCGCGTTTTAATATTACTCTGATTTTACAAATGTAATCTGGAGCAGAGGATTCTCTTAATACATGTCTTATTATATGGAGTTTTACCTTAATAAAAATGAAAAGTTTTGGTTGTGAAAATGGGACGTTACAAGTTGGTATCAGAGCCAAGTTTGAGCGAATTGGAGGAACGCTTGTGCGAATCCAAACTTAAACTAGGATCCGATATTTTTCACAAAATGTTTTTGAAAAGAATTTATAATAAAAGGGTTGGGTTATGTACATGGGCTCAGTTTCTTGTCATGTTCTTGTTTGATTGTTGGCTTGGGATCGGGAATGTGGACCTTGATTAACTTTGGTTTTAAAGGAAGATGTGATGTGTACAGTGAGCTAGAGCCCGTACAGGAGAGTGGTTCCCAAAATACCCATACATGTTACATGTGATGAGTTTTTATTATTGATGATACATGGAATATTAGAAGAGCATTCTAGTGGATAAGGTTCCTTTAGAAACTGTTGGATAAAAGTGCCTAATTTCTATGATGCCTTAAGATATAGGGAGTTTCTTGCTATATGGTGCATGATTGTGTGATTGCTACGTGTATGTTGATTAGTGGTATATGGTAGGGATTAAATAGCCTTAGAGTGATCAACTTAGCCTTATTTCCTATTCCTTATGTAGTTGTGGACTTAGGGCAGAGTCGATTATTCGACTATCTATTTGGCCCCATATTGTGTAAAACAAGCATGCACAAAAGCAACCAGTAGTGCGCGAGTAAGGATAATCCTAGGAGGCATACCCAGGAAGTTAGTTATAGCTCGTAGGAGCATGTGGGTGTTAGCACACCTAGGACTGGTATAGCACAGTGACTTAGGACCTTGGGATGAATTCTGAATTGACTATAGATAGGTGTGGAAGATAGTATGGGCACGTACTACTGAAAGAACAGGATCCATATGAGATTCAAGAGGAACCTCGAGTTACTAAGGAACTAATAGAAGTGTAGCCTGGTGTGTTGAGCACTGTATTTTGATGTATGATCTTTCCATGGTATATTTTTAGTGTGGCGGCTATTGAAGGTTTTGGATCAGTAGTTGGCGATGCTAGGAGAGCACGTCTGAGTGAGGAGGAGGTCCATGGGATCATTGCTGCCAAAGTGGTTGAGGCGATTAGGGATGCAATTCTGAAGTTTTTTGGGTCTGTGAAGACCATGTTGATCGTGGATTTTGATCAGAGCTATGTCGTTATCATGCAGGTAGCTATTGCTGCAGCCACAACATTCGTCACCATTGTAGGATCTCAGAGGGGCGGGGTGATGCAGTACTGGGAGTTTAATGATATGAAGCCTTAGGAGTTCAGAGGCAACATGGACTCGATTATCGCCTTGAGATGGATTTCTGATATGGAGGGATGTTTCTTCACATATATGTGTCCTGAGAACCAGAAGGTGAAGTTTGCGCTTAATCTTCTTCACTGGGGTATGAAGGATTGGTGGGGGTTTGTGACTCAAGGATTTTCTCAGGAAGAGTGGGCCGTGGTAACTTCAGATTAGTTTTTTTTGGATATGTTCCACATTGATTATGTTCCTCTGGTGGAACGAGAGCAACTGACACATGAGTACTTGTCACTAACGAAGATGATAGAGTCGGTGACGGAGATCATCATGATGTTTATGGAGAGAACTCTTTTCTTCCCAGAGTATACCGCTTCAGAGCAAACGCGAATGTCACGATACTTGAGTATGCTCAAGACGAAGATTCAAGATTTTGTGTCTACTTAGTAGTACCAGACCTTGGCTGAGATGTAATCAAGAGCCAAGAGGAGGGAGATTGAGTTGGAGATTCAGCAGAAGGAGGAAGAGACAGTTTCAGGATAGTATCAGCTGACGGCCAAGTGATTCAAGTCCGCTGACCCAAGTTCAAGATTGGCTAAGAGGAGGAGTTCCGAGTGTGGCAAGTGCGGGAAGTTTAATGATGGGATGTGTCGATCTTTTGTATATCGCAGGTGTGGCGAGGATGATCATTTTGGTATAGATTGCAGGCGTAGTATGCGAGTTTGTTTACATTACGGCCAGGAGGGCCACATCAGAGCTCGTTGTCCCTTTCTTGTTTTTGGTGAGGTGTTGGACCCTACACCCCTAAATTGGCAGATCCTCGATGGCCGTCGTGGAATCGTCGGATCCTCGAAGACCGAGGTTTGAGTTATCGGTTGTTCTATTCAATCGATTATTGCAGTGCTGGTATTAATCTATAATTTATGTTTATGTTTCAAGCTTAATTGTAATCTTGGATGATCAGTTGAATGGAATTATCTTATTTAGATATGTTTTAAATCGATTTCTTATTATGAATAGATTAATTTTCATTATTGCTCTCGGTTACATGCATGTTGGAAATTGTGAATGTTGTGTGGCTTCAGATTCTCCTATGCATCTGGATATCATTGGTTGGGATCAAGTAGTATAGTTCAAGTTGGTCTAGGTAACGAAGGATTGTGAAGTTCACAGATTCTAGCATATTCCAAGTGGGGGAGAGTGGAACCTCGCAGCAGGCAAACCTTATGCCAAGGTTCAATTCTCAGTCAAAATTTCTCCAAGTTCAAGACTTTCGCGCAACTGTTGAATCTTTCGTTTTCGCATCATGATCATCATCAGTTGTCGGATTACCATCGAGTCCTATTAGTTTTAGTTGCGATATAAATATATAGGGCGTGCTTGTGCTTTAAGTTCTAAGGTGTTAGGAGCCCATGTTGAGGGATGTGATGAGGGCTTCCTTGTCTATTTTTGTTTGATTGGGGCTTGGAAGTTTGAGTCACGGCCCGAATTGCTGGTAGGGTCAGTTAAGTCTTGTTAGGATTGATGTACGTCTTGTTAGGCTACGAGTGCTATTGTTGGGTAGTGAATCGGGGGTAAGCCCGAGTGTTGTTGTTGGTTAGTTGATCGGGGGTATGCCTGAGTGCTATTGTTGGTTAGCGGATTAGGGGTAAGCCCGAGTGTTTTCAGTAGATAGCTGAGCAGAGATGTCAAAAAGAGTAGGATTATGGATTAGTTTAGTATGTGATCAGTTGGTTTTCAGCGTGATGGTGCACTTATGTGTGGGATTAGCATGACGGTGTTTGGTCGATAAGGTTTTTGGACCGATAAAATCTATGGAATTCCGGTCAGCTTGGTTGATGTGAGGGTTGCATCAAGTTCCAAAGGGGTTCTTTCCGGCATAATTTAAGGAGGATGCATGGAGACGTTTTTCTTCAGGCCACGTGGTATCACCAAAATTTATGTGCTGGCTGAATTGCCGAAGGATGGTCGACTGCTGAAGATGCTACAATAAAGATGAATCGGATCTTGGAGTCAAGTGTAAGGGACCCTCAAGGGGTTACATAAAGAAGTAGAAGCAAGAACTTATTTCGAAGACGAAATCTAATTTAAGTGGGGGAGAATTGTAACATCCTGTTTCTGGTCATTTCTTAATTCAAGGTTGTGGGTCGAAAGTCGATTGTGTGAAGGATTTGGGCATTAAGGATGTAAAGTTTAGACCTTTTTGGAAAGAGGCAATGATGGTTGTGTGACCTAAACCATTTATTTGTGTTTTGGGCTGAATGGTTAAAAAAGGAAAAATCTTAGACGGGGTTCTTACATAAAATACGGATTTTAGTTTGAGAAGTTTTTAGTCCAAGATAACTAGATTAGATTGTGGGGATCTTCAACACCTTTTCATGCATATAAAGAACACCAAAATCGGAGTTGAGTTGAAGGATTTGTCGTGGTTTGAAAATTTGGTGTTGAATTTGTAGAATGGTAGTACACTAGTGTACTCTAGGTATGTTGGGCATTCTAGCGGCTAAGGAATCGCGACTTCAAGGGCATACGTTGGGCATACCATTTGGTATGCTGGGCATACACTATCAGAACCCAAACCCGAAATCTAGGGTTTTGAGCCCTATTTAAGATCCTTAACTCCTCTAAACCTCTTCCATTCTCATCCTCAATCTCTCCAACATCCTCCCTTGAAACCCTAACCCTATTTTGAGTCTTGTAAGCTAAAGATTGTTGTTCTGACACCTTTAACAGAAGAAGAAGGTGGTGATAAAGCTTGGGAAGCTTGAAGTAACATTGGATCTGGAAGGTCTCCTCCCCCATCCATCTCCAGAAGGTATAAGTTTGTACCTTTATGCCTCCATTGATAGATCTAGATTAAGTGTTAAAGTTATGCCCTTTTTGCCCCACAAATTGGTCCATTTGAGTGGGAGTTCTTCTAGAGCTTGTAAGGTGCATTTCCAGGTGTATTTGATGGTATTAAGTCATAAAAATGCAATCTTGATATTTTCCTTCCATTCATGCATGTGTTATAAAGCTTAGAATCTTATGATAAGTTAGGGTTTTTGATTTGGACTCATCCTAGCCATGCAAAATCATAAATTTGGAAACTTTATGATTTAGTCTGTTAAGTTGGACCTAGAACTAAGCTCTGGACAAAAGGTCGTAAGGAATAAACTGCTTAATGGAATGATGGAACCAACTCGAGTATGGTGGGCGTACCTGAGAGTACGATGTGCGTACTAGCCTTAGATCGCCTACGATGGGCGTAGGTTGAGTACGTTGGGCGTAGTCAACCAACCTTGGACTTTGACTTTTGTTGACTTCCGTTGACCGTTGACTTTTTGACCAAGTTTGACTTTAGGTCAAACTTGGGGGTTTTCGACTGTGGATTAAGATTTTACCTGGTTTTAGTGACTAGTGGATTCGTGGGAGTAAGCAATGCAGAAAAGGAAGCGCGTGTCAGTATTTCAGGGTTCTTCATATCAGGTGAGTTTCTCCTCACTATGCTCGTGGGTCAAAGGCCCTAATGCTGACCCACTAGTTTTTAGTTATTATTCATTAAAAGGATGCCCTAGGCACTGTATGTAGTCATTTAGGATAGAAGGAGGACTCTTGATCTAGGCTTTCATGTTTGTTCCTTGTTTTGTTGTGGCTCTAGAGTAGGATCATCGGTCCAGGTGGCTATCTCACCTATTGTTACATATGGTTACGCATTCCTTGCAGAGTTAGTCATGTATCCTTGTGTATAGGATGTATCTATGTTGTAATGATTTGCTAGATTTGTATATGTATATCCTGGTAGGATAGGATGCAAAAGTAGTGGTATACTGGTTAGAGTACCAGTAGGCAGGTTATCATCGAGTGGAGTGTCCTAGGGATTCTATGTAGTCATGTATGATAACCTGAGAACTCTTAGTCTAAGTTTTCTTTCATGTTCCTTGTTTGGTTGTGACTCTAGATTAGGATCATTTGTTCGGGTGGCTATCTCACTTATGGATACTTATGTTATGCATTCCATGGAGGTCAGCTGGTAGTAGAGCAGTGTTCTGTGAGAGATCTAATCGGCGGTGGCTAACTATATGATTGATATTGCTTATATTATTTGCCTACTTGATCCTTGTTTGTTATATGTCGACATATAGTGGTGGTTGAGGTTGAGGCGGTACTGCTGTGTGTTGTAGGCCAAGATACCTGGTTCGGGCCGACTGCAAGCCGTAGACACGGAGGCTCGGGACGAGTAGTTGGGTAGAGGCGGCAAGCCAACAAAACCAGGGTATTACAGTCCGACAACTGATTGGACTCGTTGCATGGTGGTATTCCAGTCTGATGAATGATTGGGCCAGGGTAATCCAATCTGATGATTGTGGACCCGATATGCATGCTAGTATGTTTGTTGTATGGCGTATTTTGGGGGAAACTCACTAAGCTTTGTGCTTACCCGATTATTTATGTTTCGGGTTCTATCGGTGATTGTGGGAAGGTGAAGGCGGGACTGTACACATTCATCAGCAGTAATGAAGATTCTACATTTTAATATTACTCTGATTTTACAAATGTAATCTGGAGCAAATGTTTTTCTTAATACATGTCTTATTATATGGAGTTTTACATTAATAAAAATGAAAAATTTTGGTTGTGAAAATGGGACATTACACTTGATGGATAAAGTTTCCAACTTTATCCATTAATACATCCGAATAAGCTAAGATATCAAATCTTAAGCTCTTAATAGTTGCACCCAATTCATGGACACTAAACTAAGTCATGAAGGTCCCCCTTCTAACCACCACCATGGTTAGAAGTTGAATAAGGCACACAAAGCTTTTGGAGTTCACTCAAACTCCAAGAACAAGAATATATGGACCAAAAAGCTCGTAAAATAACCTTGAACTAGATCTAGAGAACTAATGAAGAAGGTGAAGACTTTATACTTTCAAAAGACTAGAAATGTGATCCATAGAATTCGTCCAACCTATTATTCCAAGGTGATCCATAGCCCAATTATATAATTATCTTATAATTACACAATAAGTCCCTTAAGTTTAATTAATCTCTTTTAGCCACAAAATTAATTCTTAATTAATTCTTGACTAATATCAGTTAAACATTATGATTTCTCCTTTAATATATTATTCTTATAATATATTAATAAACCATAATTAAACTTTTCTCTCCTTAATTCATCCTACATATTGCTATGGTGAAGGCAACCCAAAAGGACCATGCTCATAATCGGGTCAAGTACATACCAAAATAGTTATGGACTTAGACACTAATCCAACAGTCTCCCACTTGGATAAGTCTAATAACTATTTTGCATAACTTCAGAACCTGATCAGCAATCGTAGCTTTCAAAAGCCGCTGTCAACTCTGATCTTATCAGATACGCGTGTCCTTTAGATAAGGGATCATATATTCCTCCATTCTCAAGATATCGTATAGACACAAGACATGAATTTGATCATTCTCTCTATACTGTTTCCCGACTTCCGATTTATGACTACTGACAACAGACTACAATTGAACACATCAACTTAGTCCCGGCTTGGCCAAGCGCTTAGGGTGTCATCACAAAATCATCGAGGGGCCCACAGATATCGCTTTTATCCCACTTTGGGTAAAAGGAATGGATAAACTTCGACTCAAATGATTGTTTGCACCTACTAATCGAATCACACACAACAATAAGTTTTATAACACCAAGTTACTGGTGCGTTTACTTATCATCAATGTGCAACCGACCAGCAAATAACAACTCACACGTCTCGGTTTTAAGAATATACAATGTTATCATCTCACAATCACTCGAGATAAAATCCATGAAGTGATTCAAGTGAGCGTGGGTTTAATCCAATACTTTAATCTTATTAAAGCACTCATGAACTCTGCAGCAAACTTGTGCTATGTCTAAACACTTTAGACAATCTACAGATAGATTCATGACAGTCTTCCTTCATACCTACTTCCAACGTATGACCGACTGTGGAGGTTTGAATAACCCAGTTATTCTGGAAGTCAAAACATGCAAAGTGAAACGCAATAAGAATATTAATCCTATATGGCCCCAAAACTTTTGAGCGTAAATAAAAACACTTTTATTTAAACACCATATTGATTACTCATTATTCATTGCTTACTGTTTCAGAAAATCAACTTATTACTCGAATTATAACCACAATTGTCCCATGCTCCAAGCATGCACACTTTGGTTTCCTATGGTCCATACTTTGAAAAAATAGATCAATTGAAAAACTTTTCCAATGAAACTCATTTCACAATTCCTAATCCTTATCATTAGTGTAAGAATACAAGGTTCTTGCCACTAATGAAATTACTAAGTTCTCTATCAGAAATTGTTACAAAACAATTCTATAGATGTGATGTCTCTCACTCAAAGTACATTTCTTTGAACATCCTTTTGCATAAAAGTTTCTAATCTAGACATATTTCTTAATATCCAACTCCCATTAATGGAAACATTTCCATATTTGCCATATGACAACTCATTCTTAATAGAATCTTATCTATTCATAATAATGTCAATATAGTCCATTCAGTACTATACTTCCAACTACTCACAAGCGACAAATCCTCAGTGAACCTCAGATCGTCCTTTGATAGTTGTTTAATTATTTTAGTCAAAACCGATTCTAGTCCCTTTTTTCCTTTTAATGCCCTAGGCATTTGGAAAATTTTAGAACGGTCAAATATTATAGCATATGCAATCGATCCTATACCTGAAGCGTATGGACACGATGCATAATGTCTCACATAAAGACGTGATACTATATCATCCTTCTGCCATAATATTTTATGTGTCATGTTCCCACAATTCGAACTATGAAGAGGGATGTCGTAATCATAATCGAATTTTGAGAATGCACTATGTATCCTTGACTAAATTTATTAACATTTCTCGATCTAAGCTTTAGAATTTTGAAACGAAGTATAATATTCTCTCCCTTAATTATAGCAAAACAACTTTTCAACCATTGCAACTTTGCAAAGTGAATCTTTGTTTTCTATAATTAATATTGCTAACTTGCAATACTTACCATAATAATCATGCTCCCACTAACATGATGATTATTTTCTTACCAGCATAACACTTATGCTTCCACTAGCTTTGGCATGTATTCAGAAAGCAATTGAACTTCTAGAAAACAATGCTTATTGAATCCATTAAGTTCATATTTCTAATACCTAATGCTTTGATAAGCCTTTATCTAAGCTTTTTTTAAGCTCATACACCTTTTCCTTAGATATCTCACATGTGTGTCTAAACAATTCATAATTTATGTTACTAAGTCCCAGATGTTCAGACTAATTGCCAAATCTCACAATTCGAACTATGAAGAGGGATGTCGTAATCATAATCGAATTTGAGAATACAATTTTCACAATTGCAATCTTCTTAAAATCTCTCTTAGTGAAAGCATTTCCTTACAATCATTTTCATGAAGGAAGGAAACCTCATGACACTTAGATTTTAAAGTGTATGTGTTCCTATCCATGTGAATTTGCCAAAACCAAAGTTTGTGACAAATCCAAACTCATATGGACCGAACGTGCTCAATCTCGATTTCTTGCCTCATGGTAACATGAATGCCCACCATGTCTTCCAAGCAACTCACCCTTTCATATCAATGTACTTTCCATTGATCAAGGTGCTTTGTCTTTATGCATTCAAATGAGAACTCATAGAACTCACATGCATAATTAACTCAATTGGAATGGCACAGAAAAAGAGTATGTCATCCACGATAGGCTTTAAACCTCAAGTCGTGTGCTAGTGATGATCAACTCGGTTTAACTCTTGATTTGTTCTTGAAACCTTTCAAGACCATTAAGACTCCCACTGACTCCTTGACATATAAGATTCTCTTGTCAAAAAACATTCCTTGACAAAACAAATATTCAAGAGTTAGTGTAGTTTTTATCAAGACTATCACTTCACATAATTGGTTCTAGTTGGTCTTTGTCTTATCCAAGACATCACAACTTACCAATCTCAAATGTGCAGGAATAAGAAGACTTTTTCCAATTCCACATTTGTTGAGTGTTATAAACCTACTTAAGACTTGTCACTCAAGTCATAATCTTGGAGTATGACTCTTAAGACTTGATATTGGAACGAAGTATGATTGACTTATTGATTTAACTATTTCCATAATTCTCGATTCCTCTTCTTAGACATGCAAATGCACTAAGACTCACTTAGAGGACCAATTAAGAAATAGTTCTTAATCATTAAGACTTATCATAAAACACAATAAAAGGTACTCTCCCTTCTTCTTATAATAGAGAAACTTTTATCTTTCTGCCTACTTGATTCTTCTTATTCGTTCTGCTATTGATTGAAACTCTTTCGATCAACTCAGAATTATACTTAATCTTATAAGTATAACCATATTTACTAAACTTTAGTAAATCATGATGAATATCTTTATCACTCTTGTGGTGGACTTGATCAACGCACAACCTAGTGTACTCGATCTCCTAGTCCTTCTCTTAGTACTTTGCCAAAGAATTAGTCTAATTTCCAAATATGAAGTTTCTCATTCTTCACGCAACCAAGTTGTATGATTCTAAGTTTTTGTCCAATTGAAACTTGGGCGATGAGAATCTTCCCTTATTTGGCAAATTCTCGACATTTCCACAAATAACATAATTAAGAATCAAATCCATTATTGCTAATAATAGAAACAATTAAACATCAATTTTTCATACACACCATTGCAAGGATAAATAAATAAGACAAAATCAAAATTTATTTTATTGCGGAAAAAAATTGTCCTTACAATGCAATTCAACTGAAAAACTATGCTATTTCATATTTCTTATCATTCTATCCTAGCTCTAGAGTAGCAGCTCAAAAATCTGATCTTCGAATCCATGCGATCGAAATCCATTTCTTCATGATCAGATTCAGCAGGCTTCTTCCCTTAAGCTTCCTCTCTTTTCTTCGATCCTACAAAACATCAAAATGTAATCTTATCACATCATGTATTAAGAATCTAGAATAGGAACTTAAAAGAGTTAGATGGTGGATTTTACCTGAAGTAGAGCCATACGTCTTGACTCTCCCATCTCTTAGATCTCTCAGGTAAATAGGGCAGCTTCGTCTCCAATGCCCCTTTTCTTGGCAATAGAAACAAATGGACTCTTTTGGAATAGCACAAGGAACTATCTCAGAATTTACCTTTTCTGGATTTCCAATGTCACCATTTTCAATGTCCATTGAAGTTTGGGAGTTTGATTCACAAGACAAATTTGCTTGATCCGTACGCCAGATCATTGTTGATTCAGCTGCTATCAGCAAATAGGTCAAATCAATAAGGGTCACGTCGCGTTCCATCATATAGTACTCTCTAACGAACTCACTATATGATTCAGGAAGTGACTGAAGAACCCAGTCAACAGCCAACTCACCTGAAATCTTGACACCCAATAACCTTAACCTGTCAATGTATGACTTCATCTCTAAGACGCGTGCACACATAGGTTTCCCATCTTCGTGTTTATTTTCCAAAAGGGCTTGAGTGAGCTTGAACTTTTCAAGCCTTCGAACTTGTGTGTCAGGGAGAATAGTTGGAGGAGGTGGAGGAAGTGAAGCGTGATCTCTGGTTCCTCGATCATATCGTAGAATATCATCTTCATATGGAAAACTTGTTCCATGGGATTTGGGAAGACCATTGTTAGATTCAGACATCTACAAAATGAGAGAAATTCGAGTCAAGTTGATTAGAATCCTTGATGTAACACCCAAATGAAACATCAAGTCTAGGATCCAACACAATACTCTACAACCTAGAAGAGGGATGCCGTAATCTGGTTGCAGAATATTTGAAGGTAGGTAAATGACGATTTACCAATTTCCACCATGAAAAACGAAAAAGAAAACTTAAGTTTTAAATGAATTGAAACTCCTAGATCTTTTGAGATTCATTGAACTTTTCAATGGCATGTTTAAATCTCGATTATGCCCTTCAAGTTTGCGACTGGGATGCCGAGGATCACAAACAAGGTGTGAATAACCATGCGAATCACATGGTGCACCCAATGCTACTACCACCTAATCAATGTGCCGGTTAGCCACACACGCTCCATTGATCTATGATAAACATCGAGCCACCCTTCGCCACCAATGCCAAACCCAAATTAGTGTGCCAGTTAACCACAGACGCTCCTTTAACGTTTCGAGAAGGGTATAAAGTGTAATTCCATGGATTAGCATACAATTCCACATTTTTTCCTAAAGTAACTATGATTTGGGAATTTGTAAAAGCATGTAGTTACTTTGTACTTCATTATACTTATAATGGAAGGTTTCGTCCTATCCTACCCGTTCGGCTAACGACCCTCCACTAGTCAAGAGTGCGGTGGGTAAGAGTGGATACCCATTCAATCTCCATTTTATAGGCAATTTCCTTAAACACCCCTTATAGACCAGCTTCGTGAATGAGGCCTACTAACGGTAAGACTGACTCTTTACTCATATATATATATATATATATATATATATATATATATATATATATAATATTAGACTTTTAATGTTACATATATAATATGGGGTGTATTTTACACTTTTAAAATACTAGGTGGTCTAATTTAATAAATTATATTTTTAATTTAATTAAATGTAAACCAAAACTTTATGTATTTATTAACTCTCTTTTAATTATACACTTTAATTAATTAACAAAACCATAAGGGTGTAATTTGAACTTTTCAAAATGCGAGGGTTTTAGAATTTAACATTTCAAAATCAAACTTTTAATCAACTTTTAAATTCCAAAACTTGAGGGCAAGTTTTGAAACTTTTCAAAACATTTGGGATCAGAATTTAAATATTTCAAAATTAACTTTTAATCAAAAATTTAAATTCCAAAACTTGAGGGCAAGTTTTGAAACTTTTCAAAACATTAGGGTTTAACTATTCAAATTTCAAAAACAAAACTTTTAAGTTCAAATTTAAACTATAAAACCTAAAGGGGAAAATTGAAACTTTTTCACAAGATAATTCAAATCTAAATTACAAATAATCAATCTTTATCTAATAAAACAAAAGATTATCTAAATTTTGACAATTATCTTCTATTTTGGCAAGGATAATTTCCAAATATTGATAAAAATCGGATTTTATTAATAAAAAAATGTTTTAGGCAATTATCCACAGCCAAAACAGGTCAAAATCCCGAAATCTGCTCCATCTGCGACTCTGACTCGTCGATTCTAGCTTGGACTCGTCGAGTTCACTATGGACTCGACGAGTTCAGCCATGGACTCGGCGAGTCCAGCCATCAAAAACCAAAAAAATTTCGATTTTAAGCATAAATAATCAACTATAGCATCAAATACATCAAACAAACAGTCATAGGCTCTGATACCACTGATGGGTTTCAAGCAATACATCATTCCTATGGTGTACATGCAAACCCTAATAGCTTTTGGATCTAGTTTGTCTAATGAACATGCAATCGAATATCCAAAGCTATAAACCCTAGATCTATCATATAAGAACTGAAATAAGGGTTTAGTAATTACCTTTGATTGTTATATAGTAATAACAATCAATTCCTTGCTTTGATTGGCTTCAGAAAACTTAGTGCCTCAAGTGTTGCACCTCTAATGGAGTCACAAACACCACTAAGCAACTTGGATGAAGAGGGAGGAGAGAGGAGGCACCAAAAACGGCTGGAAACCCTAAAGGATTAGTTGTTCACGTTTTTGGGGCTTAGGGCTCCTTAAATAGGTAGGCAATTAGGGTTATCTAACAAGGAAACCCTAATTTGACTGCTTAAGCTCTAAGCAGCCCATGGACCTCTTCTGGAACATGCCTTGGACGATTTCTAATGGGCTTCCCCATAGAATTCGTCCAACCTATTATTCCAAGGTGATCCATAGCCCAATTATATAATTATCTTATAATTACACAATAAGTCCCTTAAGTTTAATTAATATCTTTTAGCCACAAAATTAATTCTTAATTAATTCTTGACTAATATCAATTAAACATTATGATTTCTCCTTTAATATATTATTCTTATAATATATTAATAAACCATAATTAAACCTTTCTCTCCTTAATTCATCCTACATATTGCTATGGTGAAGGCAACCCAAAAGGATCATGCTCATAATCGGGTCAAGTACATACCAAAATAGTTATGGACTTAGACACTAATCCAACAGCGCCGGGGGTTGACCTCTTGCGGAAAAATACCAGAACAAAAATTTATCTTTTATTAATAACATCTATTACATCGACTAAACTAAAAATCTGTCTATCTTCATACAACTTGTTCTTCCTTGCACTGAGCTTCCTTTCATCCGAGGAACACATGCGATTTTTGAAAACGTCAACTTGATGTTGGTGACTTCATATATTTTACAAATATCAATAAGATTCTTTGAAAACTTTTAGGATTATTGTCTTATTTCCTAGGATTTCTAAATCTAATATTCCGATTTTCGTTTAAAGAATCTTATCCTTAGTACGTACTATCTATCCTAATCTTATAAAATATTATTTCATCAGAAATCTTTTCTTTCTTTTAGGATATAATACATATCCTAAACTTTTATAATTTTAATCAAATCTTTTTAATCTAATCATGCAACTACTGAAGGCGTCCCTCTAGGTAGTTACGTTAAGATTTTCCAAACAACATTACCATAAGCCCCTATAATCAACATTGTGGACCGATAAATGACCCCAACACGACGCTTCATCAGACGTTGAAAAGTATTACTTTTATAATTAAGAATGTTATCATGTCGGGATTATAGCTAGCAAGCGCATGTGGGGGTATCATCCCCGTATAGATCTATATATATCTTTCTAACTCTCGCAAGATTAACGATTATAGGTTTGGGGCTTAGCCGAATTTAATCAGACTATAAGATGAATAATAACAGCTTACTAACATGTGTTTGCCTAATCTGAAGTATGGTTATTGTTTTATCTTTTCTTTACTTAATCTTTCTTTGATATCATAATTATTCATATATATCCTTAATCCTATGTATAATAATTATATTTATAGATTTTCTTTGATTGCTTATGGTACAGTTAAGTACATTGTCTATCCTTACATTTTCTTCGATAATTATCACTTTATATATATACTTAATTCTAATATATATATATATATATATATATATATATATATTCTTTTACTATATATATACAATAATTATGATTATATAACAAGATATTAGGGTAGAGTAACAACTAAATACAATACATATCCTAAAACTTGGTCAACATTAGTTATAGGTACTATGTTATCCTAGGAAAACGGTTATCATAACGACTAGTGATGCGTGCAATTAGCTACACCTAATTTTATATTTAGAACCTAACTAACTTAACTAACTAAATTGCACCTAGGCAGTGTACCTAGTCAAATTATAGAATGGTCGGGTAAGTCGGGTGTCGATCACAGGGAACGGTTTTGAGTAATTAACCTATCTACTATTAAATTAACCTAATTTTCTAGCAAAGAAATGGGATTTATCTAATTTTGCAAGTTTAGATAAACTTAATTCTCTAACACAAATTCAATCAGTAAACAAAACACTCCTGTTAGTTCGATTCCGCTTTCCCTCAATGGTTTATAAATTAGCTATGACAATTACTGTTGGTTACCAATTAAGATAGTATTAGCAATTTAGTTCTAAATCTACTAACTTTAATTAATTCATGTAAATCTATGTATGGTCACACAATAGCTAACACATAATCAATTATTAAATGGAATTGGAGCTATGTAAGATTAATTTTACAAACACACTTATGATTATAATATGAGTTCTCTAGCACAACCTAATTTTAATAACTCAATTGCTTATCTAAGATTGGTTTGATCTTAGCTCTAATAACCTAGTGTTCACTAAATTATTAGGTATTAAAATTCATGCAGATTCATATTCACTAACTACACAGAACAAGAATTTAAAGCAATCAAATATCAAATTAAACATGCTAGGTTCAAACAATCAAACACAAGTCATAACCAACTAGTAAATCAAAACTAAGTTATTGAAACCAAGAGTTCCAGCTTCATCTAGCTAACAAAAGCAGTTAGATTTAGCTGGACATACTAGCAAACAAACATAAACAAATCATATTCAAAAACATATTTAAAGTGTACCAAAACTAGAATCCAATTATGAACTTCTCTTCTCCTTTGGTGTTGAAGGCCAATTCCAGAACTTTTCTCCTTCTGAAAATCGTCTCTATGAACCCTCAAGGCAGCCAAAAAGTCTGTCAAGTCGTAATGGACAAGGATATATATATTTTCCGATTTTTCCAAGTTCACGTCGTGAGCAGATAAGCCTCACATCGTGAGTACGAGATAAAACGTGTTCGACAAGGACTCTTTCATCCGGTGCATATCTTCTAGAATACTCTACTCACGTCGTGAGTCTTCAATTACTCACGTCATGAGTACGTGTTTTGCTGAGTTTTTATTCTTCTTTCCTTCAAGCCTCCAAAGTTCCATGTTTTGTCAACTTTAGTCTCTCTCTTCGAAAATGCTTCTATTTGGCTGCAAAATATAATTTAAGCCTATAAGTACCATTATTCTATGCAAATAACCAAATTATTAATAAAAATGTAAATAAATATTGCCTAAAAATATGTATAAATATGGCAATGTCAACTAGGTATAATCCTTTCCTAGTATATCGGGTAGCATAACGATTAGGCATAATATCATTACTTAAAACTAGGCAGAGTTTCTACAAGCAATTTATC
Source organism: Lactuca virosa (assembly GCF_052849685.1). Classification (NCBI taxonomy): domain Eukaryota; kingdom Viridiplantae; phylum Streptophyta; class Magnoliopsida; order Asterales; family Asteraceae; genus Lactuca; species Lactuca virosa. The sequence continues at coordinate 373,029,577 of NC_136430.1, read as the reverse complement.
CTATCATTTCATATTAATATATTTATAATATATATTTTGACAAAAAAAATTTATAGGCATGTATTCCGTCCCCCCCCCACCCCCCCCCCCCCCCCCCGCGCGCACGGTGAAGACTTTGGCTAATGCATCTTAAGCTTCATGCCATCTAGTGGGTGATAGAATGTTGAAACTGACTTTTAAGATAGAGAATGGAATGAATTTTCGAAGTGTGAAACTTGAGAACTGAAAGCCTCTATTTATAGGGTTTATGCGCGCGGCGCACCTTGTGTGCGTCGTGGACTTGATTCGTGGCTCCAACCAAAACTTTCCATGTGTCACACTTCTGGTGGTCCACGTCTATCAAATCTCGACGAATCTTGGTGTCAGGTATGCGCGCCGCACATGGCGTGCTGCTCGCGCGCTCTCTTAAACTTTATATAAAAATTCATATCTTCCTTATATGAACCTTGTTTCATATCCTCTTTATATATTTTTGTAGCTATCCTTGAGTAATACAATTTTTCTTAAGGTTGCGTTGTCAAATTTTAACTTTTATTTTTAACCCATATTTTATATTTTACTAAAAATCATATCTTCTTTGTACGGACTCCGTTTTTGACCTTTTTCATCTCAAAGTTCTTATCTCTCGGAGTGTTACGATTTTCCTAGTAACAACTTTAGCCAAAACTCAATCGATTTCTTTATACCATTTTTACGTTAATAACGTTAATCACACAGTTCATTTTTAGTTTTTATAAAATCATAACTCCTCCAATCGGAGTCATATTTCTACGAAATTTATACCCTTGAGATCATGTTACTGTGTACTTTCCAAATACACTAACCATTATTAACAGCGATACGACTTTTTCATCACTCGTTTTTGACCCTATTAACGCTTTTCTACTTATAATTCATAGTATATCTGATCATTTTTTTTCCATAATATGAAAAACTCTATTGCTATCATTTGTCTATGCAAATCTCTAGTGATGGTTGTTGACGGAAATTTCCCACTTATCACACTTTCCTCTAGATTTCTTCTGAATTCTTTGGTCCGAATATCCTTAAATTTTAAGAGTAATTAGCGAGGCTCTAGTTCATTGGAGAATCCAACAAATAAAGATGTTCAGGTATGAGCTTTTTTCGCACAATTTCTCGGTTTCCGCTAAAATTTATGTAAGATAAACTACACTTATTATGCTTTAAGTGTAACTTGTATTTATACTCATTGTCATTATTATGAATTTATAAATAAGATTTATCAGTGATTTCAATCATAATATTGATAGATCTACTTATGAGAATGATTTATAGGCTAGATGTTGTGAAGTGTTTAAAGTCGTATTTCCAAACAATATAATATGTATACCAAACGGACCCTACCTCCGTTATCATCTTACCTGGTTGTTCCTTATCATCTATAGATCAGTATACATTGGTATTGTTGAGGAATCTGAACTATCATTACTATAGTCGAGAGAGATATAAAACTAAGACATAGTGATAACCATATCTAGGTCTTTCTAAAGGAAAAGTTAAGGTGTTAGGCGGAGTGCTTCCTAAATCACCACTCATCCACTTTTCACAAGTGAGTGCATAGTAACTTTCATATTACACATAGATATGAAGTATTTAGATAATTAAATGTTATATGTGCTTATAATATGTGATTAAGATATTTTATATTAGATGAAAACAATATGAGTTGATTTTTACTTAATCGTATATGTATCAGGTAGTGAAGGGTGATGAATGATGAAAGTAATGATGAGAGGCCATGAATTTTATAGTACTGTTATACTAGCTATGTAATCATCTAGTAGGGTATTGAGGACGGCCACAGACAAGTCTGGTGAAACATGGACATGCTTGCAACTTGTAGGTGTTTATAAACCATACACTGGCAAGTTTAAAACCTATAGGTGTTAATCAACCATACATTGGCAGGTTTTCGACGTGTAGATATTAAGCAAACCATACACAGACATGTCTTCGACCTATAGGTGATAAATGAACCACACCTGGGCAGATCTATGGCATGTAGATATTAATGAACTATATATCCATGTGAGTATTCTATTTACTCCATGGTTACCTTATGGACATATATTGCTAAGGAAACCCCAAAGCAGTATTATTTCCTCAATGATCTGTTAGGATTGGTCCCACGAGATCATCTTAGGATCTGGGAGTAAGAATAATGTTAATGGGTAATCGGTTTATTTGTTTGATATAAAATATATTATTAATACAAGTTAAATATAATATTTAGGGTTGAAAATCCTATGTCCTCACCAGGCTTTCCAGCCTGACCTACTTAGTTTCTTTATATCACAGGTAGCGGTACAAAGATACATGGATAGTGATGTTTGGATCTGATGAGAGATTCAAGAGATGTAGGCGGTTAGTATAATAAGATGTTGTAAGGCCTGTAATGACTATACTTTTTATAGGACAACTTCCTCATTTATAACGAATACTCTGTTTTAAAATAAGTATAAAGAAAAAGTTCTTTTCGGATGTGACTATCGGGATGTCACATATGAACTGTGTTATAAACATACTAATTAAATTTCACGGATTGGTTTATATGGGTTATAAAGCCTAACTAGTGGAATGTAACATCCCGTTATTTTCTACTTGTAAAGTCAGCCCTAGTCAACCAAAGTCAAACTTGGGTCAACTAAAGTCCTCTTTATTGTTTGGATTTTTATTAAGTTTAGAATAACAACCTTTGCATATTAAAACCCTAAGAATATTAAGTGTTGAGAAGGGAATAAGTGAAATCCGAGAATGTTCGCATCCTTTTCTTTCTTTTCCCTTCGGACATCAGCCTCGCAGCCGTGAACAGGACCGAGAACCTAGGACCGTGAACGAGGCCGTGAACGGCTTCGGGCCGTGATCAGGCTTCGCACCGCAATCTCGCAAACCGCCTTAGGGCCGCAAACGAGGTTTACGGCCGTGAATCCCTTCGGACCGTGAACCCTCGCATATATATAGATTTCAGCCGACTTTTAGCTCATTTCTACACTTTCAAACAGAATTCCAACTTTTTTCTCTCAAGTATCATCAGCCAAGAACAACCTCTCTCCTCAAGAACATACTAAATTCATCCTTTCTCATCATAGTCAAGTAATAATCACTAGTTCTTCATAACATCTAACAGGTATCATTTCTTGATCTTATTATCACTTCAAGAACATCCTTCACTCTTCTTATACTAGGCTGAAATCCATTAATTTCACTAGTTTTCACGAAGAACACGCGAAGAACATGAAGAACACCCATCTGAAAACCTTTGAATCTTCTTAGAAACTTGCTTAGGATCAGCAGGTGTTCTTCATTCATCAAGAACACAGGGCCGTGAACCCTTCATGTTCTTGGGCCGTGAGCACCCCTCCTGGCCGTGAACTCCATTCAGCCTCCATTTTAGCTTCTAACACTCCTATTTGTAAGTTATACTTACAAATTAGTCCAGTTTCTAATCATTCCTATGATTATATTAGCTAATTGGTTGCATATATGCCATACAAATTACTATATAGGACTTGTTTTACTACGGGATTACGCTTGTGGAAGTAAACATCCTATATCAAATCATCAATCGAATCACCCTTTAAAAGGTGAGTTCATACCCCCGTATTTTCATAGATTTTACAGTTTTAAGGGGGGGGGGGGGGATACAAGTCTAACGCAAGGATTTTGTGTTACTATCAAAAGGTTTCAAAATATCTTATAAAATGAATTTCAAAATATCTTCAAATCAAATGGTTTCAAATTATGTTAAAATGACATCAAGTCACCAAAAGTATTTCAAAATGTTAAACTCTTTATAAACTTATATTTTTCCCCAAAAATCATATATATATATATATATATATATATATATATATATATATATATATATATATATATATATATATATATATATATATATATATATATATATATATATATATATAAGATTTAAAGGGCTTAGGACTGATAACTCACTTTGGTTCCTTTTCCTTGTTTGGATGTAGGCTGGGAGTATCGGTTATTTGTCCGAATGTCGTTTAAAGTTTAGTTATATATAGTTGTATATGTATATAAATATAAAGGTTATTTCATTCATTTTCAATACCCTTTGTAACATGTCGAGCAAGGGGTTGCATTCATGATACAGTTAGTATCAATTCAGAAAGTACATATAAATTATAATAGGTATAATTTATGATTCATAAAACATTAATTCACGACTCAAGTATACTAGAGTACACTATTTTACAAGAACAAGTGTTTGATTTAAAACTAATCAAGGGTATACATCTTTCAAATACATGTTAAAAATACTAATTCAGCAGTATACTATCAATCATTATTTCAGAATGATTGTGTTTTCACTTCTATTATACACGTAACATCTATATGCTTTTTATGAGTCAATAGATTCAGGTTGTTTATCTATTTAAACAACATAGTTAAAGTCCTGACATTATAACCAGAATCTCCAGTCGGAGATCGAAAAAAGTGGGTATAGATCTGTATTGGTATTGACAACTCCGCACTCAGACTGCTAGCTACAGTCGGGCATACACGCCTACGAGTGACAGTTGTTATCAACAGTTTTGACGCCTTCAAAGCATTGTTTCAGGCCATCTAGTCTTAGTATGGTTATAATAACTCATTAAAAAGATATTAACAATACAGTTAGTGTATAATTAACTAAACATGAGTACATTTTCAAAGTACCAGTTTTACTAAAATATTGTTTACAGTATTACATCTCAGTTTACATTAACAGCTGGTGAAGCCATGCACACTCACTTTTACAGATTATACAAAAGAATACAAATACAGAACACTGGTTTACAAACAGAACGGTTTTATGTGATTAAAACTACTTTTTATATACAGTAGAAAATATAGGATTTTCTGGAATAGTTTACATGTTCAAGAAACAGAAAACATACTTTCAAACATAAATACTTATGCACTCACTCAACTTTATGTTGATACTCTCTTTTCAAATTACTTGTATTCTCAGGGAATCAGTAGACAGGTACTCACCGAGCTTTTGAGAAGATGGAGCTGTTTTGAGTCATGTCTTCTATCTTTTGCTATAACTACTTTTGGTGTCAACGTACAATAATTGAACACATGTAAAAACTTATACTTATTAATGCAATGGTTGTTTGTACTTTGATTACTATAATGCATGTGTTGTGACACTACAAACGAAGTCATCCACCCCCGGACGTTTCCGTCGTCTGGTTTGGGGGTGTGACATGGAATTGTTAAAAAATATATGATTTAGCTAATAACTTGTAGTGTTCAGTTATTTAGCAGTTATAGTGTAGAGTTTAATTAGTTGGTGACAATTAGTCGCAGAGTTTAGCTCGCATTGAGTTGTGACAGGTTCTAAGGAACTTCTTATTTGTTTAATAGGTGTTGGTATGTGGCAATCTAAGAGGCAACGGAGGCCAATAACTAAATTTGGAGTTAATCTACTAACTAGCTAGGTGAGTAACTCTACTCTAACACCTATTCTGACACATGTTGTTGCATAATATATGGATATATTATGTTATTAATATCTATATATTGTTATAGTTGATATAATCCAGATTATGGAGTTGGTGTATTTACTTTAGATGGCGTATAACCAAAGGGATGTATGATAGTTGCGGTAAATTATTGGTTAGCATTATTGGTGTTAACATACATTAACCATTAAGGTAAAAATATTATTGGTAGGCCTCATAAGGAGTCATGAGGCAAAAATTAGTTCATATAATTTGAATAATATTCATTTATGTGTTTCATGTTTGTTGATAACAAGTTGCTTTACGTATAATGATATATGTTGTATGTTATTGTAGTATTATTCACTAAGCTTTATAGCTTATGGTGTTTCGTTGATGTTGGGTTGCATGTTAGGTTGATTATAGCGCCCGACTCAGATCGTATACTTGATGGCAGTATGATTCCTGATGATAAATTCTTGTATTACAGTCTGTTAATGTACACCAAAAATGTTTTTATAAGGTTGTAAATAAATAAATTTTGGGGTGTGCCTAGTACAAAAATCTGGGGTTACACTTTAAGCTCTGGTTGCGCTGAAATGTCTATGGATAATCTGATGGGTTTTGAGCATAACAAACAAAAATTCCTATGTGTGCATGCAACCCTAATTCTTGATCTATGTTTTCTCTAATTCAACATACAACTTCAACATCAAAAACAAACACTAAGATACCTAGCATATTTTCGAAAATATGATTAGGTTTAAGAGAAACATACCTTGATTGTTATTAACAAATAACAAAGAATCATTGTATTGTCGAAGCCTTGAGAGCAACCGCCACATATGTCGTGCCTCTAGTGGTTCACACCCAACACTATCCAGAGGATGAGAGGGGAGAGAGGAGAAGGGAATTTCGGAATTCTCTTAGGCAAGGAATGACCGAAATTATAAGGGGTTAAGACCCCTTATATAGGTGAGGTAGCTTAGAGCCAAAGCTAGGGTTTAAGGAGGATACCCTAATCCATTAGCTTAAGGAAAAACCAGCCCATGATCCTCCATCCAAGATCCCTTGGACGAAAATTCTAGGCCCTTCCTATAATTTTTCGTCCAACCTCTTCAAGGGAGGTTCTGGAGCCTCTTTCACCAACTATTAATATATTGCCAAACATCCCCTCCACTTAAATTAATTCAATTAATCCCAAAATTAATTCCAATTAATTTTTGATTAATTACTAATTAAATAATATGATTTCTAATTAATACATTATTTTCATAATATAATAATAAATCAATTATTCTAATTTATTAATCAAATAATAAATTAACCTTCTCTTTCCGATAGTCATCATGTCCAATTGCTAGGTTTAAGGGCAACCCAAAAGGACTGTGCTGCTATCAATTCAATTTATAACAATTATAGTTTGGGTTTAGACACCTAATCCAACCGTCTCCCACTTGGATAAGTCTAATAATTATAGTTGACATTATAACTTCTAAACTAATCATCAAATTGTAGCTCTCAAAAGTTGTTGTCGTACTCTGACCTACTCACGTCACGTGTCCTAAGATAAGTGATCATATAATCCTCCGTTCTGCAAGATATCATGCGGAAAAATGACATGGAACAGAATCAATCTCATTGTCCAAAACTTTGTTTCCAAATTTCTAATTTGTAATGACAAAGAACTACTAATAGAACACATCAATTTAGTCTTGGTCGGGTCCGACACTGTAAGTCAACACCAAATCATCGAGGGGCCCAAAGATATCACCTTTCCTCCTTAAAGGGGAAAAGGAATAGATAAACTTTGACATATATGCTTGCACTATTTACTCACCAAATCATGCACAACAATACGTTTTATAACATCAAGTTACTGATGCGTTTACATATTATCAATGCGCAATTGATTTGTAAACTACAACTCATATATCTCCGTTTAAAGATTATAAGATATTATCGTGTCAGAATTACTCATGATAAATTCCATGAAGTAATTCTCTGAGTGTGGGTTAATCCAATACTTAAATTATACATTTCAAAGTACTCATGAATATTACAGCAACACTATTGCTATGTCTAAAACTCTTTAGACAATCTACAATCCAATTCATGACAGTCTTAATTCATTACTTACAACACGATCGACTGTGGATATTTGAATACTCGAATCATTCGGGAAGTAAAACATGCAAAATGAAACACAATAATAAATAACTGACAAAAGATAGTAAACAATACTAATAAATAATTCTCCATTATTTAATCATCATAAGTCAATTACATTTACTTTGCTACAAGTTTTTAAATAACTATCTAACTACTAAAACTAACATCATCCTTCAGACCAATGCTCCTAGCATGTTGAACGTGCTTAACCCTACTTAGACCCTTTGTGAGGGGATCTGCATGATTCTCTTCTGATGATACCCTCTTCACGACAAGGTGACCTTCTTCTACTCTATGTCTGATGAAATGATATTTTCTGTCGATATGTCTTGAATTGCCATGATCTCTCGGTTCCTTTGTCAAGGCAACCGGTCCTTCATTTTCACAGAAAATCTCCATTGGTTCCTTTATGGCTGGCACAACTCTACGGTCTCCGATGAAGTTCTTCAACCATATAGCCTCCTTCGATGCTTTGCTTGCTGCTATGTACTCTGATTCACAAGTAGAATCAGCCACCGTCTCTTGTTTGGAACTTTTCCAAGTTACCGCTCCTCCATTTAGGGTAAAAACCTAACCAGATTGAGAACAGAAGTTGTCTCTGTCTGTTTGAAAGTTGGCGTCACTATACCCAGTTACTGTCAAGTTATCACTGCCACCAAGCACAAGGACCCAATGCTTTGTTCTTCATAAATACTTGAGAATATTCTTAACCGCTATCCAATGAGCTCTACCTACATTTCTCTGATAACGACTAACCATGCTCAAATCAAAAGCCACATCAGGTCGAGTACATGTCATGGCATACATGATAGATCCAACGGTGAAAGCATATGGAACTCTACTCGTTTCAGCTATCTTTGCATCGGTTGTTGGACTCTAAGTCTTACTTAGTTTGGTAGTACTTTGTATAGGAAGTTCTCCTTTCTTGGAATTTTCCATTCTAAAACGCTTTAGTACCTTTTCCATGTATGTACTTTGACTAAGTCCAATTAGCTTTTTACTCCTGTCTCTCAAAATCCTTATCCCTAGAATATAAGCAGCCTCTCCTAGATCCCTCACAGCAAAACAATTTCCAAGCCAAGACTTGACCTCTTGCAAAGTTGGAATGTCATTTCTTATAAGAGTTATGGCATCGACATACAACACTAGGAAGGTTACTATACTCCCACTAGCTTTGACATATACACAAGATTCATCTTCACTTCTGGAGAAGCCAAACTCTTTGACCTTTTTGTCAAAGCATAGATTCCATATGCGAGAAGCTTGTTTCAATCCATAGATTGGTTTCTCAAGCTTACACACTCTATCAGGGTACTACGCATCTATAAAACCGTCTAGCTAACTAATGTAAACATCCTCAGCCTACTTTCCATTAAGGAAATCAGTTTTAACATCCATCTGCCAAAGTTCATAGTCATGAAACGCAGCTATGGCCAACATTACCCTAATAGATTTAATCTTAGCTACTGGTGAGAAGGTCTCATCATAGTCAACCCCTGGGGTTTGAGTAAAGCCCTTTACAACCATCCAATCCTTGAGGGTGTGTACCTTTCCATCCGTGTCGGTCTTATTCTTGAAGATCCATTTGCACTCAACTGTCTTACGACCCGGTACATTGTCAACAAAATTCCAAACTTGATTGTCATACATGGACTTGATCTCGTTGACCGTTGCCTCTTTCCACTTAGCTAACTCAGGGCCTACCATTGCTTCCTTGTAGTTAGCTGGTTCATCCAAATTTACTAGTGTACTATCACTAATAAACGTATCACCATCTGTAGTGATATGCAAACCATATAACACATGTTGCATTCTAATTCTAGTGGAATACCTAAGAGGTAATGATTCGTCAATTGGTTCAACTGGAATTTCTTCCTCAGGTTGAGCCATAGAATTTTCAGAGGTTCCTTTATCGTTTGGTTCTTAAATTTCTTCAAGATCAATGGTACTCCCACTGTCTACTTTGCATATGAGCTTTATCTCGCGAAAGACTCCCCTTCGTGCTACGAAGACCATGTTCTCACTAGGTTTGTAGAACAAATATCCAAAGGACTTATGTGGGTAGCCAATGAAAATACGTCTCTCACTTTGAGGTTCACTCTTGGCGTGAGTCTCTCATCTAACGAAGGCTTCACAACCCCAAACCTTGATATGTGCTAATGAGGGAACCTTCCCTGTCCACATCTCGTGAGGTGTTTTTGTAACCTTCTTTGTTGGGACAAGATTTATAATGTGAGTGGCAGTATCTAAGGTATACCCCTAGAATGATATTGGAAGAGAAGATCGACTCATCATGGAACGAACCATGTCCAACAAGGGTCGATTACGCCTCTCAGCCACACCATTAAGTTGTGGTGTCCTAGGAGGTGTCAATTGTGAAACTATTCCACATTCCTTGTCCTTGAGGTAGTCGTGGAACTCAATACAAAGATACTCACCGCCTATATCGGATCTAAGCATCTTTATCTTCCTGCCCAATTGATTCTCGACTTCATGTTTAAACTCGTTGAATTTTTCAAAGGTTTCTGACTTATGCTTGATTAAGTAGATATAGCCATATCTGCTATAATCATCAGGAAAAGTCACATAGAATCGATTTGCATCCCTTGGGGTGGATCTGAAGGGCCCAAAACATCTGTGTGTATGAGATCCAACAATCATTCACCTCTTTCACAAGAACCAGTGAAAGCTGATTTAACCATCTTTTCCAGTAAACAAGACTCGCATGTATCATCTGACCTTAAGTCAAATGATTCCAACACTCCGTCCTTTTGGAGTTGGGCGATGCGTTTCTTGTTAACATGTCCAAGATAACAATGCCACAAGCATGCTTTGTCTATACCATAAGACGAATCAATTTGAAAAACACCATTACCTAAATTGTCTAATATCATCACAGTTTCATACACACCATCACAAGTTAAAGCTTCAAAATAAAAAACTAGTGGGTTTTGAGCATTCTAACACTCCTATGGTGTACATGCAACCATAGAAACCTTGGATCTATGTTTTACTAAGATACATGAAAATTTGATTTTTCCAAGGTTCTTATCCTAACTAGCATGGCATAGGGAACTTGAAACATAAAAGCTAGTAGAAGAACATACCTTTCTTGTTGCTTGGATTCCTTAAGAACTTTGTGAGCCTAGGACCCCAAATGTGATGCCTCAAATGTTTCACACAACACCACAACCCTTGGAATAACTTTGAGAGAAGTACACAATCACTCAAAATAGGCTAGCCCTCCTTATTCTAGTCTTAGTGCCGATTTTGCTAACATATGGGGTCTTTATATAGTGTGTCACAAGTAGGGTTACACCATGTAAACTCTAATTGACTTGGCTTTTCATTTCCTCCATGATCCATCGGTTTTAACCTCCATGGAGCATCCATGGAGCACCCTATGGGTTTTAGCCCAATCCAATAAACCATGGATCATTAGCCCACTATACAAGAATGGATGATTTACACAATCAATCCCCATATATTTAATTAGTCTCTTTTTTATCACAAAATTAATTCCAAATTAATCTTGATCAATACTAATTAAATAATATGATTTCATATTAATATATTATAACTTATAATATATTAACAAATCATAAGTGTCATTCTTCTCATTTTGTCTATCCAATTATCATGATGCCATGCAACCCAAATGGACCATGCCAACCGGGTCAAGTACATACTATAAATAGTTATGGACTTAGACACCTTATCCAACAGTCTCCCACTTGGATAAGTCTAATAACTATAACTGCAAGTATGACTTCAGGAACCGATCAGCAACCGTAGCTCTTTGAAAGTCTCGCGGAACTAAGATGACCTGCCATTTAAGATAAGTGATCATATAATCCTCTGCTCTCAAGATATCAGCCGGACAAATACATGGAACAATGTCGTACTTATTGTCCAGCAGTTTGTTTCCCGATTTCCGATTTGTTTGACATAGAACTTAATCGAACACATCAATTTAGTTCTGACCGGGCCCGGTACATAGGTCAAAACAAAATCATCGAGGGGTCCAGATATCGCTTCTAATCCTCCAAGGGCTAGAAGGAACAGATAAACTTCGACTCATATGCTTGTTCTACTACTTGTTGAATCATACACAAAGGCATGTTTTATAACATCGAGTTACCAATGTGTTTTCGTACAATCAATGTATAACCAACTCATAGTCAACAACTCATATCTCCAGGTTTGAAGACTTATATGATATTACCGTCTCACGATCACTCGAGATAAATTCTATGAAGTGATACAAGTGAGCGTGGGTTGAATCCGATACTCGAATCACTATTCCAGGAGTACACATGAACACTGCAGCCCCTTTGTCCCAGACAAACTGCAGACCCATTCATGACAGTCTTGCCTCATTACCTACTTCCAAAGTATGATTGACTGTGGATGGTTTGAATAATATGATATACCATAACATAATTATTTTGGAAGTCAAAACATGCAAAATTGAAATCATAGTAAACGATTGACAGAAGAGAGTAACACTTTGATTATAAATAAATAACAATTTTTATTTATCATCAAATGTCAATTACACTTTAAAATTTTCAAAAACTATCTAATTTCTAAAACTAATATCATCCTTTAGCCCAATGCGCCTCGCATGCTGAAGATGCTTAACCCTGCTCAGTCCCTTCGTGAGGGGATCTGTTGGGTTCTCATCTGATGATACCCTCTTTGCCACGAGGAGTCCTTCTTCTATTCGATGTCTCATCAAATGGTATTTTTTGTCGATGTGTCTGGATCTCACGTGATCCCTTGGTTCCTTGGCTAAGGCAACTGCACTTTCACTATCACAGAAAATCTCCATAGGCTCCTTTATAGCTGGTACTACTCCAAGGTCTCCAATGAAGTTCTTCAGCCATATCGCCTCTTTTTCTGCCTCGCTTGCTGCTACGTACTCTGATTCGCAAGTTGAATCGGCCACTGTTTCCTGCTTGGAACTTTTCTAAGTAATTTCTCCTCCATTTAAGGTAAAGACCCAGCTTGACTGAGAGCGGAAATTATCCCTATCAGTCTGGAAGCTAGCATCACTATACCCTACTACTCTCAAGTCATCACTCCCACCGAGGGTAAGGACCCAGTCCTTAGTCCTCCGCAGGTACTTGAGAATGTTCTTTACCACAGTCCAGTGAGCCTTGCCAGGGTTCCCCTGATATCTGCTGACCATGCTTAAAGCAAAGGCCACATCAGGACGAGTACAAGTCATAACATACATGAGTGAGCCTACAGCGGAAGCATACGGTACTCGACTCATCTCAGCTATCTCAGCCTCGGTACTCGGGCTCTGAGTCTTACTCCATCTGGCGTTACTCTGGATCGGTAACTCTCCTTTCTTGGAATCCTGCATGCTGAACCTATTCAACACCTTATCCAAGTAGGTACTTTGACTAAGTCCAATTAGTCTCTTACTCCGGTTTCTCAATATCCTTATCCCTAGAATATAGTCAGCTTCTCCAAGGTCCTTCATAGCGAAACACTTCCCAAGCTAGGACTTCACATCCTGCAGAGTTGGGATGTCATTTCCTATGAGTAGTATGTCATCCACATACAATACCAAAAAGCTAACTATACTCCCACTAGCCTTGACATATACACAGGACTCATCTTCGCTCCTAGAAAAACCAAACTCTTTGACTTTCTCATCGAAACAAAGATTCCATCTGCGAGGTGCTTGTTTCAATCCATAGATAGACTTCTCAAGCTTACACACTCTATTAAGGTACTCTGTGCTGACAAAACCCTCTGGCTGAATCATGTAAACATCCTCAGCCAACTTTCCATTAAGGAAACCGGTTTTGACATCCATTTGCCATATTTCATAGTCATGAAATGCAGCAATGGCTAGCAGAACCCTAATAGACTTAATCTTCGCTACTGGTGAAAAGGTCTCATCATAGTCAACTCCCGGAGTTTGAGAAAAGCCCTTTGCAACTAGTCGCGCCTTATAAGTGTGTATATTCCCATCCATGTCGGTCTTCTTCTTGAAGATCCATTTGTACCCAACTGTCTTACGACCTGGTACATTGTCAACTAAGTTCCAAACTTGATTGTCATACGTGGACCGTATCTCGCTGTCCATAGCCTCTTTCCATTTAGCAGACTCGGGGATTGGCATGGCTTCCTTATAGCTGTTAGGTTCATCCAAACTTACTAGTGTACTATCACTGATAAGTGTATCACCTTCCGCAGTAATATGGAAACCATAGTAATGCTCAGGTGCATTCCTAACTCTCGTGGAACGCCTCAGAGGTACAAACTCGTCGGTTGGATCAACAAGAATTTCCTCCTCAGGTTTATTGCTAGGGTTTGAGGTTCCTTCACCACTTGACTCTTGAATTTCTTCAAGGTCAATTTGCCTCCCATTGTTTCCTTGGCTTATGAATTCTCTCTCGCGAAAGACTCATCTCCTTGCCACAAAGACCACATTATCACTGGGTCTATAGAAGAGGTAACCAAAGGATTTCTGTGGGTTGCCGATGAAAATACACCGCTCACTTCGAGTTTCGAGATTATCGTGAGTCACACGCCTCACGAAAGCCTCGCAACTCCAAATCTTGATGTGCTCCAAATTAGGAACTTTCCCAGTCCACATCTCGTGAGGTGTTTTGGCAACCTTTTTGGTAGGGACTAGATTAAGGATATGGGTGCCAGTCTCTAAGGCATACCCCCAAAAAGAGATTGGTAGCAAAGCTCGACTCATCATGGAATGAACCATGTCCAACAAGGTTCGATTACGCCTCTCAGCCACACCATTAAGCTGTGGTGTTCTGGGAGGTGTCAATTGTGAGACAATCCCACATTCCTTAAGATAGTCAAGGAACTCTGTACTAAGAAACTCACCACCTCGATCAGATTGAAGCATCTTAATGTTCCTGCCCAGCTGATTCTCCACTTACTGTTTAAACTCTTTGAACTTTTCAAAGGTTTCTGACTTATTCTTGATTAAGTAGACATAGCCATATCTACTATAATCATCATTAAAAGTCACATAGAAGCGGTTAGCATCCCTTGTGGCGGTTCTGAAGGGTCCACACACATCTGTATGTACGAGATCCAACAAACCTTCACCCCTAGCACAGGTACCAGTGAAGGGTGACTTTGTCATTTTTCCAAGTAAACAAGATTCACAACTATCATCCGACTTTAGGTGAAATGACTCCAAGACTCCATCCTTTTGGAGTTAGCCTATGCATTTCTTGCTAACATGTCCAAGACGACAATGCCATAATGATGCTTTATCCAAGCTAGTGGAAGAATCAATACACAACACATTATTTCCTAGGTTATCTACAACCGAAACAGTTTCATATACACCATCACAAGGTAATGCTTTCAAATAAAGAACATTATTATAAAAAGCATTAATACCACCACATTCATTATCAAATGAAAAAGTAAATCCTTGTTTGTACAAACCGTGAAAGGAAATAATATTTCTCGCCATTTCAGACGAGTAACAACATTTATTCAAATATAATCTTAACCCACTACTTAGCAACAAATAATAAACTCCAATCTTGGTGACAGGTGAAGCTTTCCTATTCCCCATGATCAAGTTTATCTTCCCGTGCTCCACATTCTCACTTCTTCTTAGTCCCTGCAAATCAGAACATATGTGAATACCACAACCTGTATCAAGGACCCAAGAATTAGAATATGGTGAGTTATTAGACAATATAGTGTAAATACCTGTATGGTTGGGTTTCACTTTCCCATCCTTAACATCTTGCAAGTACTTTGGGCAGTTTCGCTTCCAGTGCGCCTTTTCATGGCAATAGAAGCATTCAGCCTCTTTAGGGTTGGTAGAAGGAGTGACAGAACCACCTTTGGTTCTACTTGAAGAGGAGTCATCAAGAGACTTTCCCTTGGTACCCTTCGAAGGGCTCTTCCTCTTCTTCCCTTTACATTGCCCGATAGCCAGAACAGGGGCGATAGTAGCAGTAGAAGTGGTAACAACTGATTTACC
Organism: Lactuca virosa; assembly: GCF_052849685.1. Taxonomy (NCBI): domain Eukaryota; kingdom Viridiplantae; phylum Streptophyta; class Magnoliopsida; order Asterales; family Asteraceae; genus Lactuca; species Lactuca virosa. Next base: position 373,013,926 of record NC_136430.1, on the reverse strand, counting down.
TTTAAGACCACTTTCGGTGGTCTTCAGGAGTCCTTGTAGTTTGATGAGTGTGACCTCCTCCTTGTTCATATGATAGGTCATTCAGAATTGATCATAACAAGAAGGTAAGGAGTGCAATATGATGTCAATTGCCAACTCCTCAGGAAAGTTCACATTCAACTTCATCAGACGGTCCACAAACCTTTGCATTTTCTGCATGTGGCATGTGATGGGTTCACCATCCTTCACTCGGGTTGTTATCATGGAGGAGATTATTTCATATCGCTCTTGACGAGAACTCAGATGGTATCTTTCCATCAGATCCTGGTGCATCTCAAAAGGATAAAAGTCCTCATAGGACTTTTGGAGCTCGGCTGTCATCGTGGCCAGCATGATACATGCCACTTTAGTGGAATCTCTCTCATGAGTCCTGAAGTCAGCGATCTCCTTGGGAGTAGCGGAAGACTCATCAAGTTCCTTCAGCTCCTTTTCAAGGACATATTCCTTGTCCTCATAGCGAGTGACCATCCTTATGTTCCTAATCCAATCATTGAAATTAGTCCCATCAAAGATGACTCTCCCACAAAGGCTCATGAGAGAGAAGGAGCCGATAGGGTTTGAGCCAGAAGCAGCATTGTTGGAAGACATCTGAAGAGGAAGAAAGACAAGTTTAGATTAGATATATTGATAGTCCTTAATAAGACACCCAAATGTAATATTAAGGCTAGGACCCAACACAATATTTTATAACTTAGAAGAGGGATGTCGTAATCCAAGCTATAGAAGAGGGATGTCGTAATCCAAGCTACAACTTTCCTTTTGACCCCATTGGCTAATTCTTGACTGATTTTAAATTTAACAGTCTGAGAAGATTACACAGTTAACGACCGTGTAAAATTCATAACTTCTACATACGGACTCCGTTTTCGACTGTATTTTTATCGTTTAACTCCTATTAAAGAGATATTCAATTCTCATGTAGATCATTTTGGCTAAAAATTGACTGATCTAAAATTCAATTTCTGAGTTGTGAACTGTAATGCTAAATCTTAGAAAAATCATAACTTCCTCATACGAAGTCAGATTTGGACTTTTTTTATGCACGCTCTCGGTTTAACGTATACTACGACTTTCGTTTAGATCGCTAAGGCTAAAAAGTATTTTATCTCAAACTCACTTTTTACGTCATACAACGTCGTGTCGGTTTTGTCGCAAAACTTCGTGGGGTCATAACTTCTTCATTATAAGTCGGATTTCAGCGTTCTTTATATGTACGGAACCCTTGGGACATATACTATAACTTGGTTAAGATTAAGATTATTCATTCTAAATAATCTTCTATCAAAAAGTCATTTTTGGCGCTTATTGTCTCTAAATTGACTAGCCCGAATCTGCGGGCGTTATAAGGATGAGAAATGAAAAACCCTAAGGGTTAATGGACTTTAAATACCCCCAAAACCCTAAAAACTGAACAGCCCACTCGGTCGGAAGTGCTCCGCACTTTCAGCGCAATTCCACAAATTTTAAGTTTTCAAGTTCAAACAATCACAATTTCTTCGTTCTAAACCCATTTTTAGTGATCTTTATATTCACGCGAAAGTATTGACAAGCCCTAAAATTCTTATCAATTACTTTTGACTAAATTCTTATAGATATTAATTCATTAATAGAAGCAAAAAGTCTAAAATATCAAGTTTTTTTTCCTATTTTACCCCTTTTTGGATCTAGTACACAATCTAGGGGATTAAATCACCTAACTAACATTATCAACATCTAATAAGGTCTAAACTTTATCACTTAAATCCCGAGAGCTTCTTTTGACTAAATTAAAGTCCGCCATTCCGAAATAAGAAACTTCCTGAAACCGGTTGTTACATTAGGGAGGTCGAAGTGGATTGGCGTGGGCTTTTTTAGGTTGGCGTCCCTGCCGGGGAGATCATGTTGAGTTACAATCAGTCCCATGCATTTGTGCTCAGGCGGGTTGTTGAACCCGTGTGTTTCTTTTTGTTTAATTCCTTCTTCCACCTTTCAATGGTCAACTGTCAAAGAATTTCTTTTTCTAAAAAACTTATATATATATATATATATATATATATATATATATATATATATATATATAAACTATCCTGTCTTATTTTATTTCGTTCCATTCTATCTCAATTTCATTCTATTTTTTTTTCTCAATTACATTTCAACATTCTACAAATCCGTTCTTTTTCTCCATCTTTTCTAGAAAATAAATTCAAACATTCAAAAATAGTAATGGAAAGTTGTGCAGACGATTCATCTTCATCTGATGATCAAACTAACAAGGCTAATTTGTTTGCTGCATTATCTCGTTCTGCACAACTTTTGTTTCATAATAATGTTTATTCAAGAAACAATGATACAAGAAGGTCAACTAATAGAGATTATATAGAGTCAGAACAACTACCAATCCAACATTACTTTGCTGGTGATTCAACCTTCCGAAACGAGCTTTTTTGTAGAATGTTTTGTATGAGCAAACGTCTGTATATGCATATTCTTGGAGACCTGGAAAATACTTATCCTTATTTCAAACAAAATACGACACAAGTGGTGGGAGAAGTTTCAGTGCACTTCAAAATGAGTATCTGAATATGTCAACTAACGTACACGCACAAACCAAACTCATTAAATGAGTATCTGAATATGTCAGAAGGAACTTCACATGAATCTCTTCAAAACTTTTGTTATGTTGTTGTCCAACTTTATAAGGCTGAATATCATTTTTGACAAACATCTACTGACATTCAACTATTATATGAAGCACATGAAAATAGTCATGGATTCCATGTAATGCTTGGTAGCATCAAATGCACACATTGGAACTGGCGAAATTGTCCAACTGAATTGAGATGGAAATACATGAGGGGTGATCATGAGTATCCAACAATGATACAAGAAGCATTTGCATCATAAGATTTATGGTTTTGGCATGTATATTATGGTATAGCAGGTTCGAACAGTGGTATGAAAGTCCTCTATTCATGACCATTGTTTGACGAGAAATATCATAGAACAACACCTAAGTGTTTTTGTTATGTTATCGACGAACACTACAAGCACGTATATTATCTAGAGGGGGTAATATATCCACTGTGGGTTGTATCTATAAAGTCATATCCACATCTAATAACCAACAAAAAGATATAGTTCAAGGCAGCATAAGAGTCGGCAAGAAAAGGACGTAGAACGTGCTTTTGGGTCCTTAAAGGACGTTGGGACATATTAAAATTGTTTACGTGGTCTATGTTGTAACTCTCGCAAATTCGGGCTAGACATTTAAGATATAATAAGTAATAAATATTCGTCGTTCGAGAAATAAATATATGATATTGATATAAGATTATTTAGGATAAATAATATTAATCAAAGTTATAGTAGATGTGATAAGAACTTCGTACATATAAAAAACTCTGAAATCCGACTTCGTATGAAGAAGTTATGATTCTTCAAATTTTCGTGATTAAACTGACACGGCTATGCGCGTCATAAAAAATGAATTGGAGATGGGTTGCTTATTAGCCTAAGTAATCTAAATTAAAGTTATAGTACTCATCGATAGCTACGTGTGGATATAAAGAACTTCAATAACGGAGCTCGTATGAGAAATATATGATTTTCTGAAGATTTTCGAAGATCGCCACACGCAGGTAGGCACGACACGCACTTCTAGAAGGCCCAGAAGTGGCCCACAAGATTTTCGACATGTGGCATAAGACTGGAAGAACGACATGACTTAAGGGCAAGGTGACCTCTATAGGGAGTGACGTGCCTTTCCTAATTTTTCCCTATAAATAGCTTTCATCCCCTCCTTCAATCCTCACACCATCCAAGCTCTCTCTCTCTCTCACTCACTCTCTCTCTCTCACACACACACACTCTCGAATTTCCACTCCTTTAGTCCGAAAACTTTCTAGTATATAGGATATTTTGGCAAACTCATAGGTCCCTGAGATCCTGGCAATTAGAGGCTATTGAGTTGGAGTTCTGCCAGTATAATTTCTGACTTTTCGCTAGAAAATCTCTATAATTTAAGCTGCACTTATCTTATTTCAAGTGTAATTTATATTTATAATCATAATTGTTTTTATGAATTTAGAAATAAGATTTATCAGTGATTCCATGTCATAATATTGATTGATCTACTTATGGGGATTATGTCTAGGCTTAATTTAGTGAGGTGTATAAATTGGGATTTGAAAATAGTATACTCTATATACTAAATGGACACTACTTCTGATATGATCTTAACTGGTTGTTCCATATAAGTTATAGATCAGTAAACATTGGGATTTTTGAGGAATCTAGAATATCATTAGTCACAATAATATAAGACTCAGACTTAGTGATATTCATACCTAGACCACATCAAAGGAAAAGCTAAAGTACTAGGCGAAGCGTTGCCTAAATCGCAAGTCATACACTTTTTACAAGTGAGTGCATAGTTACTTTCATGTAACACGTAGATATTAAGTATTTAGATAATTAAATGCTCTTTGTGCTTATTATATGTGATTAAGATATTCCGTGTTACATGAAACAATATGAGATGATTTTTATTTAACCATATATGTATCTTCATACTTATAATATATATGGGGTAGTGAAGGGTGCAGAGAGATGAAAATAGTGATAAGAGGCCATGACTTTTATAGGACTACTGTACTAGCAATGTAGTCACCTAATAGGGTATTGCTGATGACCACAAACTATTCTAGACAAGTCTGGTGAAACATGGACATGCTTGCAACCTGTAGGTATTAGTCGATCATACATGGGCATGTTTAAAACCTGTAGATGTTAATAAATTGTATGCAGACAGATCTATGACATGTAGGTATTAATAAATCATACACGTACAGGTCTACGAGTTGTAGGTGTTACTGAACTGTACATGGGCAGGTCTCCGACTTGTAGATGTTAACGAACCACATACGGACAAGACTATGATGTGTAGGTATGAATTAACTATTCATGAGGGTACTCTATTCACCCCATGGTTGCTTATTAATACATATTATTAGGGAATCCTCAGGCCAATAGTGTTCACTTAGAGATCCTTTAGGATAGATCCCTTGAAATCATCCGTTTAGGATTGAGGAGTGAGAATAACGAGAATGATAATCGGGTTATTTGTTTGATGTGAAATATATAATTAAAATAAATTAATTATAATATTTTGGATTGAAAACCCAATATGCTCACCAGGCTCCCAAGCCCGAACCACTCAGTTTCTTTGTATCACAGATAACAGTACAAAGGTACATGAATAGTGATGTTTGGATCTGATGAGAGATTCGAGAAGATGTAGGCCATTAGTGTAAAAAGATTTTGTAAGGCATGTAATGACTATGTGTATTCTTATGTTTCTTATGTCAGTTATGACATCCCAAGTTTTTAATAATCAATTAAAAACATTTCTTCGAAAAACACTTTTATGGGACAAATTCAACATTTATAAACAATATCATGACAACCTAGAAAATATGTCGGCAACCATTGTAAGGATCTAACATTGTCAATAACACGTACTTGGAACACTCTGTAACCATTCTACATATAAATAAATATATGCGATTTTGTACTTAATTACTTCAACAAATGGGCTCAAAATATAAGTGCGCGAAAAATCGTGTCATCTTAAGAGCATGATAACATTTAACGTACACGTTACCGCAATCCCAAAAATATAAACTTCATAAAAATCCGACTTTATATGAAAGAAATATGATTTTTATAGTAAATAGAAATCTATCGCACACAAGAAGTTATGATGTCAAAACCTACGAGGAGAACAGTTAACTTTTAGCAGAAGTCACCAAAAGAAGAAATGTAGTACTACTTAAAGTAGAAATTTTGAGATGAAGAACGCCTTAATTGGAATCCGCATGAGAGAGTTATGATTTTTATAAAATCATAACGGTTATAAATATACGCTAAAAACAAAAGTTAGAATTAGCCAAACCGAACAAAAAGAAAGTTGTAATGCATGTCGAGACCTACACGAATATATAAGAGTTGTTGAAAATGGAGTGCACTTGGTGTGCTTCCTGATACCTTGATTCGACAGGATACGGATGGCATGACACCATGAGAAGGGGACACGTGTCAGCCCCAGGATGGTTCACGCATAACTTGCTCTCCAAAATCCCCTATAAATTGCAAGCTTCGACAGATCATTTCTCATGCCTTCAAAATCACCATTATCTCTCTCTATCTCTCTCTATCTCTCTATATCTATCTCTCTCTCTCTATTGATTCTTATGTCTATATCTTCTTAGTGATCCTCGAGTATCGGGCTTTCAAATATAAGCTACATTAAAGGTTTCACACATCAAGGGTGAGTTCACGACCCCACTTTATACTTTTCAAACCTTTTAGGGGGGATACATGTTACATTACAACTATTTTCATAATTATTACTAACTGTATAACATTAGTTATATAATTATGCTTAGGACAATAGGATATAACTATCCCCGGTAGATACCCTGCCTAACTTTTATGGATAATATTATGCCTAGATGTTACGCTGACTGAACACTCAAATTTTATACCATGCCATTATGTTGATAAAACATTTAGGAGAACATTTTACCTAGTTGTTATGCTAGCCAACCTATAGTCACCCTTTGGATAAGCTTTGTACCTAGTGGTTACTTTGCCCAAATACCCAGCTAAATTGAATACTATAAATTAGTTATATATAAGATCAATGTGTATATAATAAGTATCTCATATAAATATAACAAAGAGTAACAACATGATCGACTAGTGGAGGCTCACACCAACAAGTGTTAGATTAGGCACAATTCATCCCCTAGCTAAATAACCTTTAGCTAACCCCGGCCTATAATCATTAAATCTTAAGTGAGCGGGAAAGATATCTATAGATCTATACGGGATTGACAATCCTACCTTTGGTTTCTAGCTACAACCTGACGGAAAGTCGAAGCAAGCATAACTTTCTAAACTATTTTCAATGTCCGTTGAAACGTCGTGGATTTTCGGGGATTGTTCTACACTAGTAATAGCTCTAGTATAGGAACTCGTCATAACATAGTTAAACTCAAACTGCTACTACTCTTTAAGGCACGCCTCGAAAAGGAGTAGTAGCATACGTAAAGTAAAATAGTAAAAGAATATTAGGATGGTATTTCTCTAGTGATTAGAAGAAACCAACTACACAAGATTGTAAGGAATAAAATACAAAGAAAATAGGAATTTATGATATACCTTTTTCATATTCATAAACAAAGATCCATATCACAAATATAAGTACTAAACTATCCAAACTACTACTAGGATAATCCTAAGAAAAATAGTTTGGCATACAGAAACCCATTAACACAAGTTTAGGAGTACAATAAACGATGACATAACAATTTCGATTAAACTTTTTAAGGTATACAAAACCTGTGAACTCACCAACATTATGTTGACCTTTCAAACCACATGTATTCCTAAGAAACCGATGGAAATAGAAGATCTTACAGGGATGACTAAAGAGGCTACTAGCAGTCTACCGAGAAGCATAATTACCAAGATAAATCACCATGTAATAAACTCATGTCCTTATATAATACAACAGCTAATAAGTAGAAGTGATAATTATGTTATAAAAGTATGTATTAGTTCAAGTGTATTCTTTATCTGTGAACCAACATCCTAACGTCGCGCCACCCAGCGTTTCCACCGTCGGCAGGGGTGTGGCAAATACTTTGTTTTAAAATAAGCATAAACAAAATGGTCTTTTCGGTCCTTAAAAATGGGAATGTCACAGTTGGTATCAGAGCATTAGTTTAAGCGAACTAGGAATACTTGACGATTTCTAGACTTAAACATAGAATGCGAAGAGATGATCGCGAAATGAGTGTCTATTATATATCAGTTAGTATACATGAATTAACACAAGCACTAGCTTACTTTAGGATAAGATGCCTAATTTGTTGTTACGTGCTACATGATTTATATTATATCATGCCTTAGGTTTCCTACCTAGATTGTTGTTACTTTACTAGATTTAAGGTCTGTTGTCGACCTTGATAGGAAATTAAAGGGCCAATATATTTGGTTTGGGCTAGGCATTAATGCATGGATGGTTTAGGGCTGTTATTAATGTGTTTTGGACATCTTTTGTGTTTGTATGTGTTTTCGGTCTAGGTAGGTTTTCGGTCAGGCTTTGACCGAAAACTTGTTTTCGGTCTAATGTGTATTACTATAAATTGTTGTCAGGTTGTCAGAGGTAGTGCTGGTTGTTCGAGCAAGTTTTCGGTCTATCCAAGTTGTATCCGACATTTCATAGTTGAATTGTATGCAAGCTTGGTTGTTTAATCTTCTTCTTCTTCATTTCTATTGCAATTGATTGATCATTAGATAAGATCCCACAGATTTGGGACCTAACAATTGGTATCAGAGCAAGTCTAGTGTCAATCAATTGTGTTTTCTGTTTTCGATTCATCAACATTCTCGTGATCTTCATTTTCGGTTCATTGGCAAGTTCGAATATGTTCTAGTTTGAAGACTGGATTGTTGTTTGCTTTAATTAAAATCAAGATTTGCATCAGATTCAAGTTTGTGATTGAATTCTTATAGTTTTCGGTTGAACCTACATACACCGAAAACTCATTGTCATTTGTGTTCTGTCCAGATCTGTGTATTTGGAAGCATTTTTGGAAGTTTTGGCTGTGCGAAAAATTGTGATCAGATCAAGAATCAACGTTTTCACTGAAAAAAAAATCCTCAGTTTTCGGTTCATCTTCAGACACCGAAAACTATTTTTGCTCAATCTTCAGAAACCGAAAACCCAAGCAATCTTCAGAAACCGAAAACCCAAGCATTCTTCAGAAACCGAAAATCCAAACCATCTTTAATAACCGAAAACCTTTCATCAATCTCAGGAAACCGAAAACTCACTTGATTCTAGTTTTCGGCCTAACGTTTTCACCGAAAACCTGTCTTTGATCATTTTTCTTTCAATTTAATTTTCAAAACAAAAATCATAAAAATATATATATATATATATATATATATATATATATATATATATATATATATATATATAAATTTAAAAAAACAACAAACAAATGGATTCTCAAATCATGACAGTACATCAGGAACTTGACACCATCATGGGAACAACTTCTCGAATTCCCCGACTCTTGAATGCTGAAGGCTTTCCGGAATGGAAATACCGGATCGAAAAGTATATTAAAATGAAAGACTTCAAGATTTGGCGCAATATACTTAGGGGACCAATTCGAATTACTACTACAGTGGATGACATAATTGTAGACAAACGGATTGAAAATTATACGAATGATGATTTCGAAAAGATCGAAGAGCAGGAGAAAGCCCTTGCTACGCTTACAATGGCATTATCTCCAGAAATCGCTCAGGGTTTCCGTGAGTATACATCAGCAAAAGCACTTTGGGAAGCACTAATAGAAGTTTATGAGGGTAATGAGGATATGAAGCAGAGTCGTCAGGACATGCTTCGACAAAAGTTCAACATGTTCAACTATATCCTAGGCGAAACTCTTGAGAACCAGCTCCAGAGGTTCATTACTCTCACCACAGAAATGAGTTCTGCAGGTGTTTCGGTAACAAGATCAGAAATCAACAAGAAGTTGTTAAACTCCCTTCCAAAATCCTGGGATATGAATGTCTCAGTGATAAAGAAAACAAAAGACCTAAACAGGCTGAGTCTGGCAGAAATTATGGCTATCATCAAGGCTTGTGATCTTGATGACAAGCAGAGGGAGATTAATCATGTTAATTCTTATTCCACTGCAAATCTAGGGATCCAAGCCACAAACAACAATGCCTTTTCAAGCTTCACTGTTGCGCAAGCTCCTCAACTTACCCCAACTCCACATGTTTCACAAGTTCAACCTTTCATGACTCATCAACCGATTCCACCTACATCCTATGTTATCCCTTCCATGCAACAAGTTCAAGTCTCTCAACCTCAGATCACTTCTCAACAAGTTAATCCCAGTGTTGGCTCATCTAATGTTGTACCTCCTTAGTCTCATGGTTTCAGTTCTCAGATGTCAACCATGAAATAAAAAGAAGAAAATATGGCTCTTGCCACGGGTTTGGTAAATTGCTACAATGCTTTTGTGGCTGGAGAACTCTCCCCACAACTTTCGTTTGCCGACCTTGATCAGATTCATCCTGAAGATGTAGAAGAGATGGATATAACCTGGCAGATGGCCATGGCTGTGTTCAGGGCAAAGCAGTTTTCTAAGAAAATTGGCAAAAATAACTGGAGTGTGAATTCTGACAAAAAGGTAGGATTCAACAAAGGCAAACTTCGCTGCTACAATTGCCATGAGCCAGGGCACTTTGCTAGGGAATGTCCAAAGCCTGACAGAAGGGAAAATGTTGATCGAACCGTGGTACCAGTTACCTATGTCCACAGCAACAGCAGAGGATCCTCATCAACCAATCAATCTGCAAATCTAGCAATGGTGGCTCAATCTTTTAATTGGGAAGATCAAATTCAGGCTCTGAATATTTCAGGACCTGAAAATGCGCATCTTGCTCAAATCAAGGATTGTGTGGAGGAAGGAGCAGAGAAAGACCCTGAAGAAGAGATGATGAATCTCCAGTTTGCCTTCATGGTGCAAACTACTTCTGAGCCATATAAGCCCAAGGTAAGTGAATCTGGTTGCTCTCCATCTTGTGCTAAAACTATAAACTTTTTGCGAGAATCAATAGAGTTAATCAAGAGAGAGAACGTGGACTTAAAATATGAGGGATACACACTTAGGAAAAACCAAAAGCCCTTAAAGACTCAACTAGAAAATAAAATAAAGGACTTTAGGAAATTACAAGAGGATTACAGCAACAAATGTGAGAACTATGACCATATCAAACGAAAATTTGAAGCTGTGACTGTTGAACTTGACTCATTGAAAACACGTTTTGAAAATGCTGAATTCAATTTTAAAAAATTTGATGGGTCAAGCGAAGTTGTTGCGAAAATGATAGAAAACCAAATGCAGTGGAAGGATGTCACTTGTGGAAACCAAAAGAAAGTAGGACTAGGTTTTGAGAGTGTCCCTCCTCCTTACAATCACAATTCTACCGGTATTCCATTATCTCAGGAAGAAATAGATCGAGAACCTTTTCTTGTGTATGGAAAACCTGCTTCTGAACAAGTTACATGTTCCAACGAAAAGGTTTTGGATACTAACGTTTCAAATTTGAGTACAGATAAGTCCATAGCTCAGGGGGAGCAGAGAGATGAAAAGTCTGATGTTCTTAAGTCTAATAATGATGATGTGTCAAAGTTTGGTGTCAGTCTGTGTAATGAGTCTGCATTAAATTCGTATTTAAACAATTTTGTGTCTGGTGGTATTATTTTTTCTGATGTTAAGATTGCAACTGATAATGCTTTGTCTGAGAATGTATCTTTTTCTGATTCAATCGTTTCTACACCGTCCACATCTGCTTCAAAATCCTGTGATTGTTCTTGCAAATGTGACAGTGATAGAAATACAAACAAAAGAAAGAAATATGTTAAAAGCAGTGTCAAGACCAATGATAATAAACAAATCTGTTTTAACTGTGGCACTGCTGGACACATTGCAAGAAACTATTTAAACTGGATATTTGTATCTCACACATCAAAAAGAGGAGAGAATGAATTTCGGGGACGATCTTTAACTAGAAAATCCCCCAGAATTCGTTCTCGGGATGGTGACTTGAGCATAACTCCAAACAAGAAAATGGCCAATTTTCAAAAGAATAAACAGGTTTTTCATAAATTCAATAATGGTTTGCCAAAATCAACTCAGGCTAAGCCTAAGTCGAGTTTGTCAAAGGGCAGGAATGGATCTTCAAACTCTTTGAGTAGAAAATCCACCGGCTCGAAGCAAACTATCAAAGTTTCAAAACCTAACTTTCAGTGGGTACCAAAATTGAATTCAGATCAGTCACTATTAACCTCTAAACCTAATGAAAAGAAAGAATCAATTGAAAAATCTGTGAAAGTGAAGGGTAAACCCAGGAATGTGATGACCTGGGTTCCCAAATCTGAATAAATTCGCTCCTTGTGCAGGGACAGTCGCGGAGGAATATCGTCAGACCATGGTATGTCGATAGTGGCTGCTCCCGGCACATGACAGGAGATATCTCCCAACTGCATGACATTCAAACATTTAATGGGGGCTATGTCTCGTTTGTGGGCGGTAAAGGTGGAAAAATAACTCAGAAAGGAACAGTGACGAACGGAGTGCTTAGTTTCGAAAATGTCAACTATGCTCCTGAATTGAAGCACAGTCTGTTGAGCGTCTCTCAGATTTGCGACAGAGGGTATTCGACACACTTTACCGACAAAGAATGTCTTATTTTAAAGCCGGGCATTGTCATTCCGGAGGAGTGGATTCTTGTAAAATCTAAGCGGGATAGTAATGCCTACATCATAGACATGAACAACAATATTCCCGACGAAGTCACTTGCCTATTCTCCAAGGTCTCAGAACAAACTGCAATGTTGTGGCATCGTCGTCTCGGCCACGCAAATACAAAGAATCTGAATCGGCTTGCAAAGAACGAATTGGTCCGAGGTCTGCCTGTTAGAGATTTCATTACTTTTAAAAAGTGTGTTTCATGTGCTCAAGGAAAACATCATCGGAAACCACACTTTCCAAAGCAGGTTAACTCCATCAGTCAAGTGCTCCAGTTGTTACATATGGACTTATTTGGTCCGGTTAACGTTCTCAGTATCAACCGTAATTCATATTGCCTCGTTGTGATAGACGATTACTCTCGTTTCACTTGGGTTTTTCTTTCTGTCCAACAAAGCTGGGATCGTTGACCTCATCAAGAAGTTCATTGTGATGATAGAAAATCAGACCAACAACCGAGTGAAAGCGCTGCGTACTGATAATGGAACGGAGTTCAAGAATGATGTTCATGACCATTTTTGCGCTGAGAAAGGGATTGTGCGTCAATTCAGTTCTGTTCGCACACCACAACAAAACGGTGTTGCTGAACGAAGGAATCGAACTCTTAAAGATGCCGCAAGGACGATGCTGTGTGACTCCAAAATTCCTGTGTTCTTTTGGGCGGAGGCGATTAACACGGTGTGCTATGTTCAGAATCACGTACTGATCAACAAAGCCCAAATGAAAACACCGTATGAAATTCTATACGGACACAAGCCATCTGTCAGCTATTTTAGAGTATTTGACTGCCCTTGCACCTTTCTCCACTTGGAATCCAACCCCAAATTCAATGCAAAAGCCGATGACTGCTATTTTGTCGGATACGCTGCTCGTACTGCATACATGGTTTATAACAAGAAGACGAAACATATTGTGGAGTCTTTCGATGTTCGTTGGCTTGAAGAGAATGAGACAGACGCTAGAGTGGGTCCAGATTGGCTATTTGATTACACATATCTTTTCAAATCATTCAATGTGTCGTCGAATAATCAAGCAGGGTCTACGTCTAGTTCGAAAATCATTATTGAAGACGAAGAGGAAGAAGTTGTCTACAGACCACCATTGGTTTCTTCTGATCCTCCGGCGGTGTCTTCTGTTCAAACTGATTCTTCTGAGTCCTCCCCTCAACAACCTTCTCCTGATGCTGATGCTACTCCTCTAACTCCGGTGGAAAGAGAGTTCATGAACCAAGAGACTTCCGCTGTAACTTCAAATCTGATGGAACTTCTCTTTCCGGAAAGAATCGCTGATGAGGTTATAGCAGATCCGAAAAACGAACCTAGTTCATCCACCGTGGATCATTCAGCAAATGAAGGAGTGGTTAACATCCATAATCTTCCAGTCTCTATCAATGACATCAGCCACGAGATCCCTGCTCGCATTCAGCGCGACCATCCTATAGAAAACGTCATTGGCCAGCTGGGCGACGGTGTTCAAACGCGAAGTCAGAGTGGAGACGTCAATACGTGTCTCTACTCCTGCTTTATTTCTCAGATAGAGCCCAAGAATGTCGAAATGGCTCTGAATGAGCCCAACTGGGTTGACGCCATGCATAACGAACTTAATCAATTCGAGAAGCTCGGGGTTTGGAATTTGGTGGAGATGCCCAAAGGAAAGAAATCTCTTGACACCAGATGGGTCTTTCGGAACAAGCAAGACGATTCGGGTGACATCGTGCGTAACAAGGCGAGATTAGTGGTTCGCGGGTTTCGGCAAATTGAGGGTCTTGATTATATGGAGGTTTATGCTCCGGTGGCGCGCTTGGAGGCTATTCGTATCTTCCTCGCATATGCTTCCTACATGAACTTCACAGTATACCAGATGGACGTCAAGACGGCTTTCTTGTATGGCAAGGTGAAGGAGGAGATCTATGTTGACCAACCTCCTGGGTTCGTTAACTCAAAACTTCCTAACCATGTCTACAAGTTAGACAAGGCTTTGTATGGGCTGCATCAAGCTCCAAGAGCCTGGTATGCTACCCTAGCACAGCACTTGCTCAATCACGGCTATTCCCGAGGCACCATTGATCAGACCTTATTTATCAAACATGTCGGTCCGGATCAAATTCTTGTTCAAATCTATGTGGACGACATTATATTCGGGTCGACAAGCCAACAACTTTGCAAAGAGTTTGAAGACGTGATGAAGAAGCGGTTCGAGATGAGTTCGCTTGGGGAAATGACCATGTTTTTGGGGCTTCAGGTCAAACAATCTTCAACCGGAATCCTTATTCACCAAGCAAAGTATGTGGATGATATGCTGGAGAGGTTCGGGTTCCGAGACGCGAAACCTGCTCTTACACCCATGGCGGAGAGACCTTTACTGGCTCCTGATCTTGAAGGCGAATCTGTAGATCAGACGTACTATCGATTAATGATCGGATCGCTCATGTATCTGACTACTAGTCGCCCTGATGTAATGTTTGCGGTCTGTCAATGCGCACGCTACCAGGCTAATCCTAAACTTTCTCATCTTATTGCTGTTAAACGGATCTTTCGGTACCTCAAAGGTTGCCCAAAACTGGGTCTTTGGTATCCGAAAAATCTCGAATTTGACCTTTATGCTTTTGCAGACAGCAACTATAGCGGGTGCGAGCTTGATAGAAAATCGACTTCAGGAGGATGCCAATTTCTGGGAGATAGACTGGTCTCATGGCAGTGCAAGAAGCAGCATACCGTCTCAACCTCAACAGCAGAAGCGGAATATGTCGCTGCATCTGCCTGTTGTTCTCAAGTCATATGGATCCAACATCAACTGTTGGATTACGGTTTGAACTTTCAAGAAACCCCTATTTTTTGTGACAATGAGGCTGCGATCCAAATTGCTAAAAATCCGGTCCAGCACTCAAAAACCAAGCACATCGACATCAAAGTTCATTTTATCAGAGATTGTTATGAGCGTTCGCTCATTCGGCTAGAACATGTTCCCTCTGCTAATAATGTGGCGGATTTGTTCACCAAGCCGTTTAACAAAGCTCGATTCGATGTGCTGGTAAACTTTTTGAAAATGATTCGCTTTGAGGATTAATTTTTGTTTAGGTTAGTTTAAATTTGCGCATTTCAATTTCAATTTCATTCTCACCCATGCACAAATTTAGGGGGAGAAATAAAGAAAAATCAAACAAAAATTAGAAAATTAAAAAAAATCCAAAAACATTAAAAAAAATCCAAAAACATTAAAAAAAATCCAAAAACATTAGAAAATTAAAAATCCAAAAACAATAGAAAATCAGAAAAATAAAAAAATATAATAATAATATTTCTCTGTTAAGTGACGGTTTGGGAAGTAATATCAACAAGTGATAATGGGCAATCTGAGTCTGTGTAAAGTTCCAAAGCTGAATTGTCTAGGCTCTGTGTTCGATGCGCTGGTAGGCACGAAGAACTTAACGGACTTGACTAGGTGCAGATGAACTTAAGGAATCTAGAGACTTGATAAATCTTGACCTAGATAGTTCCGTTTAGCCTGACAATACAACGCTCGGATAGGTTGAGCAGGGAGATATACATGAGAATCCACCAGTCACATTAAAGAACCCGTATCTAGAACCGTGGTTTAACTTTTCCTTGATGTACGGATTCTGTCCTTAATTCCGGTATTGATAGGGCGACTGGGGAATTCCGATAAAGTAGGTCTGTATGAAATTATTTTCTTTCTCTCCTACTGTTAGTCATATGTTGCCTCCTCTGCGTGATCAAATGATCCGACCTGGACTGCAGCATATGCAACTCTATTTCTCTGCATCTTCTATCTATGAAATTCTTCCTATCTGTTAGCCATATGTTGTCTCCTTTGTGTGATTAACAATCCGACCTGGTACACAGCATATGCAACCTTCTACTTCTCAATCCCTCTAAAAACTATAATTAATAATAATCGAAATCTATCCTCTCTATGAATAATAGTCTGCTCACCTAAAGTAAGGAGTATCTCGGAAGTTCTTGAATATTGGAGTATATCAGGAAGCGGGAAACATGTTCTAGTACATCTAAAACTGAACAATTCTAGATTGTCTGTAGATCTCGCTGCTCAACTTAGGTGGACAACAATATCCTTGGTCGTCGTCAGATGAATGGTCCTTAGGAAATATTATCTAGGAACATAGGATCAACTTGTCTTGTCATCTATAGCAGGTCCAGAATTTGTCATAATTTTTCGGGCTTAAGTGGACCACAATACTGGTGATCGACCAGATCTATTCATGAAAGGAGAGGTACTGATAAATGGCAAATGATTGTCTAACAACTATGATCCGAAAATCATGAAAATTATTAATCTTAGTTAAAGATTTAATTTTAGGTTTGAATTAAAATTTTATTTCAATTTTATTTTACTCTATTTTTAGTTCTTTTAGGATTTATAAATCTTAGTAAATTTTATTTTATTTTTCTGAATTAATCCTCAAAGAATGTTATTTTTAATTAAGTATTGAGTATTGGACCATTATTTTTAAATAAAAGTATTGCAGCCCATTAAGACTTAGAAATTGGGTTTGGGATCCGGGTTTGGACCTGGTCTTGAACCGGGTATTTAAAGAACATAAAGGAATCATTTTCGGTTCCCTTCTCTCAAGAATACCGAAAACCCTCTTTCTCCTCTCCAAAATCTCGAATTTTTTTTTTGTGTTATTTCGTTAAATCGACCCCACAATCTTGAAGGTATGATGATTCCGACCATGCCCATGTAATTTTTACCGAAAATCGACCGTGAAATCGTGGCCAAATCGTGAAAATATGATCTGTCGGCGTTTTCAGCGTTTTCGGTCCGGAAGGCTTTCAGTCCAAGCCGAGCCGTTTTCGGTCAAGCCAGCTCAGTCGGCTTTCGGTCCAAGCCGAGTCGTTTTCGGTCGAGCCGGCTCAGACGGCTTTCGGTCCAGCTGAGAATTGTTCTTCTCGGCTTTCGGTTTAGCTCATTTTCGGTGTGAAATCTGGCTTTCGGTCTTGACTTGTATGTTGGTCCTTAGGTTTTCGGTTTGACTTTCTTGACCGAGAACCTAATTTTTTTGATTCATAAAATTAATTAAAATGGCCAAACTAAAGGAATTAAATTGGGAAATAAAATCAATGCATTTTAATAAAAGGCTTTCTCATCTGGTCTGTTTTGTGCAGATTAAAATGGCAAGTTTCAAGGTTGCAGAAAGTCACAATGTTTCCATTTTGCTTGATGATCCTCCTATGGCGCACAGTGAATTCAAGTCAATGATGTTCAGGTTGCGTGAATGCTGCATTTTCTCAGCAATCACTTGGAACCCCATAATCTACTTGGATTTAATCAACGAGTTCTGGAGTTCAACTAGCATCAGAAATGAAGACAACGGAGCGCAGACAATCGAAGCAACTGTCAAAGGACGTAAAATTGTCATCACTGAGCAGTTCATCAGAGACACATTGAAGATTGATGATAAGGCTACTTATCCTACCGACATTGATCTGCGAGTTGTTGATGAGTACCTTGAAAAGATGGTGTATGAAGGTGTTTTCCCACCGACCCTCAAGAAGCTGCTACCTCCATACTGGAGGTTTCTGGCTCATGTGTTTGTTAACTGTATATCAGGGCGTAAGGGTGGAGCAGACGAGATCTCTTCAAGGAATACTCAAGCTATTATTGCACTGGCAGCAGGAATCGACTTTAACTTCTCAAGATTTATCTTAGAAGAAATGGTCACTAATCTCAAAAGGAAGGCGAAGGACCAATTCCTGCTTTACCCTCGGTTCATCCAGATTTTTCTCAACTGCCTCTTTCCAGACCTTGCCAAGACGGGAGAGATTCTCGACATGAAGGCTTTTGGACCAAGCAGAATCAGTCTGATGAAGCAAAATCGAAAAGGGAAAATCATGTTCCAAGGAAAGTACCCTTTCGAGAAATTTGGAAAATTTTCCGAGCTGACCGACTCTTCTGAATCCTATGGGTCACCTGAGCAGACTTCAACTGATCATGCATCATCAGATTATGCAAATGTAAATGATGATGTAATCGATGTTTCAGACCATGAGGAAGAAACTGCTGCTGCTCAAAATATCAGTGTGGCTGAAGAGCATAATTTCACAAATGTGACAGTTCAAAGTGATTTTGATGGAGGTTCCACAGAAGAATTCACAGAAACTAAGGAAGGAGAAGAGAATGAAAGAGTTGATCTGTCCGGTTATGACAGAGATGATATTGCTGTACAATTTACTGGACTCGAGTACACTTTGTCAAATGAAGATCTCGACGACATCTTCAATGATATCGATGATGGTGCCAATCCAACACCAGAGATAAGGAAAAATGTTAACAACCAAGAAGTTGAGCCTCCTGTTCCTGTTCAAGCGGCTGATTCTTCAATTCAAATGGACACCTCTTCAGGGATTCCTCCCCTTGAAAGGGTGATTTCTACATCTAAGCCAATTGTGAGTGAAGCCCAGACAGACCTGACCTCCCAGCCCCCGATGAAAAGACAAAGAACTGATCCAAGGGTGGGAGTTATTTTTCCTGACCGAACTCAAACCACAGAGACTCCTCCACTCACAACTGCTACCTCTTCTTCATCCATGCCCATTCAGGAAGGCCCCAACTCGATTCATGAAGTTGGTGGCTCATCTGCTGGCTTGAGTTTGTCTCCTCCAAGGCCTCATCATGACGTTGCCTCTGTAAGGCTTGCCATGCATTTGGCTCAGAATTTAAATCCAACACACCCCTCACGCGAAAAAGGTATATCCTTTGAGGAGAATATATCTGGAGATGATGACGCCTCAGTGCCTGATTTGAGAAAGGAGATTAGTGTGCTAAACCAGAAAAATATCGAGCTTGATATCAAAGTTGCAGATCTTCAAACTGAGAACATCAAGCTCAATAATCAAGTTGCTGATCTTCTCAAGGAAGATGCTCAGAAATCAAAACAAATCACGGATCTTCAGACACATTTTGGATTAGTGACCTCCAGTTACTACGATTTGAAGAAAAAGCTGGAAGATAAATTTGGCGACGAATTCAAGTCATCCGTTGACGAGCCAAAGATTTATCTTCCCAACCAAGATGCTCCCATAGTTCCAAACCCTAAAAGATCAACCATCGTCGTTAACCGTTTTGAAAAGGAACCGGCTCAAGCTCCGAGTATAATGAAGTTGAAACGCACTAAGTTGGCCCAGTCAGCTGAAAAGGGTCAACTTTTATTCAAAAGGAGCTCGGAACATAATGCCCCCTGGGAACAACAAAAGATCACCGTTACGGATCTGGGCAAACATCGTTTCAGAGACGTTTATGGTGATCGGTCAGGAATCATCTCGTGGGGATTCCATGACACGATGAATATGTTTATGGTAAGGAGAAAGAGCGGCAACACTGAGTTATACAAGGATGCTCATGATTTTAATTCCTTTACAAGAATTGATCTTACGGAGCTATCTAAGGCTCCCTTCTCAAATCCATCAAACAATCCCAGGGCGGGCCAGTTCAAATCATTTTTAGAAGATCAAGTTGCTAAGGGATTCCCTTCAATGAAGACTGCTGAGTCTATAATCAAGATTTACCCTAGCATCATTGATCCTAAAACAAGTCGGCCTCTTACATCAGTGATGTGGCCCGCTACCGCTCAAGTTAAGCAAATTCCCATTCCTCAAAATCCAGATGGGTCTCTCACATCCATGCAATATTTGGTGTATGATGAATCCACTGATGCTGCTGTCATCAAGCTCAAAAACGATTGTATCCGCTTATATGACAAAATGGATTTGCTTCAATTTGGCAAGTGGGATATTCATCAGCTCTCCATTCATCAAATCAAGGTGGCTGAAGACATTTTTGAGCCGGTTGCAAAAGAATACACTTCGATAGTGGCTGAAATTATTGAGAAGAAAATGTGGAATGGTGCTATGGGAAAGTCCGATGTACTGGTGGTCGACAAGAGCTGAATCATGCTAGTCCCAAACCAAGGGGGAGATTGAAGGGCCAATATATTTGGTTTGGGCTAGGCATTAATGCATGGATGGTTTAGGGCTGTTATTAATGTGTTTTGGACATCTTTTGTGTTTGTATGTGTTTTCGGTCTAGGTAGGTTTTCGGTCAGGCTTTGACCGAAAACCTGTTTTCGGTCTAATGTGTATTGCTATAAATTGTTGTCAGGTTATCAGAGGTAGTGCTGGTTGTTCGAGCAAGTTTTTGGTCTATCCAGGTTGTATCCGACATTTCATAGTTGAATTGTATGCAAGCTTGGTTGTTTAATCTTCTTCTTCTTCATTTCTATTGCAATTGATTGATCATTAGATAAGATCCCACGGATTTGGGACCTAACAGAAATTTTATGTGTTCAGGATTCTAAATGTATAAATTAATGTATTAGAACTGGCATATAACTTTTCGGGATGATAAGGAGGATTATGCGTCTAAACATAACTACAACCTTCTCTATCATAATATACTTGCGATTTTCGGTACTATAAATGATTGTTTTTGGTGTACAAAACATTATGGTGAGAACTCGTAGTGGGCTAGGAAATGGTAACAAAAATTAACAACTCGAACCTCGCCGTGTGATCAAGTGTGCACCAGAACTCATGCCAGCAGCCGAACCGATCACGATGGCAGAAGCTCAAGCCATGACGCGAGCGATACTAGTTGAGAAAATAGAGGAGACCAGACAACTACTCCAAGGGAATCTTAGAGAAGTCACTACACCAGTTGGTGAACCAGTGTTGAATGAAGGTTAATCAGAAGAGGGAATCTACAACAGGACTATAGACCAAGGTGAACTACAAAGGGTTAGGAGGAATAACCTCAACGAAGGAATTGAAAAAAGATGGATGAAAGTACGAGGACTTCATGGCATAAAAACCACCAAGTCTTTCTAGAAGCCCAACACTAGCCGAAGTTATGGATTGGATCTCTAAAATTGAGATGGTGTTTGTGTTGGATTAGTGTCTAAGTCCATAACTATAATTGGTATGTACTTGACCCGACTCGGCATGGGCCATTTGGGTTGCATGGCATCGGAACATTTGGATAGACCGTTTATGAGGAAAAGACATTTTGTGACATATTAATATATTATAAGTTCTAATATATTAATATGAAATCATGTTATTTAATTAGTATTGATCAAGAATTAATTTGGACTTAATTTAGTGATCAAAAAGAGACTAATTAAATATATGGGGATTGATTGTGTAAATCATTCATTCTTATATATATGGGCTTATGATCCAAGATTCCTTTATGTTGGGTTTAACCCATGTGGTGATCCATGGATACTCCATGGAGGTTAAAACCCATGGAGCATAAGGAATGGGTAAAGTCATGAGTTACATGGTGTAACCCTAATAGCCACACTATATAAGAACCCCTTTAGTTCAAGAAATTGGCACTAGTGATACATATTTTGAGGGCTAGCCGATTTGAACATGTATGTCTTCTTCTCATGGTTATTCCAAGAGTTCATGATGTTGTGTGAACCATTTGAGGTGTCACACTTGGGGCACTAGGCTCTCAAGCTTCATGGAGTCAAGCAACAACAACCAGGTATGTATTCGATCTATTTTAGTATCCTAGTATCAATGTTTTGGTATGCTAGTTAGGATAACACCTTGGATAATCATATTTGCATGTATAATAGAGAAAACATAGATCCAAGGTATTTAGGGTTGCATGTACACTTAGGAGTGTTAGAATGCTCAAAACCCATCAGTGGTATCAGAGCCTAGGCTTGTTTTCAATTATACTTGATGCAAATTGCTGAAAAATGCTGAAAAAGTCGAATTTTGGGCATTTTGGGCACTGGACTCGCCGAGTCCACTGATGAACTTGCCGAGTCCATGAAGAAAATCATCCTACTCGGCGAGTAGGTTGATACACTCGACGAGTAGGAGCCCCTGACAGCATATCTTCGAGTTTTTTGGCTAGAAATGGACTAGGAACATTACCATAAGCTGTTTTTGAACCTATAATCCTGTTTTTGATGTGGTAATGTTCATACTAATCCAATTTCAAAGATAATTGTCAATAGATTCATGTTTTGTATTAGTTTAGTGATTAGGCTAATTACATGAAAAAGTTTGATTAAATTATCTTGTTCTTATGAGTTGCTTAGATTAATAGAAAAGTTAATTGATTATGTGTTTTCAATCCATTTTAATCTAAGAGTTGATTCTAAAATGTGTTTTTGTAACTTGTCCTCAAGTTATATGAAAAGTCACATTTAAGTTTCATAAAACTCATAAAAGTTGGTAATGGTTACAAAAATGAAGAGTCTTGTCCTCAAGTTATGGAGGTTCAAGAGTCAATTCATTAAGTAATAAAATGTGTAACCTTAATTAATTCCATAAATTACAAAATAAAGAAAAGTTACATTCTTTTATTAGTTTAAAGTCTTCCATAACTTATCCTCAAGTTATGGAACTTGAAGAGTTTTTTTTAATTAAAACTACTTTAAACACATAAGTTATGGAATTAATTAGTTTTGAATAGTTTCAAAACTTGCCCTCAAGTTTTGGAATTTGAAAAGTTTTCTCTTATGAATACTTTAATTCCAAGTTAGCCCTTAGAATTTTAAAAGTTAAAATTCAAACCCTTATACTATTATTATAATTTTAATTATATAGATATGTATAAGATAAAGTCAATCTTACCGTTAGTAGGCCTCATTCACGAAGCCGGTCTATAAGGGGGGTATAAGGTTACTGCCTATAAAATGACAGTTTAATGGGTGTCCACTCTCACCCACCGCTTCCTTGACTGGTGGAGGGTCGTTAGCCGAACGGGTAGGAAAGGACTATAATTCTCCCTTCATTAAAAGTATTAATGATAAATACTAAGTAACTAAACACTTGTACATTCCCAATCTTAGTTACTTAGGAAAATGTGAAAAGGTGCTAACCCATGAAATTACACTTTGTACCTTACCAAGTCATTAGTGGAGCGTGTGTGGTTAACCGGCACACTAATAAGGACTAGTAAGAGTGGCAAAGGGTAACTTGACTCTATTATAGATCGGTGGAGCGTGTGTGGTTAACCGGCACATCGATTAGGTGATAAAGTTAAGGGTACCAAGTCAATTTGCATGGTTATTCACACCTTGTTTGTGATCCTCGGCATCCCAGTCACAAACTTGAGAGGGCACAATCGAGATTCAAACATGCCATTGAAAGTTCAATGTATCTCAAAAGATCTAGGAGTTTCAAATCCAATTAAAACTTAATTATATTTCGTTTTTCATGGTGGAAATTGGTAAATCGTCATTTACCTACCTTCAACTATTTTATAACTTGGATTACGGCATCCCTCTTCCAGTTATAAATAGGTTGTTGGGTCCTAGCCTTAATATTTCATATTGGGTGTTATATTAAGGACTTTAAATCAACTCTCTTGAATATCTCCCAAAACATTATCTTCCCAAATCTCTTGAAACAAGCTTTCCTAAATGAAGATGATGTCCCATGGAAATCATACTTCTTTCACCTCCTCCAATTATTCTCCCTAACCCACAAGTTCCTGAAAAGTTTAAGGTCACTCAAGCAAAGGTCTATATGTGATCACATCTTGGAGATGTAGTCAGATATTCACAAGCCGGGAGAGTTGGGTGTCAAAGTCTTGAGAAAGTTGGTGACTCAACTATTTTCTAAGTCACATAGTGAGTTCCTTTGGGACTCCTATGAAACAGACTATGACAAGACCCTTAATGATCTTATCTATTTGCTAAGATCAACTTCCTAAAACTTTATGGACATTGACAATGATGACATTGGATATCCAGTAAAGCTCTCTCTTCCCAATGGAAAGGGATCGGCCATAGTCAACTCGGTTGACCAAATGGTAAAGAGAACGGCTAAGTCTGAGATAGTCCTATTATCAAGGGTCTATTGCCAAAGAAATGGGCATTGGTTGCGAAGCTGCCAAATTTACCTAAGGATATTAAAGTCAATAAGTTTGACTCTACTTCGGGTAAAGTCCACTATCTAACTCTGCTAAGTTTCTATTCTGAGATTCTTGATACATGATGTGACTGGGTCACATGTTGATGTTTTAAGAATCAAAGAAAAAGTGAAGAAACTTAAAGAAAGAATGTGCTGACTCTGATGGCATAGATGGATTTCTATCGCATAGTTTGAAGATCGGATTCTTGAGCTACTTCTTAAGAGTTATGATATATTGCTTAGGAATAAATAACAACAAAGTTTTCATGTGCTTTTGCATTGTAAGGATAGTTTTTCCGCAAAGTTTTAAAATAAAAGAAATTTTTTTTTTTTTGATTTTATTTATTTTAAAATATCCTTACAATGGCATTTGTGAAAACTTTTGTTGCTTATAAGATTCCATTAAGAGCAAGAGTGGAAATATGAATTTGATTCTTTCATTTGTGGTAGTGTCTAAATTTACCAAATAAGGAAAGATTCTCATCACCTAGGTTTCAGTTGGATAGAAATTTGGAATCATGCAAGTTGTATAGCATGATGAATAAGAACTTTCAAGCATTGGAAAAATTAAGACTAACTACTTGTTCACATGGATGTGTGAGTCAAGTAAATGATCGAGTACACATTCTTGTGCACTGATCAAGCCCACCACAAATAATCGTTAAGACTATTCGTCATTATTTACTAAAATTCAGTAAATATGGTTATACTTACAAGCTTAAGTGTAATTCTGAGACATTGGAAAAGGTTTCAATGTATGGCAGAGCGAATAAGAAGAATCAACTTAGGCAGAAAGATAAAAGTTTCTCAAATATGAAAAGATGGGAGAGTACTTTAGTATCATGTTATATAATCATCTTAATGATTAAGAGACCTTATCACAATTCATCCTCTAAGTGCATTCTGGTAGCTAAGAAGAGGAGCTATGAATTGTTGAAGTGGTTAAATCAAGAAGATGATTTATACTTCGTTCCAAAAACAATTCTTAGAGTTATACTCTAAGATTGTAACTTGAGTGACATGTCTTAAAGAAGGTTTAAAACACTTGTCAAATGTAAGAGTAAAAGTTTTCTACTCTTGTACATTTGAAATTGGTAAGTTGTGATGTTTTGGATAAAACAAAGACCAACTAAGGCCAATTGTGTGAAGTGTTTGTCTTGATTAGAATCCACACTATCTCTTGAATATCGGACAAGAAAGTCTTATATGTCAAGAGGACAGTAGGAGTCTTAAAGGTCTTGAAAGTCTCAAGAACTAATCAAGAATAAAACTTGAAGTTCTTCACTAGCACACGACTTGAGGTTTATAACCTATCGTGTCGACATGTCTGTGCCTATTCAAGTTGGCTTTGCATAGGAGTTCTGAGAGTTCTCAATTGGTTGCACAGCTACTTGGAAGCAATGGCAGGCCCTTGAGCTGCCAAATGGCAAGAATTTAAGATTGCACAAGTTTAATCCATATAAGTGTGGATTTGTCAGTAACCTTGTCTTGTGATTATGGTTTTGACAAAATTCATATGGATAGGAACTCATACACCATAAAATCTAAGTGTCATAAGGTTTCTCTCCGATTCATGAAAATGATGGTGAGGAAACACTTTCACTGAGTAGATTTTAGCTAGATAGCAATTGTGATATTTGCATTCTCAAAGTCGTTAGTGGAGCATGTGTGGTTAACCAGCACACTAACATGGACTTGTGAGAAGTGGTAAAGGTCTAAACAATCGAGACTATGATTACGGCATCCCTTTTCATAGTTCTTAAAATTGTTTAGACACACCTGTGAGCTATCTAAGATAAGGTGTATGATATTGATAAAGTTTTATCAAAGCAATCTAGTATCAGAAATCTGAACTTTGGTAAGAAAGTCAATAAAGTATTGATTTCTAGAAGTCCAGTTGATTTCTGATTACATGTCAAAGCTAGTGGGAGCATGAGTGTTATGCTAATAATCATCATGTTAGTGGGAGCATGATAATTATGATAAAGATTGCAAGTTAGCAATGTTAATTATAGAAAACAAAAGTTTCAATTCGTGAGGCTGCAGGGGTTGAAAAAGTTGTTTTGCTATAATTAAAGGAGAGGAAATTATGCTTCATTTCAATTCTAAAAGCTTAGATTGAGGTTTTAAGTTGTATTTAGTCAAGGATATATATATATGAATTTCATGTTGGAATGACTCAACATAAGGAAATTCTATATATGGGTCCATTATTAGCGTTCTAAAATTCGATTATGATTACGGCATCCCTTTTCATAATCTGAATTATGAGAACTTGGCAAATAGAAATGGAAATGTTATAGCAAAAGACTGGTTTAGTCTTTATGTGAGACATCATGACTCGTGTCCCATATGCTTCGGATATAGGATCGATTACATGTGCTATATTTATCCTTTCTAAAATTTTCCAAATGCCTGGGGCATTAAGAAGGGAAAAGGTCTAGAACTGGATATGACTAAAAGGATTAAGCAATTGTCGAGGACAATCTAAGGTTTACCAAAGATTGGTTGCTCAAGGACAGTTGGAAGTATAGTGTTAATTCTGGAAGGACCATATTGACATAATCTGTAAGGAGGCAACTCTTGTTCAGAAGTGATAGTCAAAATGGAATATGGAAATGTTTCAAAGTTGGAAATTATTCAATCTGTATAAGATTAGGAAACTTAATGCAAGAAGGATGTTTCCAAGGAGTTGATCTCCTTGGAATTCTCTGTAATGGTTGTTGTCAAGTCTTTCTGACTTTGTGCATAATCATTAAGAGGATCAATGCATATAAGTTTAGAATCTAACAGATTTCAGTAAATGGCATGAATTTGGAATTCTTGCATTTGCAGTAAGGATTTGGGACTGTGAAAGAGGATCATTGGAGTTATGTTCAATTGATCTAATTCACAAAGTGAAGATCATAGACAAACATAGTATGCATACTTGGTGTATGGCATGACTAGTGTTTAGAAAACATAGTATACATGCTTGGAGCATGGGACAACTATTGTTTTAAATTCAAGAATAAAGTTGATAGCTGAAACAGTATACAATGAATAATGTGTAATCATATGGTGATAAATAAAAGGTGTTTTATTTATGTTCATAGGTTTTGATACCATATTAGATTCTATTATTATTGTGTTTCATTTTGCATGTTTTAACTTCCAGAATAACTAGGCCGTTCTTCCTGATTGACTAAGTTATTCAAACTATCCACAGTCGGTCATATGTTGGAAGTAGATATGAATCAAGACTGTCATGGGTTGGCTTGTAGAGGTCTAAGATGTTGGACAAGGGGCTACAACACTCATGAGTGCTCATAAGTTCTGAGTATTGGATTCAACCCGCGCTCATTGGAATCACTTCATGGATTTTATCACGAGTGATCATGAGACGATAATATCTTATATTCTTCAAACCTAGAGATATGAGTTGTTACTATGAGTTGGTTGTACATTGATTGCATGAAAACGCATTCGGTAACTCGGTGTTATAAAACGTGCCTTTGTGTATGATTCAACAAGTAGTAGAACAAGCCATATGAGTCGAAGTTTATCCATTCCTTTTACCTTCGGGATAAAAGCGATATCTGTGGGCCCCTCGATGATTTGATGATGACAAATGGAAGTGCTCGGCCGAGCCAGGACTGATTTGATTTGTTCAATTAGTCAGTCGTCATAAATCGGAAATCGGGAAACAACAAATGGACAGAGAGAATGATTATAATCCATGTCTCAGTCCATATGATATCTAGAATGGAGGAATATATGATCCCTTATCTAATGGACAAGTCATTGACAAAGGTCAGAGTTCATCTACAAGGTCAGAGTTCGACAGCGGCTTTTGAGAGCTACGATTGCCAGTTGGTTCCTGAAGTCATACGCAATAATAGTTTTAGACTTATCCAAGTGGGAGACTGTTGGATTAGTGTCTAAGTCCATAACTATAATTGGTATGTACTTGACCCGACTCGGCATGGTCCATTTGGGTTGCATGGCATCGGAACATTTGGATAGACCGTTTATGAGGAAAAGACATTTTGTGACATATTAATATATTATAAGTTCTAATATATTAATATGAAATCATGTTATTTAATTATTATTGATCAAGAATTAATTTGGACTTAATTTAGTGATCAAAAAGAGACTAATTAAATATATGGGGATTGATTGTGTAAATCATTCATTCTTATATATGTGGGCTTATGATCCAAGATTCCTTTATGTTGGGTTTAACCCATGTGGTGATCCATGGATACTCCATGGAGGTTAAAACCCATGGAGCATAAGGAATGGGTAAAGTCATGAGTTACATGGTGTAACCCTAATAGCCACACTATATAAGAACCCCTTTAGTTCAAGAAATTGGCACTAGTGATACATATTTTGAGGGCTAGCCGATTTGAACATGTATGTCTTCTTCTCATGGTTATTCCAAGAGTTCATGATGTTGTGTGAACCATTTGAGGTGTCACACTTGGGGCACTAGGCTCTCAAGCTTCATGGAGTCAAGCAACAACAACAAGGTATGTATTCTATCTATTTTAGTATCCTAGTATCAATGGTTTGGTATGCTAGTTAGGATAATACCTTGGATAATCATATTTGCATGTATAATAGAGAAAACATAGATCCAAGGAATTTAGGGTTTCATGTACACTTAGGAGTGTTAGAATGCTCAAAACCCATCAGTTTGAGAGCTACGACTACAGCAACAGAAAGAAGACTGTCCTCGTGGCCAGACAACTAAAGACTGGAGTGTTGAGCCGGTGTAAGTTATCAGTTGATACTATTCTGAAAAAAGAAGCCATTAAGATGTATTGGGAGAAATTATTTGATGAGTTTAAGATGCAATACTGCTCTGAACAAGATCTTCTGGCGATAAACAATGAATTCCAGAATCTGAAGAAGGGCAAGATGAGTGTCAGCGAATATGCTGCAACTTTTACTGAGAAGATGAAGCTAGTTCCTAACTTGGTTCCTACTGAACTTTCTAAATTAAATAATTTTTATATGGGACTACTAGTGGATTTTAGTACATTATTGAAGCTAGCAACTATTCTGAAAGCATCCATCTGGGTGACTAGGAATGTAGAGACCCAAATAAGGAAGAAAGGTTTGTAGGTGAAGGTTTGTGATGATCGGATACACTTCAACTATGAATAATAAACGAAAAACTAATCTAAGCAAAATAATCAACAGAAAGTAAATAACACAAAAGTTCTCCAAATTGCTCCTTTCACTAAGAAAAGAGGTTTTGTCTTCACCAAGAAGACAGGTTTGTCACAAAGATGATTGACACAAAGCTACGATCACAATGATCACACACACGACAACATTAAGGTTTACCCTAATGTTGTATATATACTAATCTATACATTTATATCCCATGATTGGTGGGATTGTATCTAATCTATACTAAGAACCCATCTTATCACAAAGATATCGGATCTATGATTTATTCTATATTTATCTATATCAATAACTAATATACAAAGATTACACATAATAACTATACTAAGTGCTGACACTGGTAAACCTGATACGTTGACGCTGTCAATATGTAGATGCTGACGTTGATAGGTCAGTGTGTCATGTGTTTAACTCATTAGATCATAAGGTGTGACGTGTGGCCTTACAATCTCCCCCTATCTGATGATGTCAAAACTAAATGTCTTCTGATATATAAGCGGAATGCGAAACGCTTTTAGCATGTGCTCCCCCTGAGAATAATAATGAAATCTTGATTCTTGTAGTTTTAACAAATGCCCCCCCCCCCTGAGAAGATACAACGGACGACTTGACTCTCGCTTAGAATGTGCTTTTTTATAGTTCTAATTTTGAGATTTTTCTAGTATCGAGATACTAGCGAGATTTTCAGCTTTACCGGATCTTCTCCCCCATTTTGACATCAATAGCTAACATTGAGTAGAGCAGAGTTTCAACTTGTGTAGTAAGATTGTGATGTCTCTTGATAGCATGGGCTTAAACTACCGTTCACTGACATAGTATTTTGAGATCTCATCAGCGTGTGGTGTCGTACGTTGAATCATAAATCTCTTTTATTAGAAGAAAAATTGCAAGAGTGGATAGGTGCATGTAATATATCACGGACAATGATATACCCATCGGCACATATTTATCAAGCTATCATCAGCGTATGGTACATTACGCTGAATCATAAAACATTAAAGAAGAATTTAATGGTACGAATGGACTGGTGTGTGTGATAGTTTATGGTACATAAACTAACCATCGACACAGACTTTTGAACTTTTATCAGTGTGTGGTTTTACATACTCAATCATCAAGCTCTGTTAAGAAGATAAAGGAGAGAATGGATTGTTTCAGTCATGCTGAGGTGAAATCAGCATGAATCATTAATATTTTAACTCATCAACAAGAAATGATTTAAAATCCCGTATCATAGAGTAAGTTGCAATCAAGAATCAAAGATTCACCGTTAATTCATCATGGTACCATCTCATACCTCAAACTAGAAGTTCAGGGACATGAACAACCCTTTGTCATTTAAGGACCTGACAAGTATCTCTTGCGCTGATAACTATGCAATCAGGGTAAGCCATTAGGTTATGCTCAATGTTTCAGCCGAACATGAGACTTGATGCATACGACAAGCATGCTTCCAGTGACAGGGTCAGGTGAAGATTATGAAATTAAAAATAAACACCCTAGCCTTTTTATCAATATTTTTTATTTGGACCAGGCTATCTCAGATTGAGAGTTTAAACAATGCTAAACAATCAGCGTGAGAGAGTGACTCAATGTTCTCAGCAGATGGTCTTGAAAATGAGAAACTTAGAGAGATTTTTCACATACAACAACATACTTCTAGGGACGATGATGTGTAAAATATTTGCATACTAGGCTTAGAATTTCCACCGTTGGATTCCTTTACAAAATGGTACAAAAGAATAAACAATATAAGAATACAAACAAAAGAATTAGTCAAACATGAAATAATTTAAACAGAGAAAAATGTACAGCTTTTTCAGAAAGGTGATAAAGACTCGTTCCATCAAATCCTTGGAGTTGAATGGTCATTAATGCACTTCCATTTTTTGAGATATCTACCCTTGAATTTTTGCCTTTAAGAGAGCAAACAAACAATGGTAAGTACATCAAAAAACAACTCACAATATATCACAAGTGATGAAGCCTTTTAATTATTGAAGCGTCACAGATGGATTCCAAGCTTCATTAGGAGCAAGAGAGAAGTAGAGATTAGTTTTTGTAACCAACGAGTTAACTGACTTGAATCCATAAAACCATTTTGTCTTCAAGAACAACACGAGGGCATTTAAGGTTTTATGGGATTATGATTCAGTGGATGAAAACAAGACTTACTGCATTGATGGTTGCTCTTTGCATCGATAACAGTGATTGAAGGAGAAAGAGGGTATCCTCAAGAAGAAAAGGACATGAAGCCATTCTTTTTCTCAATACCAAGAGCATTAAGATTCTTCAAGAAAACTCTAGTCCTTACAAATTCTAAAGCAATAAGATGCAGATAAATCTTAGATAGGCTTGAAAGAAAATATATGTAGATACTAAATGTAAGGTTTTGCATTCATAATAAAAAAAGCACTTGTTTGTTTTTAAGTTTTAAAAAAATGAAAACAATTGATTAAGACATAGAAAGCATGCCAAGGTTTGCAATTAATTTGTTCAAACTCTTTTCATCTAATGCCTTGGTGAAGATGTCAACCAGCTGATTAGTGGATGGAATATAGAACAATTCCACTTTTCCTTTTTGAACCATGTCCCTGATGAAATAATGATGAATGTCAATGTGCTTGGTCTTGGAATGTTGCACTGGATTTTGTATCATCTGAATAGAACTGGTTTTGGTACAGCAGATGGGTGTCTTAGAGAAGTTTAGACCATAATCCAAGAGCCGATTCTGTATCCATAGAATCTGAGCACAACATCTCCCAGCGGCAACATATTCAGCCTCAGCGGCAGAACAAGCCACTAATATTTGCTTCTTGCTGGACCGGCTTACCAATCTATTTCCAAGCATTTGAGCTCCTCCTAAAGTGATTTTATGGTCAATGCCACACCCTCCATGATCGGAATCAGTGTATCCCACAATCTTGAACTCAGATTCACGAGGATACCATAACCCAAGATTGGGTGTATGTTTTAAGTACCAGAAGATCCTTTGACAACTTGAAGATGCGATTCCTTAGGACTAGCTTGATAGCGAGCATAAAATATGGCGGTAAACATAATATATGGGCGACTGGGTGTAAGATAGAGTATAGAGCCTATCATTCCTCGAAACAGAGTTGCATTCACATCAGTGCCACTTCGATCAGTACCAACAGACATTGATGAAGACATCAGAGTTTTTGCTGGTTTGCAATCAGAGAAACCTGCAAAGAAACCATACTTCTTCATAATATCTGCAATGTATTTTGCTTGACAAACAAAAATACCATCAGTTAGTTGTTTGACCTGCAAGCCTAAAAATAAAGTAATTTCACCCATCATGCTCATCTCAAATTTCTTTTCCATGACCTCTACGAATTCTCTACTTCACTTTTCATTTGTGGACCCGAAACTGATATCATCCACATACACGTAAGAGAGAATTATATGAGAACCCGATTGCTTTATGAACAGAGTGTTATCAATCTTTCCTCGTTTATATCAACTTGATAGAATATAGCTTACCAACGTGTCATACAATCCCCTAGGAGCCTGCTTTAAGCCATAAACAGGTTTATCAAGACGATACACATGATTTGGAAACTCTTCATTTTTAAACCCTGGAGGTTGTTTTAGAAAAACTTCTTCTTGAAGATCTCCATTTAAAAAGGCAGTCTTGACATCCATTTGGTAAACTTTCAAGTTTTTTAAGGAGGTAAAGGCCAGAAACAGACGAATTGCTTTAAGTCTTGCAACTGGAGCAAATGACTCATCATAGTCCAACCCTTCAAGTTGACAAAACCCTTGAGCTACAAGCTAGCTTTGTTCCTTATGACGATTCCATCTTCATCCACAATGATAATAGTATATTTCTTCCCAGCTCTTGACTTGATTGAAACTGGTCTAAAAGATCCATATGAAGGAGATGAATATGTTTGATGATTGAAGAACAGGACTTTGGCTTGAACGAAGACTTGGTTTTCTTCCCTTTTTCACATGTTGAGCACAGTTTGTCCTTGACAAATTGCATCTTAAGAATTCCTCTCACAAGCTGATTCCCTGTAATCCTTGAGATGTTCTTAAAGTTCAAATGTGATATCATTTTTTTCCCCAACCAATTTAGATGAGACCGAGCACGAGAGAAGAAGCAACGACGAAGTGAGTTGTCAGCAGAAAACATATCAAGAACATAGATGTCATTTTTTCAATTTGCAGTAAGAAAAGTGATGTTTTTTATCAACTTTTCCTTCTTTCTTGTGAAAGAGAACTTCATAGCCAGTGTCACACAGCTGACTGATAGAAATGAGATTATGCTAAAGACCTTTCACATAAGATACATTCTTGAAAACAACATAATTGCACTTGATGGATCCATATCCCTTTGTAGCTCCATTGCCATTATCCCCATAAGTGACTGACGGGCCATCCTTATTTATGAATTCTTTCAGGAGAGACTTAAATCCTATCATATGTCTTGAGCAACTGCTGTTTAAATACCAAATATGCTCTTTACCCTGAAACTAAGATGTATAGTAAGTCCAAAAAGAAATATACACTAAATAAACACTGACCCACTTGCAAATGATCACTACGAAAAGATGTTATAACACTCATCAGGGAGACAGTTCAACGAGTTTCCTTTTTTTATCCACTTATCATTTCGAGTCATGATATTATCAGCGCGAACAGTGTTCTTTTAAAAGTGCATTCGCTTACTTTGTGAGAGGAATCAGCACATCGATAACAAACTTTAATTCCAGGATTCTTTCCATTAACATTAGATTTTGATTTCTTTTCAACTGCTAAATCTGAAGAACTTTGATTATTTGATTGAAGAGTTTTTGATTTAGCTCTGGAACAAGGAATGTTATCAATGGTATGCTAATATACTACCATGTCATGAGACTCATGATCCTTTGAAGAGTTATCAGGAGTAGAAGGCTTTGATTGATCTTCAGGTTCAGAATTGCTAACTGAGCATTGAGGAAGCAAGCTAAGAATTTCATTTACATAATGAAGTTCACCATTAAATATAGGAAACTTTAGAAAAGTCTTAGTAGAGGGAAGAACATCCTCACGATGAGAAGGTTGGAGAGAAGGAACAAGAGCAAATAATTTAGTAACACATTTAGTAATGCCATTAGAATCAGTAGAGCATTGAGTATTAATTAAGGTTTGATTTATAAAGTAAGAACTCAAAAATCTACTTTTAAAATCTTCTTTTAAGTAGTCAGCTTTATAAAATGTTTGTTTAGTTTCGACTTTAGTTAAGGAAACAACGCCTTCTATATCACCTCCAAGAATTTTCTTACACTGATCTGGAATCTGAGCATTAATGATTCTTGTGACATTAAAGTGAGAGGATGCCCAAAAATTCAAATTAAGTTGAGTGTGATTAGCATGATCAACAACTTTTTCTTTTCAGTGTGAAGAAAATTATTGGTACGCGAGATGCAAGTGTTTTCTTTTTTTAAAACAGAAAGAGGTTTTTCTAAAGAAATGAGTTTTTCTTTGAGAATCTTTAGCTCAAGACTGAAAGAAGATTTTTCTTTATTTAAGATCAATAACTTGAAACGTAAGAGATCGATCGTGTCATTTTTTTATATTATCAGTAGAGGAAAGATTAACATGATTTTTTACCTGATACGTTGATGCATCGTCCCATTCTGACTTGAGGTCATCAGCAGTGTGAGGAGAATCCGCGTTAACGATCCCAACGCTGTCATGTGAAGTGTCAGCATGAGATTCAACAACCCGGGCCATGAGACACTTAGCTTCATCGTCTGAAGAGTTTTACTTTTCAAAAGCAGATAATAGAGTGGTCATTATCTCTTGATCAGTTGAGCAGTTTTGTACCAAACGATAGACAGAAAAAGGAAGTGAGTTTCCAATAGCAATTCTAGCCTTTACATCGAGATTCAATATCCTTTTCTCTTCCTTGTTATAACATGGAACATATTTCCCTTTCAGCTTACTGCCAGATGCACCATTATTGGGTGATTGATGCATAGCAGCTATAGGACCTTTGTTGACGACGTCGAGCATATCGAAATCCATGAACTCAAGAACTTTCATGGCATTTGATTTCCAATCAGAGAAGTTTTATTTGTCAAACGGGAGGATCTTGTTACATAGAGATGATTTAGGAACAAAATAGGTCAACATGATTACTTGAGTGTATCACAAACCTGCTCTGATACCAATTGAAGTTTTTTGATGATCGGATACACTTCAAGTATGAATAAGAAACGAAAAACTAATCTAAGAAAAATAATCAACAGAAAGTAGATAACACAGAACTTCTCCAAAATGTTCCTTTCACTAAGAAAAGAGGTTTTGTCTTCACCAAGAAGATGGGTTTTTCACAAAGAGGATTGACACAAAGCTATGATTACAATGATCACACACATGACAACATTAGGGTCTACCCTAATGTTGTATATATAATAATCTATACATGTATATCCCATGATTGACGGGACTGTATCTAATCTATACTAAGAACCGATCGTATCACAAAGATACCGAATCTGTGATCTATTCTATATTTATCTATATCATTAACTAATATACAAAGATTACACAGAATAATTATACTAAGTGTTGACGCTGGTAAACTTGATACGCTAATGTTGTCAATGTGTAGATGTTGACGCTGATAGGTCAGCGTATCATGTGTTTGACTCATCAGATCATAAGGTGCGACATGTGACCTTACAATAGGTTTTCAAAGTCCGGCCCCAACGACAAGAGGTTTGGAGATAGAAATGAGGCAAAGTGGTGTGAAAAGTGCAAGAGGAAACATTTTGGAAGATGCAACAATGAGGTAACTTGCTTCAACTATGGAAAGACAGTTCACTACACTAGCAAGTACACCCAAAGCATGTTTAACAAATATGGAGAAACAAGGCATCTTAGGAATTACTGCCCACAGAAAAACGATGCAGCATGGTCGAATTTGCCGTCAAATCCAAAGGCAAGAGCATTCTAGATGATCCTTTATGAAGAAGATGTGACCACAGGAAATCAAGAATAGGGAGCTTCTTTATTAGAAGTACAAGATATGAAGTAGACGTCTCATATAGATAATATTATATGATGTAGCCTGATATAAGAGACATATGGTATGGTGAACTTGAAAAAAATTGTAATCATTTTCAAGGAGTTATATAATCCCTATTACGATATACTATTTGAATGTGTTAAGTTGCTATGTGATTTTCTTGTATGGTGACTTGGAAAACTGCAAGGCAAATCTTTGGACGAGTATGAGTATGTGTGAAAGGTATTAGAGTCCTATACTACCGTAAGCATAGGACTCGCACATGGGTCATGAAAAGACACAAGATTACTAAGGCACTAGTAGTTGAGTATGTTTTCTTTGTTTTCGTCATTACCTTCGTTTCGGTGATGACTAAGAAAATGAATGTTATTCCGACCCTAATGGTCATAATAAATCAAGTCTGATTAAGATAAATCTACGAAGTAAGTTACATGGTTCAGAGAACCATGATCGATGTAGTGTATGACTTTAGTTTAATGATTGAAGGAAAAGATAATTGAAGCGATCGACAGAAGTATTGCGGCCGTCGGTAAAGCTTAACAGCCAATAGCTAGGAATGCTACCAGCTAAGATGTGGTGGTACCACATTAGAAAATGAAGGAAGGTGTCTTTCATGCTAGAGTTTGACTCATATAGACTTGATTCTAGTCATTGCATCATGTGATGGCAAGGTCATTAGAGCGTAACCATTCGGCTTGTTACAGTAGCCAAACCAATGACCATATAATGGGATGAGTCTGTTTGAGAAGGAGTAGGAGTCTTCGATGAAGATCGAGTTTGTAATTAAAAAGTTAGGACTGAAGGTCTAACAAACAATGAAGAGCGGATAGAAGGTTGAGCATCGCCAACAGCTACGAAGTCCAAGAGTTTGATGCTTGTTTGGAAAGACCTAGGGGTTACGGTTATTGCTTAATATGGAAAAATGACTTGCGGGATCATCATCCAGCCATGTTTTGCTGATTATTCTGGGACATAATCATCCTAAGGGGGGAGATAATTATAACGCCCACAAATACGGGCTAGACATTTAATATATAATAAGTAATAATTATTCTTCGTACGAGCAATAAAAAGATTATTTTGATAGAAGTTTATTTAGGATAAATAATCTTAACCAAAGTTATAGTAGATGTGACAAGGATTCTGTACATATAAAGAACTCTAAAATCTGACTTCGTATGAAGAAGTTATGTTTCTTCAAAGTTTCGCAATTAGACCGACACGGCTATGTGTGTCATAAATAGTGAATCAAAGATGGGTTGCTTATTATCCTAAGTAATCTAAATGAAAATTGTAGTACTCGTCGATAGCTACAAGTAGATATAAAAAGGTAAAAAACGATGCTCGTATGAGAAAGATATGATTTTTGAAGTTTCACGGAGGGCGCGGGGCGTGTTTTTAGAAGCGCGGGTGTCGCCCACAGGATTTTCGACACGTGGCAGAAGACTGGAGGAACAACGTTCCTTAAGGTCACAACGAGCCTCTATAGGGCTGAACGTACCTTGCTCAAATTTTTCCTATAAATAGCTTTCAACCCCTCCTTCAGTCCTCACACCTTCCAAGCTCTCTCTCTCTCTCTCTCCCTCTCTTTCTCTCTCTCACTTCCAGTCCTTTGGTCTGAAAATGTTCTAGTATTTATGATATTTTGGCAAGCTCAGAGGTCCCTGAGATCCCGAAAATTATAAGTTATTGAGTCGGAATTCTGCCAATGTAATTTCTAACTTTTCGCTTGAAATCTCTATAACTTAAGATTCACTTATCTTAATTCAAGTGTAACTTATATTTATAATCATAAACATTGTTATGAATTTATAAATAAGATTTATCAGCGATTCCATGTCATAATACTAATTAATCTACTTATGGGGATGATGTCTATGCTAGATTTAGTGAGTTGTTTAAAGTGAGATTTCCAAACAGTATACTTTGTATACCAAACAGACCTTACCTCCGATATGTTCTTACCTAGCTGTTCCTTATCATCTATAGATGAGTAGACATTAGGATTATTTGAGGAATCTAGAATATCATTACTCACAAGAATATAAGACCAAGACTTTGTGATATTCGTACCTAGGTCACAATAAAGGAAAAGCTAAAGCTCTAAGCGAAGCGCTGCCTAAATCGCAAGTCATCTGCTTTGAAAAAGTGAGTGCATAGTTGCTTTCATCTTACACACACACACACATACAAACACACACACACACACACACACACATATATATATATATATATATATATATATATATATATATATATATATGATGTATTTGGATAATTAAATGCTATATGTGCTTATTATCTGTGATTAAGATATTATGTGTTAGATGAAACAATATGAGATGATTTTTATTTAGCCATATATGTATTTTCATACTTATAATATATGGGGTAGTGAAGGGTGAATAGAGATTAAAATACTAATGAGAGGTCATGACTTTTATAGTACTATTGTACTAGCTATGTAGTCACATAGTAGGGTATTGATGATGATCACAGACTATTCTAGACAAGTCTCGTGAAACATGGATAGGCTTGCAACCTGTAGACGTTTATAAGCCATACACGGGCGGGTTTACAACCTACATGTGTTAATCTATCGTACATGGGCACGTTTACAACCTATAGATGTTAATAAATTTTATGCGGACATGTCTGTGACCTGTAGGCATTCATGAATCGTACGCAGACAGATCTACGACGTGTCGGTGTTACTAAACTATACATGGTGACTTGGAAAATACTTATCCTTATTTTTAAACAACATACAACACAAGTGGTGGGAGAAGTATCAGTGTACTTCAAAAATTCACCTCAACAGTATGTCAACTAGCATACACGCACAACCCAAACTCATTATATTATTATCTGAATATGTCAAAAATAACTTCACGTGAAACTCTTCAAAACTTTGTTATGTTGTTGTCTAAGTTTATAAGGTCGAATATCTTTGTTGACAAACATTCACAAACATTCAACTCTTATATGAAACACACGAAAATAAACATGGATTCCCTGTAATGCTTGGTAGCTTCGAATGCACACATTGGAACTGGAGAAATTGTTCAACTGAATTGAGATGGAAATACATGAGGGGTGATCATGAGTACCCAACAATGATATAAGAAGCATTTGCATCACAAGATTTATGGTTTTGGCATGCATATTATGGTATAGCAGGTTCGAACAATGATCTGAAAGTCCTATACGCATCACCACTGTTTGACGAGAAATATCATAGAACAAGACCAAAGTGTTTCTTTTCTGTTATCGATGGTCACTACAAGCACGTATATTATCTAGCGGGTGTAATATATCCACCGTGGGTTGTATCTGTAAAGTCATATCCACATCTAATAACCGACAAAAAGATACGGATCAAGGCTGCATAAGAGTCGGCAAGAAAAGGATGTAGAATGTGATTTTGAGGTCCTTAAAGGACGTTGGGACATATTAAAATTGTTGGCTTGGTTTATGTTGTAACTCCCGCAAATTTGGGCTAGACATTTAAGATATAATAAGTAATACATATTCGTCGTACGAGAAATAAGTAGATGATATTGATAGAAGATTATTTAGGATAAATAATCTTAATCAAAGTTATAGTAGATCTGATAAAAATTCCGTACATATAAAGAACTCTGAAATCTGATTTCGTATGCGGACTACGACCTGTAGTTATAGTATATGTTAAGGAACCATATACGGATAAGATTACGACCTGTAGGTATGAATGAACTATTCATAAGGGTACTCTATTCACCCTATGGTTGTCTTATTAATACATATTGTTAAGGCATCCACAAGGCAACACTGTTCACTTATAAATCCTTCAGGATAGATCCCTTGAGATCATCCGTTTAGGATTAAGGAGTGAGAATAACGGAAATGATAATCGGGTTATTTGTTTGATGTGAAATATATAATTAAAATAAATTAATTATAATATTGTGGGTTGAAAACCATATGTGCTCACTAGACTCCCAAGTCTAACTCACTCAGTTTCTTTGTATCACATGTAACGATACAAAGGTATATGGATGATGATGTTTGGATCTGATGAGAGATTTGAGAAGATGTAGGCCATTAGTATAATAAGATGTTGTAAGGTCTGTAATGACTATGTTTATGCTTATGTTTCTTTTATCAGTTATGACATCCCAAGTTTTTAATAATCAATAAAAAATATTTATTCGGAAATACTTTTTATGGGACAAATTCCGCATTTGTAAAGAATATTTTGTTTTAAAATAAGCATAAAAAAGTCTTTTCGAGTCGTTAAAAAGGGATGTCATATATGACAGCGAATAGAACACGAGATATAATATATACATGTATAATACTACACAATATGATACTACAAGATGAGGGGACTGCGATACCTCTTGTTCATCAGCCAGATCCACTAAACATTGTGGTCGTTGACCCAGAAGTATTACACGAATTGCGAAGTGCAGAAATCCACCACCAGATTTGATCTGATCTTTGTAATTTTATTGAGCACGCCTACATTCCATCTCTAGATCATTAGTAAAATTTAATTGTCATTTTTTAATTCTTAATTTTGTTGTTCTTTTTTTTTATTATTTTTTTCATTATCGTTTTTTATTTTATTGTGTATTTTTTATTTGTAGCAATGTGTTTTTTTTAATTTATCGTGTATTTTGTTTTATTAGTAGTAGTGTGTTTTAATTAAAAAAAATATTATGTTTTATTTAATTATGTATTTTCTCAATTAATTAAATTAAAAATAGTAATGTGGCAGTGAGTTGAATGAGTTCGAAAATATATTGTTCCCATGTGTATGGGTTAGGAAAGATGGAAAAAAAATAAAGACAAAAAACTAATGTGGAGCTGATGTGATGTAGGTTGAGTTGTTCACTTATTGGATACAAGTGAATTTTCCAATTGAACAATTTAGATTGGACTATTTGGTTCATATATTTGATTTATTGGACTGATTTTCAACAAAACCAAATTATTATTTTGTATTTCGGATTGGTTTTGGTTTATACAATAAGAACCGAATACCAATTTATTATTTATTTAACTTTAATATATATCCTTAATTATTTATTAATTTTGTAATTATTTTTCAAATAGATTCAAAAAGTTTCACCAAATACAAATATCTTAATATACATTTTCTTTCAAAAGTTGTTACCTATAAAATTAACTATAATATCGTTTTTTAATAGTTGTTTATAAATTTTAAACCTCAACTAAATAATTTATTTTTATTTCTTCTATAAAGTTAATATTTTAGTTCTATGTGGTTTTAAAATGTTTCGGGTTTTGAAAATCGAATTATAAAAACCGATCCGACCAAATTTTAGTTTGGTTGGATCGGATCGGGTTTAAAGTTAGTTTTGACTATTCGAATCAATATTTTGAAAACCAAAATCAAATTGGATTCACTTGATTGGATCGGATCAAACCGTTTCATCCAAACGAACATCCCTATACATGGGTTGAACGGGTTGAAATGGTTCCTCTCATTCCTCCCTTAGGCCTTCTGGTATGGAAGTTGAGGTGGAAGGGGGTTTCCACCGGTTAACACCGCCCCAAAACCTATTGGTTGTCTTGTGGTGTTTGAGACTCTCTCTCTCTCTCTCTCTCTCTCTCTCTCTCTCTCTCTCTCTCTCTCTCCATGTTTACTAGTGAACACCACCCTCAAAACTAGTAAACATGTGATGGACTACTATTTTAATCACGTGACATGGTTCACTAGTGATGATACGAGATAGCCTTAAGGCACAATGCAGCTATGCATTTCAACTAATATGTAAAATGATTATTTAAAACAAAACTAGAAATACGACAATGACACATAAAATGAAGTTTCATATGTTTACCATATAAATAAATAAAAAATATTTTTATTGTTTATGAATAGGATAAAAGGATGGGGTTAATTTTTCCCAAGAAGAAAGGTCTGGTTTCGCTTTTCCATAAGCGGACAACTCATGGAAATGTGTGACAAAACGTCATGCGTTTTCCCAAAATGCCGCAATGCCACCATGCATTCCCACAAACTAAAAATTAAATACTTTCACAGTTTCACTTTCACTTTGCTTTCCAAATGACCAAAAGAAGAAAAATATATCATTCGTTAAAATTTATTTTAGGTTCATATTAGGCCTTCTTCCACTATTAACCATTATCATCATCGTACACAGCCATTTTAAATTTTCTTTATTATTATTTTAGGTTCATATATTCATTATTATTCATTATTACCAACTCCAACCACAAAACACTAAAAAATAATACTAAAATGGTTATTTTTTGACACTAAAATATAGGTCTCATTCAAATCACACACTGATAGTTTATGTTAAAAACATATTTTAATAATAATATAACAAAATATTAATTTTCTTAATATTATATGATTTTATTAATAATTTCTAAATTATTATCTTTGTTTATTTGTTAATTATTTTTGTAATATTTTTAAAGTTTGAATTTTAAATATATTTTTAAATTTATTACAATAAAATTATATTGTCTTTATTATTTTATTTCTATAATATGATTAATATCATATTATTAATAATCATAAAATATAATACATAATATTTTTTATTGACTGAGTGAGAATAAATAATTATCGATAGCTATGATAATTATGATAGCTTTAAAATCAATATGTACACTAAGATAATAATATAAATACAAAAGTGGATGTAATGTTGGTTCGAAGGTCCGATATATATAATATCGAACCTTCGAAAATAACGATGCATTTGGAGGTTGATTGGACTGGTTTTTGCCGTTTTTCCACTATTTTGAAGGTCGGTTGGAGTCACTCTTACACGTCATCTTTTTTAATAAAAAATAATATAATATAATAAAAATGCTAGATATCTTTTCTAACTTAGTTTTTCAAAAGACAAAACTACATATATTGTCTCTATGGTTTATCAAAAGTCATAAACCTATTTCATGCTAATTTTTTTAACCAACATAGTCCATGTGGTTTCTACAACTTGCATGGTTGATCCTAATCCATGTAAAAACACTACTTTACTCTTATTATTTTCTTTTATCTTTATTTTTATTTAAATACAATTTACGAAAAAGAAAAAAGAAATATAAAAAAACCCATCTCATCCTACCCCTACCCGATACCCCCACCCTAATCCTTTCTCCTTCGTTTCTTTCGATTTCAAAATCTAAGGCATGTCCATATAGGGGACGAGACCCAACACTCCTTCACCCTCTTAGGAGAGCCTCTTTCACCCATCCTAAATATTGCCAACATCACCATTAGGTTATCACCTTCACACCACTAAGACTACCACCATCTCTAATCAATATTATATGTAGCGTCAATAGATGGCACACCATTACAGACCCGTTATCCATCATCACTATTCTTCACCTTACCACCATCTTCACAACCACCACACCACCTACACACCACTGCCAACCCTACACAACCCACCATCTTCACACCTCCAAATATCAAAGGAAGAAGACCTTTTGGTTATTTATTACTCTAGATAGACACTACTATGATATAATCGAAAACCCTCCCTCCACCAGTACGATTGATTTCATTCGCTACCTAAAACGATTACAAGTTTATATCAAAAATAAAACGAAAAATTAGAATGGACTAAACTTGTGACATTTGATAAATCATAGGGGCCATATATTTATTGTCTTAAAAAATACATTGATTAAACAAACCGAGAATTAATAAACAAAAGACAAGAATTAATAAAATAGACAAAAAAAAATAACATAAAAATCCCAAACATTGAAAAAAAACTAATCCTTATTCTTATATCTTTGCTCGGATGGATTCTTTCGGCGCAAGAAATAACTCTATATCTTTGCCCTCGTATTCATTGGTTTTCATTTTCAATATCTTTAAGCCGGTTTTTGGTTGTAATGATGTTTTTGCGTCGACCATTTTTTGTTTCAGCCGACTCATCATTGTGGCCTTACTCTCATGTAGTTTGGCATATCGATCAATTTTTTCTTCAAATGATAGATAGCGCGCCATAACTTGAATTTTTTGAACCCGAGCCAGAAGCCGCTTTCTTTGCTTTATTTATTCCTATCGGCCGACAAAGAAGTTGTTCATCTACAACATCCACCAGCTTATCATTGATGTCGATGTGTGTCCGACCATCCGATTGTTATGAACTTCCAACGATATTTCTTGAACACTTCGAATTGGAATAAGCCCTTTCTGTCATATGTTTCCATTTTTGAGCATCATTCAGCTTTATCCAAGGTTTGAGGTAGGTAAAAGGTTTGCGGCTTACTGTTGTTT
The DNA here is from genome assembly GCF_052849685.1 of Lactuca virosa. Lineage (NCBI taxonomy): Eukaryota > Viridiplantae > Streptophyta > Magnoliopsida > Asterales > Asteraceae > Lactuca > Lactuca virosa. The sequence goes on along the minus strand of NC_136430.1, from coordinate 372,969,061 downwards.
TTTCATATTCTTCCATGGCCACTCTAAGCACATCAAACTCGTTTAACCCGTTTTGTGTCAGTTGGTAAGATTGTTGAAAATTTTGTCGAATTCAGTACATTGCAACATCAAATCATGCCACTTCGAACTAATTTGGCCGGAACTTTGGCTTTCGTTTCCCATTAAACCATAGAAAACAGTTCAAACTTTTTCCAAAAAACAACTAGACGTTTGAGAATTTGTAATTATCAGTCTTGAGAAGCCGAAACCCACGCTTGTGAAAAAAAAAATTCTTCCTCTTTTTTCCAAACAACCCTTTCACTTTGAGTGGTTTTAGCGGGTTTTTGTCCTTTCTTATTTTTTGGTTGGGATTGTTCTTGTAACATCTAAATTTCCAAACCAAAATTTTCAATTTTAAATCCATAATAAAACAGTTTTCATAAAATTCATCCCAAGAAAAGTCATAATGTCAAATACAATCCCACATCAAAATATCAGAGTGTCCCAAAAATATCCAGAACAAAATCTCTCGACGAATGTGTACAATCAAACCTTCACTTTCCGCGATCCTTAGAAGTACCTGAAACGCATTTAATCAACAACCGTAAGCATAAAGCTTAGTGAGTTCCCCAAAATATCAAATACAACACAACACATAAAACAACTATGGGTTATCAGCAACCCTCGAGACTACCCGAAGTCTTAGTGGGCAAACAACATGCCCTATGGGTTATCAGCAACCCTGGAGACTACCCAAAGTCTCAACACATATAAACAACGCAAACACAGTTATAACACTTAGACCAAGTTGGTCGTCACATACATATACAACTATTCTACTACACATGTAAGAATAAGTGAGGAGACTCACCTGACACTGATGACTGATAGAACTCACACCCGAATAGTCGGAACTAGACTCTTCCTAATAAAATACACCAATTAACCTTAATTAATAATTAAGGTATTTCTCACATACTAATAAGACCAATTCAATACTAGTCCACACTCATAGAAAAGACTGATTTGCCCTTACATAACCCCTCACAACCAATCTAAGGCACAAGTGGTCAAACTCAACGAAAGTCAACAGAAGTCGACCCTCAGCCAGTACGCTTGGCATACTCAACCCTACGTTGGGCGTAGAGGGCAAGTTGGGTCCGTCGGGATCGCATCTGGCTACGCCTCGTACGCTCAGCGTACGTAAGCTGGTCTCAATGGCTACCAGAATAACGTCTTAAACATTAAGACTTTCATCCCAACCTCAGATCTAGCCCTTAAAGAACTTCCTAATCATAAAGTCTCTTACTTTAAGCATTTTCATGGCTACAAGGAGCTAAAACCCAAAAACCCTAACTTTCTACATAATGAAAACCCTATATCTCATGCATGGAAGAAAGGAAATGGCCAAGCTAACATTTTTATGACTTTTAACATCTTAGAATGTATGAAAGGATGACTTAATAGCTCTGGAGTACTCCATACTCACAAAGATCAAAGCTTTGGGACAAAAAGTACCAAAATGCAAAGCTAAGCAAGATCAAACTAAATAAGCTCTAAGATTTGAACTTTATACATTAAAAAGGTGCACAAAGAGATGAAGTTTCTGGATCTACAAGCTAGAATGCACCACCTCCACATGAAAGATCTTCATTCTAACAACAAACACACAAGAATCACTTTCCAAGCTTCAAAACTCTAATACACAAGCTAGGGTTCGATTTTAGGGTTTGGGAATATGGAGGTTGGTCGTGAGAAGGTCCAAGAGGGTTTATGTTGCTTAAATAGTGGTCACACCAAAAGGATTAGGGTTTGGAAACAACACGAGTACGCTCGGTGTATGCCTATGTACGACCATCGTACTCACATTTTGACCCGTCCTAAAAGTTGGTTGACTTACGCCCGACATACCCCTAGTACGCCCAGCGTAAGGACCTGATATGCAAATTTAAAAGAAACACAAGGGTTGAAATGAAAAATATCTGGCAACGGGTGTTACAAATCTCTCTCACTAGAATCAGACTTCGCCCTCGAAGTCAGCCTCGGCGAACAAATCTGCATAATGCTCACGTATCTAGTCCTCGGGCTCCTAAGTCCACTCAGAGCCTCTCCGATGTTGCCACTGAACTTTAACCAAGTTCACTACCTTGTTCCTCAAGGTTTTTTACTTCCTGTTCCAAAATCGCTACCGAACTCTCAATGTAATTCAGGCGACCATCGACTTGTATGTCCTCCAAAGGAACTACAACTGTCTCATCTGCTATTCACTTCCTCAACTGGGAAACATGGAAGATATCATGAATCTGAATCAAATCCTCAGGGAGCTCCAACCGGTAAGTCACCTTGCCCACACGGGCTGACACTCTGAAAGGGCCAATAAACCTGGGGCCCAGCTTGCCCTGCTTCCTGAATTGAACAACACCCTTCCATGCAGATACTTTCAAGAGTACTGATGGTTGTCGAGGCCAACAAAATAAATAACTCTAAATCTTTTACACTAAAATAGTGTATAGTTGTAAAGGGGTCGAATCCACGGAGATTGGTTCAATTTGTTACTCAATGAAAAAAAATTTGTAAAAATACTTGTTAAATAACAATAAAAATAAAAATGGGGGGTTTTGGTCTTTTGAAATATTTGAAATAAACTAGGATTAAACTAAGATTTAAATAGACAATTTCAACAAAAACAAGAGTTTGATGCAAATTCAATAAGGGAAAGATGGTTAACTTAAGGTTTCCTCACTTTGACTTTTGATGAACATATCTTTAGAATCCAATGGTGCAATACTTGTTTTAAATCTCTAATTTGGATATAATAATCCAAGAAGCTTGAGATTACCTAGACTTTTCTTAATTGTTAAAATGGTTAGAGAAGCTCATAACAATTTTCTTAGTCAAAGTCACAATTTCCATTAAGCATGTAATTAATGAAAGTCAACTAGCATTATGAATCAAAAAGTCACCAAATCCAAGAGGAGTCAAATGCTTTCACTACCATGTTGGAGAAAATGTTTTTATGATTGTGTGAAGTAAAACTAACACAAAAATCACTTGTTGCTTGCTAATTTGAAGATATTTTACTTAATCAAGAAATTAGCCAACTAATCACCACAAACACATTTAAACTCATGAATAAAAACATATAAGTAGTGATAAGATGTTAAAACACAAAACATTCTCATAAAGATTCAAACACAAGTTCATGGAGTCTTCAACATTCAACCAAAAAGCCAAAGGATTTCACCAAATTCAACCAAAATTTGTCTAGCCAAGCATGGCTAAACTTAAGAAAACAAAGTTAGTAAAGATTGTACCCAACATTTTACAAGAATCAAGAGATGAAAAGATGATGTTATTGAGGTATTCTTGGCCTTCAAAAATCTTCTAAACTCCAGAGAGAATGTCCCAAAATCGGATGTCCAAGATAAGGCTAAAGTGGCACACCAACCTTCCCAATATAGAGCTCAAAACAAAATCCCAAAAATGTCCATGCAGGAATCCACGCGGGCCACGTGGAAACCTTATGCGGTCCGCGTGAGTGTGACATGCTTTTGGCTTTCTTCAAGTCTTGGGCCTCCACAGCTTAACCATTGGCCCAGTTTGAGCCCGATCAGCTTCTAGCCCATTTTTCTTCAAGTTCTCTTCAATTTGAGCCCAATTTTCCTTCTCCAAATCACTCATAGCTTCCACAAGCACCCGATCATCGATCTCCGCACACTTGAAAATTCTCCCGCACCTTGAAAATTTAAAGTTCAATTCTTCCAAGCCTTCAAGTAATTGACAAGCCCACTCCATGAATCACCTCCATAGCCATCAAGCCCAAAATCCTCGTTGTCCTCCAAGTCCAATCGCCTCCTAAAGATTCCGCTCCCCGCGACTCTCTACCCGACCTCGCCCCAGCAAATAGGAGTCTGATACCTCTTCCCATACAAAATCCCGTCATTTTGTAGATGGTAGGTAATACTGAAATGCAGTCGGGTGCCCAATTCTTCGTGAAACCTCTTCTAAAATATGGAAGTAAAATGAACATCCCAATTGGATACAATAGAAGTCGGCATCCCATGCCGAGCCACCACCTCTCGAATATAAATCTTAGCTAGCTTCACGGCAGAAAAGCTCTCACTTATGGCTAAGAAGTGAGCACTATTTCTCAAACGTTCAACTATCACCCAGATAATATCAAATCCCTTTGCATTCTTTGGAAATTTTGTAATGAAATCCATTGTAATCTACTCCCACTTCCACAGTGGAACCTCCAAAGGCTGTAACTTTCCGTGAGGGCGATAGTGCTCGACCTTGACCTTTCGGAAGGTCAATCATTTCTCTATAAACCAGACTACATCCCTCTTCATACATGGCCACCAATAACTATGCTTCAAGTCAAGATACATCTTGGTAGCCCCCGTATAAATGGAGAATCTCGACTTGTGGTCCTCCTCCATCAACACCCGTCGAGCCCTACCTGCATACGGTACCTAAACGCGTCCATGAAGAGTCAAAAGCCCCCTATTGTCGATATCAAAGGCCGAAACTTGACTGATCACCTGCTCACTTTTCCGATTTTCTTCCTTGATGGCCTCTGATTGCGCTTCTTTGATCGTTTCCAAAACCGGGGTCATCACAGTCATCCTCAAACACACATCCTGAATCGGGGTACTGACTGCCCTCCGAATCAAGGCATTGGTCTTGCCTGGGTGATATAGGATCTCACAGTCATAATCTTTCACTACAGTAGCCTCCTATCTCTCGCTTGAATCTCCCTATCCTCTCTCACATGGTTCTCCAGTTCGATCTCTCTCCTATTGGCATTGGTTTGCAGCTCAGCCAATGTACGATACGAAGTGTTCGCCATGAACTAACGGATATCCCTCCTCAAAATAATCATATACCGACTCACACGTGCCAGCTCAGTCGACACATGCTCAGGGAAAAATAGAGCCCTCTCATTAAACATCTTGGTGATCTCAGTCCCCTTCTCTGTCTTCTGCTTGAGAGACAAGAACTCCTGGACCAATCTCTCTCTCTCTCGACCACTGGTACGAACTCATCTATAAACATCTCAGTAAATCTCTCCCATGTTACTGCAGTACGCTTTGAAAGAGAACAGTCAACCATCACAAATTTCCACCAATCCTTCGCTCCCAAGCGAAGTAGGTTCATCACGAAACGAACCCTCAAATTCTCCGGACAGGAGAAAGTGTAAAAAGACCCTCAACATCATAAATCCATCTCATCGCGGTAATCGGATCCTGGGTCCCATTAAACTCTGGTGGCTTCGTGTTGTTGAATTCCCGGTACCATAACAAATCTCCCCCTGTGGTCTCGCAGCAGCAACGACTGCAGTGGCTGCGGCAGCAGCAGCCTCAGTGATGGCGACGTATCGCTTGTCGAAAGTCTCAATCAGCATGGTCTTAATAGACCCAAACATCTCCGATATAGCCCCTCTGATTTTTGCAGCCAGCTCGACGGCAACGATCCTACAGATCTCCACATCACTGCCACTCGACCTATCGGGGTCGCTAGAGCCTAAACCTCGAGTAACCACCATACTGAAACACATAAGAAAATCATCAGCTTTCGGCCTAAAGTTCTTCCTTGGGCCGCATACGAATCCAATGCTTTCAGTAGTACGAATCCAATACTACCTTCCACACCAACCCGTATTTATCTCAAGTTGTCCTCTCCTAAGTAACAAGAACTATATTCCTCAAGAGCATTTATACACCCGCCCTGCCGGTTTCTCAGAACCACTAGTAAACATCTAGGTACTCATTCTAAACTGTTCCCCAGCACCGTTCCACCTCACAAGACCTCCAATATCCTCGCCATTTGCTTCGCGCATGCCAATCGTACACAGTACAGGACTCGATAGGCAGTCGAATAAATGATTCCACCTCAAGTCCACAACTAAAAAAGGAACAGGAAGAAAGGCTAAATTAAATATTCTAAGGCTATAAAACCCTAACTATGTATAATTATACGACATACACTAAGCAATTAGCAATAATAGATTCAATCTTATGAAAGCAAACTCCTAGGCTAAAGGCATCACAATTCATGCAATCACTATCACACTTCCCTATTGGATCCTTAGGCTATCACTAACATGCAGTTCTATCAGTTTATAATACATCAGCTCTACACCACTCATAAAAATAATAGAGATATTTTGGGAAACTACCTCTCGAGCGCTAGCTGATTGTACACAATGCTTCACCGGGTTTCCTCTATTGGAATTCTTTATTTCTTTTTGTAAAGTTTTTATGAAAATCCTCAGATCCTTAGTTTGAGTTTGGAATTCCCCTAGAGTTCATCCAAATCCCTCAAACCAGGGCTCTCGTACCGATTTGTAACATCCAAATTTCCAAACCAAAATTTTCAATTTTAAATCCATAGTAAAACAGTTTTCATAAAATCCATCCCAAGAAAATTCATAATGTCAAATACAATCCTACATCAAAATATCAGAGTGTCCCAAAAATATCCAGAACAAAAAATACTGGCGAATGTGTACAATCAAACCTTCGCTTTCCCGCAATCAGAAGTACCTGAAACATATTTAATCAACAACTGTAAGCACAAAGCTTAGTGAGTTCCCCAAAATATCACATACATCACAACACATAAAACAATTATGAGTTATCAGCAACCCTGGAGACTACCTGAAGTCTCAATGGGCTAACAGCACACCCTGTGGGTTATCAGCAACCCTGGAGACTACCTAAAGTTTCAACACATATAAATAACGCAAACACAGTAATAACACTTAGACCCAGCTGCTCGTAACATACATATACAACTATTCTACTACGCAGGTAAGAATAAGTGAGGAGACTTACCTGACACTGATGAATAATAGAACTCACACACGAACTGCCGGAACTAGACTCCGCCTAATTAAATACACCAATTAACCTTATTTAATAATTAAGGTATTTCTCACACACTAATAAGCCCAATTCAAGACTAGTCCATACTCATACAAAAGACCGATTTTCCCTTATAAAACCCCTCACAATCCATCTAAGGCACAAGTGGTCAAGGTAAATGAAGGTCAACGGAAGTCAACCCTCAGCCAGTACACTCGGCGTACTCAACCCTACGTCGGGCGTAGAGAACAAGTTGGTTCTGTTGGGCTCGCATCTGGCTACGCGGGGCGTAGCCAGGTGTACGTAAGTTGGTCTCAATGGCTACCATAATAACGTCTTAAACATTAAGACTTTCATCTCAACCTCAGATCTAGCCCCTAAAGAATGTCCTAACCCATAAAGTCTCTAACTTTAAGCCTTTGCATGGCTAAAACAAGCTAAAACCTAAAAACCTTAACTTTCTACTTCATTAAAGCCCCATATCTCATGCATGGAAGAAAGGAAATGGCCAAGCTAACATTTCTATGACTTTTGACATCTTAGAATGTCTGAAAGGACGGCTTAATAGCTCTGGAGTACTCCATACTCACAAAGATCAAAGATTTGGGGCAAAAAGAACCAAAATGCAAAGCTAAGCAAGATCTAACTAAATAAGCTCTAAGATTTGAACTTTATACCTTAAAAAGGTGCACAAAGAGATGAATTTTCTGGATCTACAAGCTAGAATGCATCACCTCCACTTGAAAGATCTTCCTTCTAACACCAAACACACAAGAATCATTTTCCAAGCTTCAAAACTCTCATACACAAGCTAGGGTTCTATTTTAGGGTTTGGGGAATATGGAGGCTGGTCATGAGAATGTCCAATAGGATTTATGTTTCTTAAATAATGGTCACACCGAAAGGATTAGGGTTTGGAAACAACACGAGTACGCCCGACGTACGCCTATGTACGCCCGGCGTACTCATATTTTGACTCGTCTGAAAAGTTGGTTGACTTACACCCGACATACCCCTAGTACGCCCAACGTAAGGACTTGATATGTAAACTTAGATGAAACACAAGGGCTGAAATGATAAATACATGGCAACGGGTGCTACAATTCTAGTTGTGTTCGGCTACAAAATTATGTGAATATAATGGTGAAAAATGTTGTTGTGAAGGTTGTCGTGGTGATGGTTGTGGTTGCATTTGGAAATGTTGTTGACATAAATAAAATGGATTTGAATTGCTGTCGATAAAGTGGGAAAGCTTGGTATGATTGGTGAAAAAGTTAAGTTTGTAGGATAGGGAAACCACCTTGGAGCAAGTTCATAAAACTACCTTGAAATGATTTCATATTCGGGTATTGGCATGGAGTTGTATCTAACACAATAACATTATCGGGATTACAATTTCGATTACTTGGTGGGTATTTTGATTTTGATCCATGGTATTTGAATGTTGAAAAAATAATGTGTGTGTATGTAAATAGAGGAAGAGAACAATGGTTTGAAAAATATGATTGTATGGGGTAGTATTTCTATGTGAAAATGTGTTAAAATTAAAATAAATAAAAGAACTATAGCCATTTAACGACTAGTCTGATAGGGTTGTATACATAAAATATAATGTTTTTCACAAAAACTGCAATGAGAGCATTTATAAAATAACTAATTTGTTTTAGACCATTTTAAAATAAAACCATCAAGGATCCAATTACATAGGTTAGAATGATATTAAAACAACAATAAAGTATTTTATAATGACAATCTTTGGAGCCTTTGATCCCACTCGGATTTGGGGAGTTGAAGTAGATGACAAGAACAAGGAGCTTGATCTTCTCTACATGTATCCACCACCAAGAGTAAGGCACAACGACATGCTAGTTCCCTTCTTGTAATAGTAACTTCTTAAGCCTTTAAGTACTTAATTCAAATAAGTACTAGAGGAGAAGCACTTATGAACACCGAATACTTGCAATTAGCTTCAAAGGAGTTAGAGAGGGAAAAGGTAAATAACTCTCGATTTTGGTCTTATTTTCTAAGGGAAATACTGAGTAAAATGAAAGCCTAACACATCCTTTTATACTTACATGCAACACCTAGAGTCCATACTTTCATTTAATGCAAAGTTGTGGTCTCTTGCAACTAAGGTGTGTGTAAGAGGGAGGTTGTGAAAGATCATTATGCCCAAGAGTCATTATAGAATGATATTTGCGAATGACATACAATCCTACAGAATCAAACCTTATCGAAGTTACTACTTATTTATTATTTATTAGAATTTGATTACTAATAAATATAATCAACACTCGTACTTAATTGGAAAAATTATTATTTATGGAAATAATATTTTATAGAGAGAAAAACAACTAGTAAATCATAAATTATGAGTTTATATCTTGTCTACATGTTTTTGGACCTATTGAAGTCCATTTATATAAAGGTATCTTATATAATTAAAGAGTGCACATGCTAGTTTATGAGAAAGAGTGAAATACACACTAACTTCCCATCATTCCTCTTATTGTTGTGGATTTGCAATGGATTGGGGAGTTGGAGTATTGTCTTTCCTCTTCAATCTCATGCTTCTTTCAAGGCCATGATTTGATTTGCTTGGAAGGTATGGTCACTTGGTACTTATGTCTAAGTATATAAAGAAGAGTAAAGACCAAAAACTAGCTAGTTTTTGTTCCTCTTCTTCTCTCTAAAATCCAAGAACACTATGTGTTCTTTCACTCTCCATCTCTTGCAATTTCTTGTGTAGAATAAGGTCCTTATAAGTTTCTTCTCCTTAAGACTAATTTGGTATTAGTTCTTAATGGATTAAGAAGTGCTTAATATAAGTGAAGACTAGCATCTTTTAGTGGTTTACCCTTGCTTGGTGGATACTTGTAGAGGAACCTTCCATTGTGTTCTTGCCATCTTCATCAACTTCCAACCTCCCGATAGGAATCAAAGTCTTCAAAGGTTGGAGTTTTGAATTTTTATATTGTTGTTTTAATCTTTCCATGATTGCAAAATGGTCCTTGGTGGGTATAACATGGTTTTGTTATTATTCAAGTTTTAATGCTTCAGTTGCAATAATCGTATTTTTTATAAATTATTTTTGAATAAAACTCAACAATTGGTATCAGAGCCATTTTTTTGCAAACTTGGTACAATAATTAGATTTTTTTGGTATAATCTTTGTTTTTGGAAAACATGCATGGTTTTGGAAAACAAATTTAAAATGTTTATAGTTGTTATTTTATGAGTAGAAGTTTACAAATATTTTTTTAGTCGGAAAAGTTGTCTTAGAAAAACAAAATGATGTTTTATATATATATATATATACATATATATATATATATATATATATATATATATATATATATATATATATATAATCAAGTTCAACAACGAACTCCTTTTATAAGAGTGAACCAACGAACTGATCTATTAAATCCAAAATCTTACCGGAAAACCACAATAACCTCCTATTTCTACATAAACCAACAACATACACAACAATTACAGTCCATATTCAAAGATTTCTCAACAAATTTGGTCAATTTGCATTGAATGAGAAACAAACAGGAAAAAAACATGCATCAATGAAATGCATGAGATTTTTTTAAATGAAATGCAATACATACACTCATCAAACCATCCAGAGAGACAATGGTCTCTTTTTTTGTTGATTAGCAAAGGCCAGCACACACACACACATTGATTGTATGTGTGCGTCCTGTTTTGGATCGAGCACACAAAAAGAACGCAACCTTATTTTCTTTCTTGTTTTAGGAAGCACTCCTGTAAATCTTATAAAAATTGGGCAATGCGTGAAAAAGACCAATATACCCTTAGTTTCTTGTCTTAGGATAATTTCCCAACAAAATATGTTATTTTTCCCTATTTTTCCAGCCTCGTAACTCGGCCATACGAACTCCGATTTGGATAAAAATTATGTCGTTGGAAAGCTTGTTAGGAGTAACACAAGTTCATTATTATTTTTTTCGTCTAAATATGTCTAGAACGGGGGTTATTCAGCTCTGAACATGGCAAGTCGGAATATTACAACATTTCAAGTGTTTGAACAACCAACTTGAAATGACCATATCTCATTCATTACGTATCCATTTTGTCTTATTCTTTTTCCTGTGTACTCTTTGTTTTATAGACTACAACTTTGATTTATAATATTATTTATATCTAGCTATGAATATCAACTTATTAAACTCCAAAGTTGACATGTTACAGCTGTCAAATTCCAAAATCAGCTTTTCATTAGTTTTTGTCCAACTTTACAACCTAGTAGATTTTTCATATGAAATCCTTTTAAGCTGATTCTTTTTGCTATTGCTTCATTTTCAAGTCTACTACAAGTTACCTTTGTACCCTTTTTCCTTGCCTTTCCTCTAGGGTTGACGTTTATGTTCTCAAAGTTGGCATTTTATCACTTTTACATGGAATTACAAATTTCATATTCTTTTCCACTTTTGCCCTTGAACTTAATCCATTAGACCACAAGCATATAAAACTCATATAACTCGTACAATGGTCATATATTTAATATTATATCCCTTGTTGGTTATGTAATTTAACCAATTTACCCTCTTTGACCATTTTGCCCTTTATTGCTATTTGTCAATTTCCAACTTATTTCGTTTTCTTTCTCACATTTTTTTTAGAACAGCAACACGCCATAAAAAAAAATTAATTTTAATAGGGACAAAACGGTTCCACCTAGTAGGCGTACTACCCATAGGAAGCATCATATCATCAACCCAGTTCCTTGCTGATTTAATAGTAAATATACCCGACGGATCAAGCTCCCAAGACCACTTATCCAATACCTCCCCTATACGAATAGGATTTAAAATCTCCACAAGATCATCAAATTGGGTCAATTCAGCACCTCCTCTAATCCCCCGACGCCAATGGAAATTCCAACCCCCCGAAGCCCAATAATCACTAACCCAAGCATCTTGATTAAGGGCCAAAGCAAAGAGTCTCCTGAACCGCTCCCTAAGAGGAATATCTGAGCACCAAACATCCTTCCAGAACCTCGTTTGATCCCCATACCCCACTACTCTATGCACGAAATTAGAAAGGAATGCAACCATTCTCATGTAGATGATTAATGGATCCTACAATCTTTTGCCAAACACCCCCTCCACTTACTATTCTCGAGTCACCCAAGAAACCACCACCTTCCCCATGACAAAATTTGACAATTTTAACCCAAAGAGCTCCCTTGTCATCAACAAACCACCACTTTCATTTATAAAGAAGGCATAGGTTGAAAGCATCCAATTCCAATTAACCCAATGAATACGATTTTGACCTTCATCAACACCCCCAAAAAACCGAGCCCTCGGGGCCTCTAGATAGTGACAAACAGTCATAAGAAGATGAAACAGAAAGAAAAAGTAAATACCTAAACTCCCTAGAACCGATTTAATAAGGGTCAAACGACCTCCAATGGACAACAACTTGACCATCCAAGAAGATAACCTCTTCTTAAAACGGTTGATGATAATCTGCCAACCTTTAAGTCGAACCATAGATTCTCCAACCAGGATACCAACATAAACAAAGGGAAGAGTTCCAGCCGAACACCCGGTAAACGAGGCTAAGCTAGCAATCTCCACCGGGTTAACCCCTACCCCATAAAGATTTGATTTAGTAAGATTGAGATTAAGGCCTGACACCAAATAAAAACACCTTAGAATACGAATCAAATTCTGAATATTAGAAGCAACCCACTCCCCTAGGAAAATCACATATTCTGCATAAAATAAATGAGATATGAGGACCTCATCAGAACCCATCGGGGCACCCCGGAACACCGCTTCAGCAACTACATCCTCTAAGGCAATATGAAGCCCTTCCATAGCTATAATGAATAAAAAGGAGAAAGGGGATCTCCTTGTCTGAGACCTCTGAAATATTGAAACTCATCAGTAGGGCTCCCATTAATCAACACCGAAAATCTAGCATTAGAGCACATGCCACGAATCCAGGCTCTCCATTTCTCACCAAAACCGAGAAACCCCATGACCTTATCCAAATACGACTAGCTCACAGAATCATAAGCTTTTTCAAAATCGACTTTAACCACATCATCAAAACCCTCCAAAGAAAACCAAGAATTGAAGAATTTAAAAGAAGAAGGCCCAAAGTCAACCGTATTCGAATGAAGCAAAATAGGGCAATGATCCGACCATTTCCTATCCAACACCGAGACCTAAAGATGATCAAAACAATCAGAAACCGCATCCGAGACCAAGAACCGATCAAGCTTGCTAAGTTTAGCACCTATGGCATCAACTCTAGTAAACTGCTTTCCAACCATCGGCACATCTATAAGACCAGCATCTTCAATGAACTCATTAAAATACTGGGCAGAAGTAGAGCAAAAAACAGAACCAAACCTTTCACCCGCCTCCATGACAACATTGAAATCACCAAAACAGACATAGTTTCCCCTTTTCCTTCTCATGAAAGTCGAGAGATACCCCCAAAGATGTTGCTTTCCCATTAAATCTTGAGGAGCATAAATATTTACCATAAAACAGTTAATATTAAACGGAATCCACGAGCCTCCCACAATAACCATATTACTAGTACAAGTAACACTACTTTTAGTAAACACATTCGGGTCCCACACAGATAGAATACCACCCGATCGACCCCGAGCACTACTACTATCAAAATCGAAAATCTATAAGTACCCCACATACTTCGGATCTTGAAAAGATCAACTTGCGTCATTCTCGTTTCTTGCAAACCCAAAAAAGAAACTCCAAACTGTAAACAAAGCGCCTTAACCCAACTTCTTTTTAAAAAAGAACGGGCACCACATATATTCAAAGAAAGGCACTTCATTGATCCACATATACCACACCAATACTAGATAAAATCTTTTTAACTCGTTCCTTATTAGAATCCATATCATACCCGAGAAGGCCTCTCATTTCAAAATATTATTTCAACACATCTTCTATATCATCAACTACTGTCAATACTTTCTTTTTAAGAATCTTAGAATATCCGTGAGAAGTAGAAGATTGATCTCGTCTATAACCGGAAGGTTGTGATGATGATTCGGATGCCCCCTACCCCTCCATATTAGCCACCAAATAGGGAGAATCACCCTGCAACTCACACTCAGTCACCGTAACCGGAGAAGGCACAACCGAATTACTTTGGTTTTCGGCGACACCTCTCTTGACAACAACATTTGGCGGAGAAAGCCCCCCATCCACAACTCCATTACCTTTTGTTTTATTATTAGTTTGAAAAAATATTCCTTTTCTATCAACAAACCCAACTCCTCTAACACTGTTAATAGGTGTATTATCCATGCTAAAAGAATTCTCTTGTCCCTCATCAACCCTATCACCATTCTCTACATCAATAATATCATTCACATCATCATCAAAAAAGGCATCCTCTTCCTCTCCCCCTGACATGTCCGGAATATCTTACCCTATTTCTCCCTCCTCCATAATATTTGGTTCCCAATTTGAGATTTCACGCACCACCACCCCATATTCAACGCCTTGAGCAACCACTTTAATCATATCATGAATCAAAGAAGGTTTACAAGTCTTAATACACACATGTTTAACCGCCAAAGGAGCATCCCCATCCTTTTCAATAAAACAAACCTCACCCCATATAGAAGCTAACTTTTTAACCGGAACATCATTCCAAGCACAACATGGTAAACCCACCAACTCTAACCAAATAACACGCTCTTTAACAACAAACCCATTAACAACCGGTCTAAAAACTGAGAAATAAGCCTTAATCGCCTCAGATTTCTTAAACCGCATGCAAGCAACGTCTGATACAAAAGAAATATAGACCCAATCACTTAATTACAATTTCCGGAAAACCTTCTTCTTTCAAGAGAATACACAACTTTGGAATCAATCTAATGTCTCGTAGCTTGCCAAAAACATATGCTTTCAATGACAACAGATTATCAATCTCCTTTCCCTGTAAAATACACACAGGAACTGAGCCTTTATTGGTTTTCATAGCCCCCTGACCCTTTAGTAGATTTGCATAAGAACTAGTATGTGCATCAGCATGCACATTTGACTTAATCACATGCTCAACAGAATTATGAGAAGCAACCTGCCCCTTTTTATTCAAGACTACCTTATTACTAGTATCTCGACTAAACCGAGTCACAGAAGCAAATAAATGATATGATCCCATCCAAATCTCTCTAAGTTTTCGTTCCAACAATAGATCATCTTTAACTTTAAGAAAACGAACAAAAGCGAATCTCTTACCAAGTTTTGATAATTTCCGAGCAACATAAACATCAACCACCTTCCCAACCTTATCACAGACCTCCCATAACGACTTGACATTTGGGTCTGGAGGGAAATTGGTCACAAAGAATGGCATAAAAACAATATCAATCATTCTCTGATTCATTGAAGATGGGTGCGACCATAACCCTGTTCATTACCGACCATCAAGAATAGCAAGAAAATCAGAAGAAAACGAGAAGAAGACGATGGTGTTTGGTCCCGCCGGAGACGACGACGAAGGCGTCCGATCATATACTGAATGAAATGATAACTACGTTGAATTACTCATGGAACTTAAATATAGTTATTCATATGCATATGCATATAGTTATTCATATGCATATGTATCGAGCCTGCGAAAAGGAAGAAACTGGATGAAATAATAACTACGTTGAATTACTCATGGAACTTAAATCTACAAAGAGAGTTTTCCAATTAACGGGAAAACTCGATCTGTGAATACTAAAAACGAATATAAAAAAAACAATACATCTATCAAATGCATCAGTCTTTTCCTTCTTGTCAAAATTACAAACAACATAATTCATCTAATCACGTAATGGATTCTGATTTTGAAGCTAACTGTGAAACAAATAGAAAAAAAAAAGCAATGCATCAATCAAATGCATAAGAGTTTTTTTAAAAATTTAATCTAAATGAATAAGTTTTTGGTCTCTATAATCGAACAATGATGAAGTAATTAGTTTGTTGGTTCTTTCCTTTAATTGAGAGGAATATAAAAAATTCTTCAAAAAAACAATCGATTTCAATGTATGATTTTGCATCAATACATCTTGGTTTTTTTTCTCTCTCTCTCTTTCTATATATATATATATATATATATATATATATATATATATATATATATATATAGTGGCGAGGCTACACTATCTTAAGGTGGGTCCTTTGACCCACCTAATTTTTCAAGATTTACAAAAAAATTCTATACCCAAAAAATTAGGACCTACCTAAAAAAATTTAAAGGGCTTACCTTGTGTTGGAAACAAAATATGTTAGTTAAAAGAAAAAAATATATTTAAAAAAAAATAAATACATATATTTACCATCTATAGTTAAGTCAAAAAATGAAATATGTGAGAGATAATGTCTTATAAATAAGAAGACGTGAACAAAAAATTTAAGTACCTTTATGTTTCACATCTATATTAGCTAATAAGTTAAAAAACGGTTAGGTGATGCGCCTTTTTATTATAAAATAGTTTCTGAAAGTGTTTTCAAAAAATTTAATACATATATTTAACAAAACTTGTTTTTTGAAATGTCCAGTTGGTCCGTTCAACCAATGTTATTGGAAAATCAGCCGGTTCCACCTTGTTTGCTAACAAGCGGTTTTTTGAGATTAAAAACGGTAACATGAACGGTTGTTTGTTCAACCAGTTGAACCGCCGGTGTGATCCGATTTTCAAACTCACGCTTTGGTTTGGTTGAACTTGCTTAGTGAATTAGATGAATTTAAATTCTAGACTCGCCAATATATATATATATATATATATATATATATATATATATATATATATATATATATATATATATATATATATATATATATATATATATATATATGATTTTGCTTTCATTTGAAATAAACATAAGTAAGATAATAATTACCCTATTAACTTTCAAGTTAGAAAATATAAACAAATGTTTGAAAATTTTATGAATCGAGAACTACAACAAAAACTATTTCCTTAAATAAATTTGAACCGAAAATTAAATTAAACACACATTGACAAAAATATCAAAATTTTAACAAAAAGTTGCTATAAAACGCATGTGATGGTGCCAAATGAAAACAAACGAAAGTAATGAAATGGGAATTGTGACAAAAGAGAAATATTTGCGCCCTGTTTTTTAAGAAGGAAACAAATATCTTGTGAGCTTCTTCGACCTCTTTCCCCAACTATCCCCTCCATTTCAGATACGGAGATATAGTGTTGAGAGAAATTAATTTTTTTTTTCATCTTTTTTTTTCTTATTTATATTTCTATTTATTATATTAAGGCAAGTATTAAAATCAAAAGAGAAAATTAATAGAAAGAATTAGTAGTATCAACATGTCACAATTTTATATGAGTAGGAGGATAAAAAATATAAAAAAAAAAATTTAATTTTTCATAATGTTATTATAATTAATAAATATAAAATTATAGAGAGAATTAGTAGTATCAATCTTTATTTTTAGAAGGTAGACTTAGGGTTTGCCTTGTTGTTGGTTGTGATCGATGCGGCGTTGTGCGAGGTTTTAGTCAGCATTGTGATTCAGGTGAGTCTCCTCATCGTATTCGGGGGTCGAAGACACCAATGTCAGCCCATTGGTTTATGTTATGTAGGAAGACCAGGAGTGGCCCCTGACATTTGTATGAAAGATCTGGATACGGCCCCCGACAATTTATATGCAAGACCAGGGTTTTGACTTTGCCAGTTATATGTAGTATGCTAGTTGTCTTTATGATACTTACATGGAAGACCAGGGGTGGCTCATGGCACTTATCTGTAGGACTCAGGGTTTTGCCCCCCAGCCTGGCAAGGAAAGATCATTATACGGCTCATGGCATAATGACCATACTATGGTTGGGACATAACAATCTTTAGTGTATGTATGGTATGTGGTATTTTGGGGAACTCACTAAATTTTGTATTTACGGTTTTATGTTTATGGTTTCAAGTACTTTTGGTACGAAAGGAAAGGGCCCGTCGTGACTAGGGGTGGGAATTATTTGGTCCGGAACCAAAAAACCCGAAAATCAAATCAAACTGAAATCGATTTCAGACCGAACCATATTCAAATTCGGTTTTTGGTTTGGTTTGAGACCAAACCAAATTGTAAATTTGGTTTATGGTTCGAGTTTTGGTCTCATGAAGTTTAAACCAAACCGAACCGAAAAACCAAATTTCATAAGTCAATTAATTCAAATATATATTTTATATTTTATATTAAATAAAAGTATTAATTATAAAGTAAAAATCATTATAACATATTTACTCTTTGGAACATTTTGTATGAAAATTTAGATTTTTCTGGTTTGCAACTTTACTTTTCTATGTTAAAAACATTTTAATTTATGTTTGAAATTTTTTTAAGTTAATATTTGGTTTCCTTGGTTTTCAAACCGAACCAAACCGAATCAGAATTCGGTTTTCGGTTTGGTCTAGAAAATTTGAATTCGATTTGGTTCGGTTTTCGAATTGGACTAAAAAAAATTTCAAACCGAGGAAACTGATTCGAGGAAACCGAAAAACCAAACAACCGAACCGATTCCCACCCTAGTCGTGACTGCACCAGAGTTTTCCACCAGAGTTTTCCACATTGACAATTTATGATATTTACTTTGATGTTTAAATAATATATTCACTTTGATCGGTTTTGGAACAACTCGTTTGTATGGTTTATTATTTTAAAAATGAAAATTTTACTACGAATTTTTGGGACGTTACAAGTTGGTATCAGAGCCTTGGTTTGAGGGATTTGTGCACACTCTCAAGTATGAATGAACTCAAAATGAGGAATTGATAATCTTTTGAAAGAAAATAAGTTTCTAAAAAGAGTTTTTTTATAAATAAAAAAGGGGTGTGATGCATGCAATCAGCCGAGCTTAAGTATGTGATTCCCAGAATACCCATACATGTTGATGTATTATATGATATGAATGCTTGCATGCTAGGATATGGCTAAGGATACTTTCAGGAATTGCACGATAGATTGGCCTGATATGCGATGCCTTGTAGCCTAGGAGTAATTGGATGTTATTTTAGGTTTGGAATCTATATTGGTAGAAGTGATTGCTAGGTGTATGCTTTAAAAATTGTATATAAATAGGATCATATATCCTAGAATGACTGATTTAGCCTTATTTCTTGTTCCTCGTCTACATGAATTCTGTTTGCTTTGTGCTTTGTGCTTTGTGCTTTTTGGGATTCTTGTTTATGTGAGTTAACCATTAAATGAATATGTTAAGTTACATGCTACAAAGGTTGAATTATCTCAAAGTGATGGGTTTGGCCCTATTGCGCAACTCTTGTCTGAGTCCAACCGTTGTAGAGTTGATCCTGTTAGTCGAAGGACTATGTAAGCTTTGTTGCATGTAATGGTATTCATGAAGTGGTTAACGAACATAAGTGAGAGACCTTTCGCAACTGATGGAAGGGTGAAGTCAGAAACCTAGGAGAGCCTAGGAAGTGTTTTAGTGGGTATGGATGCACTGTTTAGTGGTTATTTGGAATACCAGTATGAGAAGGTGACTTAGAAGATTCAGGATAATTCTTGAGGAAAGTATGGATATGTGTGGAAGGTAGTATGGGCCCGTACTACCGAAAGCACAGGATCCATACTTGAATCAAAGAGGGTCATGAAGATTATAGGAAGCCTGTAGGATGAGAAATTTTATGGGCATGATCTGATTCTTGTATGGTTGCTTTTCAGAATGGTGATGATCACATGTGGAGGAGGTTCAGGTTATTGTTCGGGTTCAGGTGTTGGTACTGAGCCGATTGATGAGCAGATACTGAAGTTCATCTCGTCAGAGATCACCTGCGGTATTTTGGAGTAGACTCGTGTGATCTTCGGTTCGGTCAAGGAGGAGATTATGGAGATTTTGGATGATCGTCTGGGCATGTTCTGCACCAAGATTTTAGCTATGATGGGGGTTCGCACTCTTTCGTTCCGTGAGTTCCGTGCTTGTGGAGCTCCTGAGTTCTTTAGGGAGAAGGACCCCATTGCTAGTAGGAGGTGGTTAGTGGATATGGTGAACGCTTTCCGGATGAGCTTTTGCCCCGAGGAGTCGAACGTCGGATTTGCTTCTTGTCTTTTGAAGGATAGAGCATGAGATTGGTGGGAGGAGGTAGATTTATCTTTGGGAGGCGAGGCCATTGAGACGATGACTTGGGATGAGTTTGTGACCCGATTTAGGGTGGAGTTTGCACCAGCTATCGAGGTACAACAGTTGGAGAGGGAGTTTCAGGACCTTCAACAGACGACTGAGACTGTGGTGGGGATGTTGGATTAATGTCTAAGTCCATAACTATAATTGGTAAGACTTGACCCGACCCGGCATGGTCCATTTGGGTTGCATGGCATCATGCATTTGGATAGACTATAATGAGAGAAATAACACTTAAGGTTGGTTAATATATTATAAGTTCTAATATATTAATAAGGTTATTTAATTAGTATTGATTAAGAATTAATTTGGAATTAATTAAGTGATCAAAAGGAGACTAATTAAATATATGGGTTGATTGTGTAAATCATTCATTCTTATATATGTGGGCTTGTGATCCAAGATTCCTTATGTTGGACTAAGTCCATGGGGTGACCCATGGATACTCCATGGAGGTTAAAATCCATGGAGCATAAGGAATGGGTAAAGTTATGAGTTACATGGTGTAACCCTAATAGCCACCATATAAAAGAATCCCATGGCTCAAGAAATCGTGCACTAATGTGTGAGTGTGAGGGCTAGACGATTTCAAGGAGTGTTCAAGTTTCTCTCAAGTTATTCCAAGTGTATTTGGTGTTGTGTTAACCATTTGAGGTGTCACACTTGGGGCACTAGGCACTCAAGCTTCATGAAGACATTCTACATCAAAGAGGTATGTATTCTATCTTGTTATATTTATTATTTTGTATGCTAGATTGGGATAATACCTTGGATGTTCATAATTGTATGTATAATAGAGAAAACATAGATCCAAGGTATTTAGGGTTGCATGTACACTTAGGAGTGTTAGAATGCTCATAACCCAACAGTGGTATCAGAGCCTAGGCTTGTTTTCTTGTTATACTTGCAAAAGTAGCTGAAAAATCGAGTTGGATGCATATATTCGATTGTTTTGGCTGGAATTGGACTAGGAACATTACCCTAAGATGTTTTTGGACTTATAAACTTGTTTTTGATGTGGTAATGTTCATGCTAATCCAATTTCTAAGATAATTGTCATAATTTCAAGATTTGTATTAGTTTGTATGTTCATGCTAATTTCTTGAAGATTGATGATTTGAATTATCTTGTTCTTATGAGGTTCTTAGATTAATAGAAAAGTTGTGTGAAATAGTTGTTTTCAATCCAATTTAATCTAAGAGTTGATTCCAAAGTGTGATTTTGTAACTTGTCCTCAAGTTATATGAAAAGTCACATTTAAGAATCATAAAACTCATAAAAGTTGGCAAAGGTTACAAAATGAAGAGTCTAGTTCTAATTAAATGGTTTTATGACTCCATAACTTGTCCTCAAGTTATGGAGGTTCAAGAGTCTCTTCATTAAATTAAAAAAAAAGTGTAACCTTAATTAGTTCCATAAGTTACAATTAAAAAAAGTTATTTTTTTTATTAATTAGTTTAAAGTCTTCCATAACTTGTCCTCAAGTTATGGAACTTGAAGAGTTTTTTTTTTAATTAAAACTACTTTAAACTCATAAGTTATGGAATTAATTAGTTTTGAATAGTTTCAAAACTTGCCCTCAAGTTTTGGAATTTGAAAAGTTTTCACTTATGAATACTTTAATTCCAAGTTAGCCCTTAGAATTTTAAAAAGTTAAAATTCAACCCTTATACTTTATAATATTATAAGTTAATAATATTTATATATATGTATAAGAGTAAAGTCAGTCTTACCGTTAGTAGGCCTCATTCACGAAGTCGGTCTATAAGAGGGGTATAAGGTTACTGCCTATAAAATGGCAGTTTAATGGGTGTCCACTCTCACCCACCGCTTCCTTGACTGGTGGAGGATCGTTAGCCGAACGGGTAGGACAAGGACTATAATTCTCCTTTCATTAAAAGTATTAATGATAAATACTAAGTAACTAAACTCTTATTAATACCCAATCTTAGTTACTTAGGAAAATGTGAATTTGGTGCTAACCCATGAAATTACACTTTGCACTTTGCTTAAGTCATTAGTGGAGCGTGTGTGGTTAACCGGCACACTAACCTAGACTTAACAAGGTAGGCAAAGGGTAACTTAATATTTATCATAGTATCGGTGGAGCGTGTGTGGTTAACCGGCACATTGATTAAGGGGTAAATATTAAGGGTACCAAGTATATTTGCATGGTTATTCACACCTTGTTTTATGATCCTCAGCATCCCAGTCACAAAACCTGAAGGGCACACTCGAGATTGAAACATGCCTTTGAACAGTACAATGAATCTCAAAGATCTAGGACTTTCAAATCCAATTAAAACCTAATAAATTATTTCGTTTTTCATGGTGGAAATTGGTGAATCGTCATTCACCTACCTTCAAATATTTTATAGCTTGGATTACGGCATCCCTCTTCTAAGTTATAAAATAGTTTGTTGGGTCCTAGCCTTAATATTTCATATTGGGTGTCATATTAAGGACTTTAAATCAACTATCTTGAATATCTCCCAAAAAGATGTCTGGTCTAGACATTTATGATCTTCCCAAATCTCTTGAAACAAGCTTTCCTAAATGAAGATGATGTCCCATGGATATCATACTTCTTTCACCTCCTCCAATTATTTTCCCTAACCCACAAGTTCCTAAAAAGTTTAAGGTCACTCAAGCCCTATTGGCAAGGCAAGGTCTAGGTGTGATCACATCTTGGAGATGTAGTCACATATTGACAAGCCGGGAGAGTTGGGTGTCAAAGTCTTGAGAAAGTTGGTGGCTCAACTACTTTCTAAGACACATAGTGAGTTCTTTTGGGAATCCTATGAAACAGACTAAGACAAGACCCTTAATGATCTTATCTATTTGCTAAGATCAACTTCCTAAAACGCTATGGACATTGACAATGATGACATTGGATATCCAGTAAAGCTCTCTCTTCCCAATGGAAAGGGATCGGCCATAGTCAACTCGGTTGACCCAATGGTAAAGAGAGAGGCGAAGTCTGAGATAGTCCCATTATCAAGGGTCCATAGGTAACTATTGCCAAAGGAAGGGGCATTGGTTACGAAGCTGCCAAATTTACCTAAGGATGTTAAAGTCAATAAGTTTGGCTCTACTTCAGGTAAAGTCCATTGTCTAACTCTATTAAGTACATGCTGATTCTGATCGCGAAGATGGATTTCAATCGCATGGTTCGGTGATCAGAATTTTGGGCTATTACTTAAGAGTTATGATATTTATATTGCTTAGGAATAGATAACAACAAGGTTTTCATATGGATTGTAAGGATAAGTTTTTCCGCAAAGTTTTAAAATAAAAGAAAAAGGTTTTGATTTTATTTATTTTAAGTATCCTTACAATGGCATTTGTGAAAAGTTGTTGCTTATAAGATTCCATTGATAGCAATATTGGAAAAATGGATTTGATTCTTTCGGTTGTGGTAGTGTCTAATATTACCAAATAAGGAAAGATTCTCATCACCCAAGGTTCAATTGGACCGAAACTTGGAATCATGCAAGTTGTATAGTATGATGAATGAGAACTTTCAGCTTGGAAAATTAAGACTAATTCCTTATGTGAATAAGGAAAGGACTAAGGGATCGAGTACACATTCTTGTGCACTGGTCAAGTCCACCACAAAAGATCAAGAAGACTATTCATCATGATTTACTTAAGTTCAGTAATATGGTTATACTTATAAGTTTAAGTATAAGTCTGTAGCATTGGAGAAGTTTCAATGTGAGACAGAACGAATAAGAAGAATCAAAGTATGGCAGAAAGATAAAAGTTTCTCAAATCTGAAAAGATGGGAGAGTACTTTAGTATCATGTTTATGATCATCTTAATGATTAAGATACCATATCACAATTGGTCCTCTAAAGTCATCTTAGTGCATTCTTATGACTAAGAAGAGGATTCATGAATTGTTGAAATGGTTAAATCAAAAGATGAGTCATACTTCGTTCCAAAACAATTCTTAGAGTCATACTCCAAGATTGTAACTTGAGTGATATATCTTAAAGAGGGTTTGTTAACACTAGTCAAATATAAGAGTAAAAGGTTATCTACTCTTGTACATTTGAAATTGGTAAGTTGTGATGTTTTGGATAAAACAGAGACCAACTTAGGCCAATTGTGTAAAGTGTTAGTCTTGATAAAGAATCCGCACTATCTCTTGAATATTTGACAAGGGAGTCTTATATGTCAAGAGGACAGTGGGAGTCTTAAAGCTCTTGAATGTTTCAAGACTTAATCAAGAATAAAACCTAAAGTCCTTCACTAGCACACGACTTGAGGTTTATAACCTATCGTGTTGAAATTTTTGTGCCTATTCAAGTTGGCTTTGCATAGGAGTTCTTAGAGTTCTCAATTGGTTGCACAACTACTTGGAAGCAATGGCAGACACCTGAGCTGCCAAATGGCAAGAATTTAAGATTGCACAAGTTTAATCAATATGAGTTTGGATTTGTCACTAACCTTGTCTTGTGATTATGGTTTTGACAAATTCACATGGATAAGAACACATACACTATTAAATCTAAGTGTCATAAGGTTTCTCTCCGATTCATGAAAATGATGGTGAGGAAACACTTTCACTAAGTAGATTTTAGCTAGATAGCAATTGTGATATTTGCATTCTCAAAGTCGTTAGTGGAGCGTGTGTGGTTTACCGGCACACTAACATGGACTTGTGAGAAGTGGCAAAGGTCTAAACAATTGAGACTATGATTACGACATCCCTTTTCATAGTTCTAAAATTGTTTAGACACACATGTGAGCTATCTAAGAGAGGTGTATGATTTTGATAAAGTTTTATCAAAACAATCTAGTATCAGAAATCTGAACTTTGGTAAGAAAGTCAGCTGATTTCTGAGTACATGTCAAAGCTAGTGGGAGCATAAGTGTTATGCTAATAATCATCATGTTAGTGGGAGCATGATAATTATGACAAAGGTTGCAAGTTAGCAATGTTAATTATAGAAAACAAAAGTTTCAATTCGTGAGGTTGCAGGGGTTGAAAAAGTTGTTTTGCTATAATTAAGGGAGAGGAAATTATACTTCATTTCAATTCTAAAAGCTTAGATTGAGATTTTAATCATATTTAATCAAGGATATATATATGAATTTCATGTTGGAATGGCTCAACATAAGGAAATTCTATATATGGGTCCATTATTTGCGTTCTAAAATTCGATTATGATTACGACATCCCTTTTCATAATCTGAATTTTGAGAACTTGGCAAATTGAAATGGAAATATTATAGCAAAAGACTGGTTTAGTCTTTATGTGAGACATCATGAATCGTGTCCCATATGCTTCAGATATAGGATCGATTACATGTGCTATATTCATCCTTTCTAAAAATTTCCAAATGCCTGGGGCACTATGAAGGGAAAAGGTCTAGAATTGGATATGACTAAAATGATTAAGCAATTGTCGAGGACAATCTAAGGTTTACCAAAGATTGGTTGCTCAAGGACAGTTGGAAGTATAATGTTAATTCTGGAAGGACCATATTGACATAATCTGTAAGGAGGCAACTCTTGTTCAGAAGTGATAGTCAAAATGGAATATGGAAATGTTTCAAAGTTAGAAATTATTCAATCTATGTAAGATTAGGAAACTTAATGAAAGAAGGATGTTTCCAAGGAGCTGATCTCCTTTGGAATGCTCTGTAATGATTGTTGTCAAGTCTTTCTGACTTTGTGCATAATCATTAAGAGGATCAATGCATATAAGTTTAGAATCTAACAGATTTCAGTAAATGGCATGAATTTGGAATTCTTGCATTTGCAGTAAGGATTTGGGACTGTGAAAAGAGGATCATTGGAGTGATGTTCAATTGATCTATTTTACAAAGTAAAGATCATAGACAAACATAGTATGCATACTTGGTGTATGGCATGACTAGTGTTTAGAAAACATAGTGTACATGCTTGGAGCATGGGACAACTATTGTTTTGACTTCCAGAATAACTAAGTCGCTCTTCCTATTTGATTCATTTATTCTTGTGTTTAGAAAACATAGTGTACACCGAAACAATGAGTAATGAGTAATCAGTATGGTGATAAATAAAAGTGTTTATTTATATTCATAGGGTTTGATACCATATTTGATTCATTTATTCTTGTGTTTCACTTTGCATGTTTTGACTTCCAGAATAACTAAGTCGCTCTTCCTGAATGATTAAGTTATTCAAACCATCCACAGTCGGTCATATGTTGGAAGTAGATATGAATCAAGATTGTCATGGGTTGGTTTGTAGAGGTCCAAGTTGGTGGACAAAGTGGTGCTACAACACTCATGAGTGCTCATAAGTTCTGAGTATTGGATTCAACCCGCGCTCATTTGAATCACTTCATGGATTTTATCACGAGTGATCATGAGACGATAATATCTTATATTCTTCAAACCTAGAGATATGAGTTGTTACTATGAGTTGGTTATACATTGATTGCACGAAAACGCATTGGTAACTCGATGTTATAAAACGTGCCTTTGTGTATGATTCAACAAGTACTAGAACAAGCCATATGAGTCGAAGTTTATCCATTCCTTTTACCTTCGGGATAAAAGCGATATCTGTGGGCCCCTCGATGATTTAAAGATGATACATGTGAGTGCTTGGCCAAGCCAGGACTGATTTGATTTGTTCAATCAGTCAGTCATCATGAATCGGAAATCGGGAAACAACAAATGGACAGAGAGAATGATTGATAATCCATGTCTCAGTCCATATGATATCTAGAATGGAGGAATATATGATCCCTTATCTAATGGACAAGTCATTGACAAAGGTCAGAGTTCATCGACAAGGTCAAAGTTCGACAGAAGCTTTTGAGAGCTACGATTGCTGATCGATTCCTGAAGTCATACACAATAATAGTTTTAGACTTATCCAAGTGGGAGACTGTTGGATTAATGTCTAAGTCCATAACTATAATTGGTAAGACTTGACCCGACCCGGCATGGTCCATTTGGGTTGCATGGCATCATGCATTTGGATAGACTATAATGAGAGAAATAACACTTAAGGTTGGTTAATATATTATAAGTTCTAATATATTAATAAGGTTATTTAATTAGTATTGATCAAGAATTAATTTGGAATTAATTAAGTGATCAAAAGGAGACTAATTAAATATATGGGTTGATTGTGTAAATCATTCATTCTTATATATGTGGGCTTGTGATCCAAGATTCCTTATGTTGGACTAAGTCCATGGGGTGACCCATGGATACTCCATGGAGGTTAAAATCCATGGAGCATAAGGAATGGGTAAAGTTATGAGTTACATGGTGTAACCCTAATAGCCACCATATAAAAGAATCCCATGGCTCAAGAAATCGTGCACTAATGTATGAGTGTGAGGGCTAGACGATTTCAAGGAGTGTTCAAGTTTCTCTCAAGTTATTCCAAGTGTATTTGGTGTTGTGTTAACCATTTGAGGTGTCACACTTGGGGTACTAGGCACTCAAGCTTCATGAAGACATTCTACATCAAAGAGGTATGTATTCTATCTTGTTATATTTATTATTTTGTATGCTAGATTAGGATAATACCTTGGATGTTCATAATTGTATGTATAATAGAGAAAACATAGATCCAAGGTATTTAGGGTTGCATGTACACTTAGGAGTGTTAGAATGCTTATAACCCAACAGGGGATCACCGCCAAATTTAGGGAGAGGGCTCTTTTGGTTCCATAGTATATCGCAAACGAGGAGATGAAGAAGACACGGTACCATGATATGCTGCGAGACGATAACAAGGAGTTTGTTAGCTTTTCAGCTTGTTGGACTTTGAAGGACATGATAACTAGAGCCCGAGAGCAGGAGATTGATTTGGAGCACCTTTGGAAGAGGAAGCCAGATCAGGTGCAGATAGTTGGGGGTCTTGTGAAGAGACCCAAGATTTCTGATCAGCGAGTGAGAGGCCAGCAAGGCCGAGGTCAGTGCAGCACGTGTGGGAAGCAAAATGATGGGGATTGTCGATCTAGGGTTATGGGATGCTATAAGTATGGAATGATTGGTCATGTAAGCAGGGATTGTCCCCAGGGAAAGAGTCCATTATGTTTCCACTACAACCAAGTGGGCCACAATAAGGTCGACTGTCCGGAGTTGATAAGGGGAGCAATAAGGGCACCTGCTCATTATAGTTATGGGCTTAGACACCTAATCCAACAGTATCGATAGTTGAGATTTTGTTCCGTCATCCGATAAAGTCGCCGAGGACTTATAGTGGATTCAGTGGAAAGTGCTCGGAAATATTGAGCTCGTTAAGATTTCGAGGAGTATTCATTCAAGTTTTACAGGTGTGTGTTCGCTAGGATTGGCTAGTAATAGAATGCTAGTTCTTGTAAGCTCAGGTTGTCGACAACTTTGAGTAGTAAGGTTACGAGATAGATTGGAAATCTATCAATTTTGTGGTTGGAAGAGCACAGTTGAATCCAAGTGGGGGAGAACCGTTTGGACTAAGGGATTACACCAGGAATGGGAATTCAGGTTACCTTGCGCATCAGTGGTGGTGCATGGCAGGTATGTGACTAGGTTTAGGTTGAGGGTTGTCTTAGAGCCTCTATGCCTATTCTTGTCTGATAAAGGCTTTGGGACTCGAAGCACGACCCGAACACCTGAATGGGGTATAGTCGAACGAGGCTTAAACCCATGATTTACAGGTTGGAAGGTAGCATTAGAAGTGCTGTAAGATTGCAGGGTGACCGTAGCATTCACTAGATTGGCAGATAGTGATAGAAGTGTTGTAAGATTGCGGGGTAACCGTAGCATTCACTAGATTGGCAGGTAGCGATAGAAGTGTTGTAAGACTAAGGGGTGGCCTTAGCATTCAATAGATTGGCAGGTAGCGATAGAAGTGTTGTAAGACCGTGAGGTGGTCGTAGCATTCACTAGGTTGGCAGATAGTGTAGAAGTGTTGTAAGACTGCGGGGTGGCCGTTACATTCACTAGGTTGACAGATGGTGTAGTAGTTTTGTAAGACTGCGGGGTGACCCATAGCATTCACCTGGTCTATGAGCAGTTGCAAGGATGTTAAGGAGCTACGATTAGGCTTGTAGTTTCCTCTAGGTGGAATTAGACTGTGGCAAGTCGGGTCGCGAGACTGTGGGAAGGCCACAACATTCGTGGGATTGAGAAAGGTTGTGGGCCATTTGGGGCTGGTTGTGATGTAAGACTATAGTTGGGCGTGTAACATTCATTTAGAGAAAATCAGGTTATGTTGCATCGGTGTAGTGGTTGGTTATGTTATCCCTGGTTAGAATAGGATGGTTGTTGGAGCCTTATATACGACCAGCCTAGAGTAGCTTTTGCCTGATAGACTCCTGGATAGAGTCTCGTGGTACAGTCGTTTGAGAGGACGTCGATTTCAACGACTGGCCGGGAATCCGACGCTTCAGATAATTGGTAGACTAGCTCGGAGCTCCAAAGATCTTGGGTAGATTGAAAATGCGAATGTTTGGTTAGAAGGATGTAATTGTGCATTGGTTAGGGAACTAATGATTGAGACGCGTGTTAAGGATCACCTTTGTTTTCAAGTGCAAGGTTATAAGCGTCGGAAAATGCTCATGATTCTTTTCTCTGGTATCAGCAGGATAATTCAGGTTCATAAGGATCTCCTTTGGGTTAGGTTGCGAAATAGGGCCATATTGGCTGTGTTTCAGAATGGTTTGTTTGTCGGGGAGTCAAACAAGGTATTGGATTTCCGAAGTTCAGGCAGAGTAGTGATGGTTATTCTTCATTGGTTAAAGTTAGTGGGTCAAGGATTCATTATTCGTCAGGGTATGAGAGTTATTCTAAGAATTGGGTTTTGGTTGTAGTATTAAAAGACAGCCGTCCATATGAGTCAACTTCTCAGTCTGTATCGGGGTTGTGGAAGGATTGTCCAGGTTGTCTGGCGTGTCTGGTAAGTAGTAAGGAGTGATTTCGAGGACAGTATCTAATTTAAGTGGGGGAGAGTTGTACCACCCGTTTTCTAGGATGGGTCGATTTAGGGTTTTAAGGAGTCAAAAGGTCAAATTTTGGAAGAAATGGAGCCTCACGACGTGACCTTTAAGTGGTCACGACATGAGATGGGCTAATATGAAAAGTTTTGTTCTGGACTGGTCTCACGATGTGAGGCATAGAGGCTCACGACGTGAAAACTGATACAACCCAAGCCCATGATCTTTTAGGGTTTCCTTCGTATTTAAGTCCCACTAAACCCATTTTAGGGTTCATTATTAGCCTCCAAACCCTCTTTCAACTCAGAAAACCATAGCCTCCATCCCTTGCTTGATTCTTGGCCATTTTGGAGCATTTCTTGGTTTGAAGAAGAAGAAGAAGAAGAAGGTGAACTTTTGAAGAGGCTTTCAAGGAATCATCACCATCATCATCATCATCACCTCACATTGTTTCTAGACCCTTGTAAGTGTCAAAGCGTCCACCTTTATTGTTGTTTGTGGCTAGATCTAAGTTTCGTCCCACTTTTTTCCTTGGTTGAGCAAGTTTAAATGAATGGAAACCATAAAGTTGGCAACTTTATGGGTTATAAAGGTCTTTAGAGTGTCTTGGAGTTCAGATCTAGTGAATGGTTAGGATTACAACCTTGCATGAAAGTTGGATGATACTTTCTTCAACTTTTGCTCCCAAATGAGATCTAGACATGTATTGGATATACATGCCCATAAAGCATCGACTTTTAAGTGTATTATGGAGTTATAAGACCTTCTGGAAAGTTACTGTAAAAGGCTTGATGTATTAAGGACTTAAATGGTTGGATTTTAACTTCAGACTGTGCTCACGACGTGAGGGTTGAATAACCCCGTTTTATGTTAACCTTCTTGGAGCTCACGTCGTGAGGTTAGCTCCGGTGGCTTTTCATTTCGAGTTGTTTGAGTTGAGTCGAGATGATTTGGAATCATACTGATTGAGCTCTCACGACGTGACCAAAGGTTAGTCATGACGTGAGGATGAATAATTGACATTATGGGCTATTGACTTTGACTTTGACCGTTGACTTTTGCTGCTTGGGTTGACTTGTGGTCAATCTCTATTTTTAGAAGGTAGACTTAGGGTTTGCCTTTTCTGGATTGTTAAGAAGTGTTTAGCACCCATCTTTTGGTGGTGAGAGCTGTTGGTTGTGATCGGTGCGACGTTGCGCGAAGTTTTAGTTAGCATTGTGATTCAGGTGAGTCTCCTCAACGTACTTGGGGGTCGAAGACACCAATTTCGGCCCATTGGTTTATGTTATGTAGGAAGACAAGGGGGTGTCCCCTGACATTTGTATGAAAGACCTGGATACGACCGCTACAAATTATATGCAAGACCAAGGTTTAGAACTTGACAGTTATATGTAGTATGCTAGTTGTCTTTGTGATATTTTCATGGAAGACCAGGAGGTGGCTCCTGGAACTTATTTGTAAGACCCATGGTTTTGGCCCCTGACATGGCAAGGAAAGACCATGATACGACTCATGGCATAATGGCAAGACTATGGTTGACACATAACAATCTCTATTGTATGTATGGTATGTTGTGTTTTGAGAAACTCACTAAGCTTTGTGCTTATAGTTTTATGTTTATGGTTTCAGGTACTTCCGGTACAAAAGGAAAGAGCCCGACGTGACCGCACAACGTCCACCAGAGTTTTCCACATTGGTAATTTATGATATTTACTCTGATGTTTAAATAATATATTTACTCTGGACGGTTTTGGAACAACTCGTTTGTATAGTTTATTGTTTAAAAATGAAAATTTTACTATGAATTTTTGGGACGTTACATTAAAACCTGAAAAAATTGGGGTTTGCATGTTGGCCACCTCCACGTCGTGGTATGGACCTTGTCACGTTGTGGTGTCCCAGAAAGATGTGTGTTCTCATCGGGTAAGTCGATGTCGTGGTGTCTTCACTACCACGCCAAGGACACCTAAAATATTATAACTGAACTCTCGATTGCTAAGATTAGAAAAGAAATACATGTAGTTTAATATACTAGATTTAAGTTTTGTAATTATATATTTTCGAACCAAATTAACCTTGTTTTTATAGTTTTGTCTGGTTTTAGCCCATAGCTCTTAGTTCTCGTGTTACACCTAGTTTGAAATGAAAATCTTTCAAAGGAATATATAATATAATCAAAAGATATAATTTCTCATCAAAACTAATACTTCTCAAATAGACAAAATTTGTCATTTCAAAAAATTATGAAATCTTTTTATTTATCCGTTAAGTATATTCTCATATCTATTATCAATTTGTTCTCATATCTATTATTAATTCATATGAAATTATCATGAATTAAGGCCATTCAATATACTCTTTATTAAGGACTCGTAAAATGATGTGAAATGCAAAACCATGCGTGAACAACGCCCCATAGCTCCATAATCGTGATGTGGAGTAGCATTTCTCACGAAGATTCACAAAGGGAGAGAGATGAGATTCTCTCTCTCTCTCTCTCTCTATGTGTGTGTAACATCATTTTCAGAGGTGTGTTGAATGTTGTTCTGATGAGGTGGTCATCATCTTTGGCACCTTCACGCATCGACCATACCCACCCACGATCCTTAAAATTTACAAGATATGATGGACCCATTTTTTGTCTTAAAACAACGTTTCCCCAAGTTATTGTCAATTTGTTGGATCAATTTTGCAAAACATGTGAGCATTTGATTATAAACTTGAAAATGGTTATCGGAAAACATTCTCACTCTCATTTTGTTAATTTTGTGACTAGCTCAAAGAAATGAAGCACAATTCATAAGAATAATAGGAAGTCAGAAGATAAATAGGATTAATTAATAAAAAAATAACAACCGATTTTGTCCTAACATTTAAATTGGTAATGAAAATTGAAACATATCACATAAACAAATTTATTAAAGCGAAATTAGGCGATGGCAATCGAGTAATAAGGTAACACGGCACGCCTCAATTTGCAACAATACTCGCTTATAAGCAGACACCACTCCTTCATCCCTTCCATTCGTCCCTCTCTGACAGTGGGCAGCTGTGCAGAGACAAAATTCCTTCCATCTTCTTCACACCATTTTTAATTTAACTGTGAAATTGCCATGGCGTCTCTGCTGTGGCTATGCTTCTTAGTAGCTATTCTTCACCCATCATGCTTCACCATTACAACCGCCAAACAAACCTACATAGTTCAAATGAACAATCATCAAAAACCCACATCCTATCTCACTCACCACGACTGGTACGCCGATAGTCTGCAATCTCTCGCTTCCACTAACCCCGATGCCATTCTATATTCCTACACTAACGCCTACCACGGTTTCTCCGCTTCCTTAGATCCAGACCAGGTGGAGGCCCTCCGACAATCGGAGTCTGTACTTGGGGTTTACGAGGACACAGTTTACCAACTCCACACCACTCGAACTCCTGAGTTCTTAGGGATCGAAAATGAGTTGGGGTTGTGGTCTGGCCATACGCCGCAGCAACTCAATGCAGCGAGCCACGATGTCATCATCGGCGTACTTGATACAGGAGTTTGGCCGGAGTCGAAGAGCTTTGACGATGCTGCTATGCCCGCTGTACCTGCTCGATGGAAGGGTGAGTGTGAAGAAGGAGAAGATTTCAAACCAACCGTCTGCAATAAGAAACTGATTGGTGCCCGGAAGTTTTCTAAAGGTTTCCGGTTGGCAGCCGGTGCTATCTCGAAGGAGAAGGAGTCGCCGCGAGACCAAGACGGACACGGGACACACACTTCAACGACAGCGGCGGGGGCTCAAGTGGGAAACGCCAGTTTGTTCGGGTTCGCTAGTGGGACGGCGCGTGGTATGTCTGTCCACGCGCGAGTCGCGACGTACAAAGTTTGTTGGAAAACCGGTTGTTTTGGTTCAGATATTCTCGCCGGTATGGATCGGGCAATTTCCGATGGTGTTGATGTGTTGTCCATGTCTCTCGGCGGAGGTTCTGCGCCTTATTATCGCGATACAATTGCTATCGGAGCATTCAAAGCCATGGAAATGGGTGTGTTCGTGTCGTGTTCTGCCGGAAACAGCGGACCCGCTAAGGCGTCACTTGCCAACGTCGCTCCATGGATAATGACCGTCGGTGCCGGAACTCTCGACCGAGATTTCCCGGCTTACGCCGTATTAGGAAACGGCAAACGCGTCACCGGCGTTTCTCTGTACAGTGGGAAAGGCATGGGCGATAAACCGATTGAATTGGTTTACTTCAACGACAAAGGAACCGGAAGTTCGAGTAATTTATGTATGCCCGGTTCACTTCAACCGGATGCCGTACGTGGTAAAGTAGTTTTTTGCGACAGGGGTGTCAATCCACGTGTTGAGAAAGGTCAGGTGGTGAAAGAAGCCGGTGGTATCGGAATGATACTAGCAAACACGGCGGAGAGCGGGGAGGAGTTGGTTGCCGACAGCCACATGTTACCGGCGGTTGCCGTGGGTAGAAAAATCGGAGACGAAATCCGTGAATACTTGAAAACAGAGAAGAATCCCAAAGCGTTGCTTAGCTTCGGAGGAACGGTTTTGGGTGTCAAACCGTCGCCGGTGGTGGCAGCATTCAGTTCCAGAGGTCCGAACATGGTGACTCCGCAGATATTGAAGCCGGACGTTATTGGACCCGGAGTGAACATCCTGGCTGGGTGGTCAGAGGGAATCGGGCCCACCGGGTTGGAAATGGATACCCGGAAAACCCAGTTCAACATCATGTCAGGTATAATCCAATTCCCAACGGTTATAATTTTAAAAAATCAGTCCAAAGATTTATTCCGACTCCATTAAATACAAAATCAAATCCATCATACCACCATAATTTACTAATACCATGATTATCATCACTATCCATAATCATAAAATTTGATGCAAACAATTAAAAAATAAGCGCGTTATGCACATGACGAAGATTCTTC
Source organism: Lactuca virosa (assembly GCF_052849685.1). Classification (NCBI taxonomy): domain Eukaryota; kingdom Viridiplantae; phylum Streptophyta; class Magnoliopsida; order Asterales; family Asteraceae; genus Lactuca; species Lactuca virosa. The sequence goes on along the minus strand of NC_136430.1, from coordinate 372,934,147 downwards.
TTCAATTAATTTCACTTTGAGTAGATTTGAAGTGCTTACATTAATGGAAACAGATCGAGATAAAGCATTAAACAATTACCAAAAAAAAAAAAAAAGTAAAAATCCCTTTGAATTCTTTTAGGTACATCCATGTCGTGCCCACATATCAGTGGCTTAGCAGCACTCATAAAAGCGGCACATCCAGGGTGGAGCCCTAGTGCGATCAAATCAGCGCTCATGACCACCGCCTACATCGTCGACAACACCAAATCACCGCTGCGTGACGCCGCCGGAGGTCAATTCTCCACCCCATTCGCCCATGGAGCAGGTCACGTCGAACCACACAAAGCAATTTCTCCCGGACTTGTGTATGACATCTCAACGGAAGAATACATCGCCTTCGTTTGTTCATTAGGTTACGACATTAAACAAGTTCAAGCTGTCGTCAATCGTGCTAATGTCACCTGCGCCAGAAAATTAGGCGACCCAGGAAGATTAAACTACCCATCTTTCTCTGTTCTTTTTGGGAAATCAAGAGTCGTGAGATACACCCGGCAGCTAACAAACGTTGGCCTTGCCGGATCTGCTTATGATGTAGTTGCAGAAGCGCCGGAGGGAGTTCAGGTCACCGTGAAACCAAAAAGGCTTGTTTTCAAGAAAGAAGGAGATAAGATGAGGTACACGGTTACATTTGTCTCCCGGAAAAGCAACTCCGATGACCTTTTTGGGTCGATAACTTGGAAGAACGCCGAGAATCAAGTTAGAAGCCCGGTTGCTTTTGGTTGGGCCCGAGTTGTATAAAAATCTATCAATATGGGCTTCTTTCTGTATGACTGTTTCTAATGTTTCTCAAAAGCTAATGTAATAGAAGAAGTAGGTGTTTGTTTGTTTGTTTGATTTATGCTTCAAAAAATGAATCGATAAAAAAAGAAATATTAATTGTCATATTCTGTAATGTTTTTATTTCATTAACAACAATGATAACAAGAGTAACAGCATTTTATGCTGCAACAAGAAGCACTAACACAAGCACAAGGGGAACTACATTTTGGAAGCTTAGGACACGAGCATTTAATGCATTTGCATTTGGTAGGGAAACAGCAACACGAGAAGAAAGAAGAACATTTGCAGCAGCAACTGAAATCCGGGCAGGATGGTTGAAGTTTCGGGCAGCAACTTGAATTGCACTTGGGGCAGCAACAGAAACATGATTTTAAACATGGCGGGAAGCAGGAGCACGGGTTGAAAGAACAATTGCACTTTGGTAATGAACAGGAACAACAGTCGGGTAAAGAACATGAACAGCAACAGCGTGGCATTTGAAGCGAACAGTCGTTGCAACAGCAGCAACAACATAGCCATGACATGTTGAAACAGGAACTTCCACTACAATTACAAACAACACAAATATATATTTATTGTTAGGTCACTAAAATAAGATATGTTTAATCCTAAATTTTCTTTCCAAAAAAGTTTTATCAGGAAAGAAGAGAGACTCCAACTATCATGTCTTCTGAGACAGATATAGTCTAATCTCAGAGACTTAATGAGATTAGACTAGATGTACAAGACACTATCATGTCTTGTGAGCAAGCAGATTAGACTAGATTAAACGGATCTAGTCTAATCTCAAAGCTTATGAGATGTAGACACTATCATAGCAAGCAAATCTTAGACACCATCATGTCTTTTGAGACAGATCTGGTCTAATCTCAAAGCCTCGATGAGATTAGACATTATCATGTCTTTTCAGACACATCTAGTCTAATCTCTTTGACAAGCCTCGATGAGATTTAGCCTCAGAGATTAGACTTTATCATGTCTTTTGAGGCATATCTAGTCTAATCTCAGAGGTTCAATGAGATTTAGACTAGATGTATCGAGTCTAATATATGCTAAATGTCGCTATGATACATACAAGTAAGGAAATCAAAAAAAGACAGATGAAAGGTATATATAAAAACTATATCATACCATAGCCACTTCCAGAAGCCACAAGACTTACGAGTCTTCTTCCCCCTGGTTTTGGCCAAAAGAACAAACATATGAAGATGGTGGTTGATTGCTCATAAAGGAAAGAAAGAAAGAAAGAAGATTAGGTTGATCATTGATGGGTCTTACGTTGTGATCAATGGCTCTGGATTTGCAACAACATAATCAGCAACCCTGTTAATCAAAGTTGGTTGGATGGTGAAAGTTGAAAAAGATTGATAAAACAAGTTATATGGTTGATCTGATTGCTTACTCTTTAATGCAATAAGAAGCAGGCTGTAGTGTTTCAGTCGATTTCAACTCTTCCTACCAAATTACACAAGAGAAAAAGAGAAAGCTTCATGATTAAGTAGACATAGTCACTTTAAACCAAATTAATTTAGATACATTGTAGCAAATGATAAATAAACACACTTTAGAGAAGAAAATAAGGTTTTTCTAGACATGCAAAAGTCCTATATTTGAGGGATCTGATCAAAAGTTCAAAATTCACCAAAATTAGTGAAATGGGGTAACCGAAATTCACCATGAATGAATAAAATTCTTTGATTTCAAGCAATTTATGTAAAAAGTAGAAAAATCTTAAAATTTTAGGGAAAGAGGCCCAAACAGAGGAAGTTAGACTCGATGAATGGGTCTTTTTCCCATAGGTGAGTATCCACAATACGAATTTGTTCAAAAACATTTGGGGTCCAATAAACAAACTTTTCAAAAAGCTTGGCTTTTATTACAAGCTCTCTAAGGGAGCTTTTTCAAAATATTAAGGGTCCCATAAGCAATAAAGAAGATAATTGTCATAAAATTGAATAAAATGATTAGAAAAAGATAATGGGTCCCATAAATAACCTCATGAAAAAATAATAATAAAAAAAAAAATCTCCCATTGTAGAGATGGTTTGAGCTTTTTGTAATATTGACATGGTGTTGATGTGTCATAAATAAACTCAACCAAAAAGCTCTTACATAAACTCTTACAGATATCGTGTGTTGTATATACAAAGTACTGGATAAATGACGTCTGTATAAATTATGTATGAACAATAATCAATTCTATTTGGGAAGGAACGATCTATACATTATGTATAAACACAAATTATTTCTTTTTTAGACCAAATAAACAATGGGACATATCACATTTTGATCAAGATTGTATCAAAACTATGGATGTTCATGACTTCATGTTGATGTTGTGCGATTTACCTTGTCCCTTGTGACATTGTATAGTGGGACCATAATGTTTATCTTTTCTTTTTCAACTACACACATCACAAAGCCACTTAGCGTGGGGTTTCAAACCCTACAACACAATAGATCAAGCATATCCAAGAAGAATGAAGCACAAAGACTGAAGCTTTTCGAAATAATCTTGGGTTTAATTTAGTTTAGTTAAGACACTGTTTAATAGAATGATACATATATATATATATATATATATATATATATATATATATATATATATATATATATCCAACTTACTGTTTCAAGTTTTATAATTTTTAAGTTTAAATCCACTTTAGAAAGCACCCAATTTTAGCAATGAAAGTGAAAGTAAGTGTGCAGAAAGAAAGCAGTAATACACATAATTCAAGAAAGACAGAAAAAAAATCAGGAAAGCGAAAGCAAACCTGAAGGAAACCTATTTCTCTTTCCAACATCACAACCTTCGCCAACTCTCTCCGTTTCCCGTACAACTCCGGCGGCGACTTGGGTCTGGGGAGCGGTGGCGTCGGAGATCCTAATCCACCTCCTTCCGGCGAAGAACCCATTGGAATGAAAGAGTAATAGTAGAGAGAGAAAGAGTGGGTTAATTGTGTGAAGTGTGTGTGTGAGAGAGAGAGAGAGGGTGTAGTAGGTATGAACGTATAAAGGAAAATTATTACTGTGGTTTCTGTTGGCGACAGAGTGGGGATAATTGGTGCAGAGATGAGACTCAGTACAATAATGTCTATCTACATTTAATACTACAAATACTACATGTATTTACTTGTTTTGATTAATCTACATGAAACTGTGGGAAGAAAAAAAAAACACCCCCAAATCAAGAAGAACAGGAAGAAGAAGAAGAGGAAGAAGAAAGTAGAAAGTGAAGGTGGTGAAAATGGAGAGAGTGGTGGGGAAGAAGGTGGAGAGGTGAAGGTGAAGGTGAAGGCTGTCACTGCCGCACGTGACTGCCTTGTAGGATACTTACAGATGATTCAGAGACTGCTGTAACTACTACTACTGTAATCCTACTACGTACACCTCTGTTTTCTGTTTATTTCTTTACTTATATTAGTAGTGATGCTCTTTTAATTAAAAAAGTACATTATAAATTTTGTAACTATGTTTTTCTAATTATTTTATTTGTTTTACTTTTACATATATTTTTTAAAGCCATTTCCTTGGTGTATGTTTGGCTTAGAAGGGTGTTTTGGGTTGAATTTTGACAGTAAAAAATGGTTTTTGGTAAAAATGTTTGTTAATTTATTCCGTCAAATAAAATGGAGTTTTCTTTAGAAAAGAATATTTTGATTAACTTTTATAGTAACAAAAGGTTATAAGCATATAAATACTTTTTGGAGTGTTTGATGGAAAATAATTACATGTAAAGTGGCCAAAAATATTTGATTATATAAGATTGTTAGCTTTGGGATCTTTTCGCATGATTGTTTTTTACATTGACAAAATCATGATTAAAAAAATAGATCTAGAAGTTGTAATTTATATCAAAGATCTACTATAAACCAAATTCTCAAAGAGATTTGAAGATTACAAATGATATATAAATCTAGGCATCTAGCTATCTAATTGAAGATGGCAAATGATATATCAATATCATTTTATAATATAAAGTAAAAAATCAGTCTACAGATTTATTTAAAATAAAATAAGTCTTGGTGGACATGTTAAAATTATATACCAGTTAGACTATTATTTTTCAAAATATAAATTAATTTAAAATATTTTTTTACATTAATGCATCAATAAAAGGACAAAAGAAAAATACCATTTTATATACCATCTTAGGCTGGTGAGAGTGGGCTCGGCAACACACTCGGTAACCTCGGCGAACACTGGGCCGAGCTCGGCTCGGCAACTCGGTTGAATTATGCCGAGTTGTTTCTTCGTTTTCCCTTCTTCCTTCCATCCTTCTCCCCCACTCGACAATCTTACCCTCCTCTCTTCTTCGATTCTTCTTTTCTTAGCCGGAGCTGAGGGGGAACGCGGTGCACTCGGCACCACTCTCCTCAGCCTTATTGATGATTTTATTAGAATATTATTTTTAAATAAATACCATTTTATTGATGATTTTATAACATATCAATATAATTAACGATTTTATATATCATCTTATGGTTGTTAAAATAGCGATCATGATTGTAGGATCGTACGATCCTACGATCTCACCTAGGTAAATCGATAATGATCTTATTTGGATCGTTTTTCGGTAGAATGACTAGAATCGTAGGATCGGATCGTAAGATCATAAGATCATTAATATATATATATATATATATATATATATATATATATATTGAAAATTCAAATATTTTTTAGACTAACTACGTAGATTACCCTTTTTGAATTGTTTATCGTTAAATAATGTATTAGAAATGTATTTGTTATGTTTTAAATTTTTTATTGTTAGCTAGATGGTAAACTAGTGGATGAATATATATCTTTTATGTTTTAAAATGTTTTTGGTACGATCTTACGATGACGATCTTATACAACAGAAAACGATCTTAACAACCTTGTACCATCTTATAATTTTATAATTCTACACCGAACTTACCCTAAACAATATTGTTAACATCAAGATTGTTTTGAATTTTATAATTGTAAGATCGTACAATTATATAATCATGATTGCGAATCTAATAAAATTGGCTTATATATTATGGTCAATCTTTTTTTACATATAAAAGTTCATAAATTAAATTAAAATTAAAATAAGTTATTGTTTATTGTATTTTAGGAACATAAATGACTAATGTCCCTATAAATTTAGTCCTAACCCAGTATTTCTATTGTATTTTTCATCAAATAATAATATTAATTTTAATTGAACAAGTAATAATTAAAGTGTTTCGTCAAAATGCTTTTAAATTTACATTAAAATTGTGTTTTGAATTATAGATGAATAGAAAGGAAATTTAGAAAATAATTAAATAGTTTTTTTTAAATAAATACTTAAATAAGTTATTAATTTTCAACTAATTCATCAAATATAGCCTTAGACTTCAAGTTAAAGATTTTTTTTTTTTTAAATGAAGTTTATCTAACGAGGTTTCGGACCAAATTTCACGCACCAACTCTGATTTGTTTAAATTTTCAAAATTTAGGGGTTGAGAAAGAAAAAGATTCGAATGGAGAAACAATGACAAAATTTGTTATTTTTATAAATTTAATGGATATATTATTACCTTATAGGCTTAAACGATATATTCTTATATATATAAAGATGATTTGGGGGCAAAATTGTAATTTACTCAAAGATTAATATAATAATAATATAAGAGCGAGTATATTTGTTTTTGGGCAGAGGGAGGACGGTAAAGGAAATAAAGTATAGAAAATGCGTCATGTGGTTGTAGTACTTGTACTATCGACTATGCTTTCGTAGCTTGTTCCAATGAACTGTCACCTCAACTTCATTTTTCATATTTCACAGTTCCCACTTCATTTACCTTTTGTATGTACAACTTTTTCCTCCAAAAGTTCATCATGTATTTATAACCGAGTCATTCACAATGATAAATCTTTTTGGTTCTATTTAAAACAATATTTATTTGTTATTTAATTATTATTTTAAAGATACTTTCTAGTTACAAATTAAATCAAATACTAAAGGCTATAAGTACCCCTTAACTAAATTTACCCCCTAAATTAAATCTAATCAATTTTTTTGACATTTGATTTAATACATTTGGTTTTCTCGCACCAGAGACGGTGGAGCTCCTCAACAGAGTCCAACGGATCATGCATTCTAATGTCATATCTTCTAGATCCACAGATGTTGTTTTCAAAAAAATTAGTTTTGTCATCCAGAAAAGGCTTGCGGCGCAACTTGTTGCCCGTATACTTTCCATCGATATGTATCGAACTTTATTAGTCGAATTAGTTGTATTTGAATTGGCAGAAAAAAAAATTGATATCAATTTTTTGTTTATTTTTCTTTTTGTTTTCTTTTTTTAACATTTGATTTGATATCATTAGACTTTATATATATATATATATATATATATATATATATATATATAATAAAGAATTAAAACCGATTTTATATAGTCGTCCGATTTATAAAATGTTGTTTGAAATTTATAATAATAATAATATTATTAAAATATAAAATATAAAATAATTAAAAATCGATTTTATATAGTCGTTCGAATTTTATAACGTTGTCCGTCGTCCGAATTATAAAACTTTGTTCGAAATTTATAATAATAATAATAATATTAATATTAATATTAAAATATAATAATAATAATAATAATAATAATAATAATAATATAAATTAAAAATAAATTAAAAACAACAAAATAAACAAAATAAGAAAAAAAACAATAAAAGACAAAAAATCAAATCAATGGTGGATTCGAAAAGGGAAGGGGTATGTATAGAAAACCCAATACCACTTTATCCCCTAAAATAACAATAAAGGCTTAGATTATATATTTTCTAACAAAATTACATAAATGGTCCCTGTGGTTTATTAAAAATCATAATTTCAGTCTTTGATTTTTTTAGACAAAAATGGTCATCGTGGACTTGCGTAGTTGGTTTCTTAAATGACTTATTAGCCCTTTTCATTATATTTTAGTTTTCTTAGTTCTTATATTATTATTATATTAAAATGGACCTATCACACCCTATCTTAACCCAACCCTTGCTTCCATTTCTTTTCACCACTACCACCATCACCACCACCGTATTATTTTTAAGTGTCTCCTATATCTATCAATAAAAATATTATCATAAACTCATATTAAACTGAAGTCATGAAGAGAATCGATCACTTACATAAACATACCTAATGTCACCAAGAGAATCGATCAGATACATAAACATACCCATCGCCACCACCGGCCACTACTACTGGATTCAAGAAAAAAAAAAGTGAAATATCATAGATTTGAAAACTATATGATCTACATATACTTCGAGTTTATTAACTTTGAGAGATTCAATAATGAACCTAAATTTTCCCTCTCTTACAGAATAATCCACATCGAACAAATGCCAACCACAAAAGTTGGGACATTGAACCTGTAAACCTCTTGTTAGGTGAGATTTGAATGCACCCAAAACACAACTCAAAATCTCAAGTTGAACCAAGATTAAATAACCCAAAAATCAATATTTTCTCAAAATCAGATTCATAAAAATCAAGAAAAGCCTATAAACTCTAATATGATTTGAATCAATAATAAAAATTGGGGGAAGATAGAGGTGAAACATCACCAAATGATAACACTAGCGGTGTTCGTTTGGATGGATTGGTTTGATCCGATCCGATCAAGTAAATCCAAATAGATTTCGGTTTTCAAAACATGGATCTGAATAGTCTTAAACTAAATTCAAATCCAATCTGATCCAACCAAATTACAATTCAGTTGGATCGGTTTTTAAAATTCGGTTTTTAAGAGGCAAGACATTTAAAAATAGATATAACTTAAATCTTAGTCAACTCTATAAAAGTAACTAAAAGACTTATTAGTTATGAATAATAATTTATAAACAACTATTAAGAAAGATTGATTATAGTTTAATATTTCATTTACAAAAAACGTTTGATAAGAAATACATATTAATATATTATATTTGATGAAAGTTTCTAATAAGTAAAAAACTAATTTAGTAAATTAATAAAGATTAAAGATATATATTAAAAATAAATAATAAGTTGTTGTTCAGTTTTTTGGATTATTCGGTTCTTATTTTATAAACCAAAACCAATCTGAAATCCAAATTAATAAGCCGGTTTAGCTTAAAATCGATCCAAAAATCTGAATATTTGAACCAAATAGTCAAATTCAAATTGTCCGATTGGACAATTCGGTTTTAACCAAAAAGTGAACAGTCCTAGATAACACACCATCACAAACTCCATGAACTCTATCTTTTATCTCAATTCGGAGGATGCATTTCTAGTGAGGAATTTGGTATTGAGAGGAGACCCTACCACCGCACCCACAACTACGTATGTTCGACGAAAATCATTTATCATATGCTTCTCAACCACCACCCCTTCTCCAAGCTCTTCCATTTGTTGGTCTTCTTCTTCACACACAATCTCCTACCTAATGTTTAAAGATTGGTTAGGGTTTCTTCATTTGTAGGTTGCATTTATCAGATTTATTAGGGAAATTAAATCAAATTGGAATTCGTAGGTTGGAGATCGGATATGTTTGGGTTTCAATGAGAGATAAATGAACGTTTGTTGGTGAAAGGAGAGTAGGGTGGGTGGGGTATATTGAATAGGGATTTTATTTAATTTAAATTTAAATATAGGAAATAAAAATTAATAAAAAATCATATCAAGGATAAAATGGTAATTTCAGATCAATTATGAAACAAAATGAAACCGTAAGGACTAACCACACTAGATTTAGAAATCACAAGAACCATGTTCGTCAAAAAAATTAGTATAGACTGAAGTTGTGACTTTTGGTAAACCATAGAGACCATTTATGTAATGTTGTCAATATTTCTATGCACCACCAAAATTTTATTTAAAAAACCCAAATTTTTTAGGAAAACATGTTCGCTAATTACTAAATACACATTTACCAAGTTAAAGCTCGATAGTGTTTTGCAAACGATGTTTATATTTCGTGCGGTTGCTCTTACGTTTAATTGGTTATCTAGAAAGATAACGAATTCCCTTGATAAATGAAGATCATATCATCTAGTATACATAGGAGGCAAGACAATAGAAAAAACCATATACAGCACAACATATATTGTCGAATCTTTCATTCTATTTTATGAACACAATGGAGATAATACATAGGAAAATGGTGATATAACATATACAATGAATTATAACAAAATAAGTTGATTACTGATTTCGATTTTTATAGTTTTGTATTGTTTCATGATTTTGTCAAATCAGTAATAACTTATCTTGTTTTGTATTGTTTTAATATAGTTGTATAGAAAACAAACAAGCAATGTAAAAGAACGTATCTTATGGCCGCCCATGCTTATTTAGTGAATATCTCGTGACAAATATTTAGTGTTATATGAGAAGGTAACAAGCAACTTATGAGGATTAATGTACCTATAGTCATCGTGCAAATTAGCTTCTACGAAAGGCTCGCATGTCATTTGGATGATCTTTAATAACCATGCATTTGACTCTTAAGGTAGGATCAAGTAAACACTCAGAAAACATTTGTAGAAAAACTCAATGGTTTTTCAAAATTTAATATGTAACAACTCGTTCTCAGTTAGTGGTCACACCATTTATTGTTAGTTTATGTTTTTTATAACACATTTCTTTGGTTTGTTGCATTTTTTATATAACCATTGTAATATAGCAATTTTTTCTATAATATATTATAAAAAAATTATCAAATTTGCTAAGTATTTATTTGGTTATGTAGTATTATTTATGAAGATTATAAACTTTTTCAACAATCAATTAATTATGTAAAATCCATGAGAGATATATTCACATATAAAACAAATATTACAACACATTGTGAAAAAGACTACAGTTATTGCTAAAACAACCCTAAATAATATAACATTTACATACTTTTGTTTTTCATACTTTAAATAAACACTTTCGTTCTGCCTTTTCAACTCCAACTACATTTATTTGAGTTCCTTTGGTTCAAACATTTTATTCTTAATCTTCCTATTATCGTTTCCATTATTCTTCTCTTTCAACTCCAACTGTGTTTTCTTCGGTTATGTAACGTCCCAAATTCCATAACAATGTTTTCATTTTTTAAAGTATAAGTAGAACATGTGGAAAACTAAAACATGATGCCAATACGTGTGTATAATCAATCCTTGTTATTTTCATTATCTGAAGAAGTACCTGAAATCATTTGTAATCAATTGGGTAAGCACGATGCTCAGTGAGATCCTCAAAATACTATATATGACAATATATATAAATGCATACAAGCAATGGCTCACAGCCTTTTGCCGTTCTGCCATAATGGTTACGAACTTTCGTCGTTCTACCAATTACGTGTGTATTTGGACTCATGACCTCTCATCATTTCATCATCAACACGAGTCTATAGGTGATGGGTTTTGAGCATAACAAACAATCATATGTGTGCATGCAACCCTAAATAATTTCATCTACGTTTTCTCTAATTGAACATACAACTTGAACAAGAAATAGAAAACCCTAGCATGCTCCTATAATATTCGAAATTCACATATAGGGTTAGAATAATCATACCTTGATCACTATACAGTAATAGCAATCGAAATCCTTGTATTGTTGAAGCCTTAAGAGCAAGCGTCACAAATGTCACGCCTCTAATGGTTCACACCCAACACTAGCTATGGAGGATGATTGAGAGAGAGGATAAGACTTCAAATTTTTGGTTGGATCTCTTCTAAAGAGGGTTAGCCGAAATTCATAGGATTATACCCTATTTATAGTGCAGTCTGGAAAGGCTAGATAAGCCCAAATCCAAGATTATCTTAAACCGGTTAATTTTCCACTTTCATGTTTATCCACCAGTGATTATTCTAGAAACCCTTAGGCTCCAAGAAATCGTCTTACCTAATGGATGGTTCTAGATTGACTATTGCTCAACTATTGAACAATTACAATTCAGTCCCTGCACTTTTAATTAATTCTTTTAATCCTGAAATTAATTTCAGTTAATTTCAAATTAAGTATTAATTAAATATTACTATTTCTAATTAATATACTATTCTCATAATATATTAACAAATTATTTATTTCAATTTATTATCAAATAACAAATCAACCTCATTCTTCAAAATCATCTGTCCAGTTGCTAATTTTGAGGGCAACCCAAAAGGACTGTGCTACTATCAATTTAAGTATATGCCAATTATATTTATGGGCTTAGACACCTAATCTAACAATAGGCTCATGTGGTGTCGCCGTTCCACCGTCAACTCCTCATACATACATATGAATGAATCATATAACTAAACAACTGATCATACAAAGATTATACTAGTCCGCACATATAACTCTACTCTAACAGTTCTTATATCATGTCATACATGGATATATATATATATATATATATATATATATATATATATATATATATATATTGCAACACATAGTATTGTGAGATAACTCACATGTACAATCACTTAGACGACTATCAGCTATCAAACTAGCGAACAAGCATGCCAAACACATATCAACCTATAATATTATAACTAATCAATATCTACTTAGATCTGATAACAAAAGATAGATCATTTAATAATCCTAATAACACTAAATGACTATCAAATAAGGATTAGACAGTCAGCACAGTAGGGAGGCAAGATCATTTCGACATATAGCTTTTCTGAAATCCAACAGCCAAGCCAACGTGTCTATCCTAGACACTGCACCCGTAAGTAGATCAATCAATATAATAACTAGGATTAAAGATTAATCTAATAAACAGGTCCATAATAGCGACAATGAGTATTCTTCATATCAGTTATACTTAAGTGAAAGTGTAACTTACTCGATTGACGTTTCCAAATATCCGCGAGAAGAACTTCGACGCATACATTTTGTCTTTTTGAAACCTCCAACATTTCACCACTGATACTACTGAAATCACAGAACGAGAATTCATATCAGGTGGGATTGAAATGCTCGAGGGTGAGAGAGAAGTTCCCGGGAGAGAATGGTGTAAGAAATGAGGAGGGAAATCCTTCTATATAAAGGGTGGTCTGGAGGGCACGTCACGCCCTATTCAAAGGCACGTCGCATCTGGTTGGTAGAGTGGGTGGTCTCTGGTGCTGCCACGTGTCTCTGCCAGCTATTTTCTCGCATTCTTCGATAAATCGCAATTTTCACATATGAGCTCCGTTTTTGACGTTATATATATCCACGGCTTCGTCTTTCCGTGTACTACAAATTTCCTTTATATCTCAACAACTAATGCGTATTCTATTTTCACTTTATATTCTAAAAGGAGTATATTGTGAAATCTCTTGCGGAATTCATAATTTTGTCATACCAGCTTCGTTCTCAATGTTCTTTACATCTATAGATTCATATTTACAAAGAAACCATCTTTCGTTTACGTTACTTTGGCTAACAAGTAGAATATTTTTGTTTCATATTTTATAGCAAATACCGACGTACTTCGTCGAACGCACAAGTTCGAAAAATAATAACTTATTCATATGACGTCAGATTTTGGCGCTCTTTATATTTACGAGATTTACGAGTTTGTAATCACGACTACTATGACTTTCGTATGGAACACATTGGCTAAAATGCAATGTATTAACAGTTTGAATTCCGTAAATAGATGTTAATTTTGAATTATAATGTAAAGTGAAAATGGAGTGTTACAACTCTCTCTTACTTACAAAGATTTCGTCCCTGAAATCCAACTCATAGTATCCTGAGGACAATGCCCATGCACCATCTTACTGGGGTTCTCAAGACCAACTTGGAACCTAGCCAATGTCGTTGTATCGATTTAACTTATCTACACTTATTTAACCGTAGAACTTTGTTTTCTACCTCAAACCTATCCACGAACTCCTTGCGAAAACTCCCAAAACTGGGAACTTGTACGTTTGAATCTTCAGAATTTGTACTCTATATCTGATTATTGCTTGCATATGTAAAATTTCGATTTTCTCCTTTGAAGAGCAACACTACCAACCCACTACAAAATGAGTACTTAGGGCAATCCATCTATAGTAATTTGACGGAATCCATATTTCGAAACATGCCCTTAGAAAAGGCTCCTGGTATACCGTTCTAACTCTGTGTCAAAACAACACCTTTCCAAGGTATACATTCCCTAACAACTCATAACCTTACACTGTAACTAGTTTCTCCATCTATTTCAGGCATTTAACAACCTAAGATTCAACATATGTTACTATACCGAGACCAATGGTTCAACCCATAACCAGTACTCCACCATTGGTAACCGACTTATGATAAAGTTCTTATTTCTTAATAGGATTACTAAAACCCAAAAGAAACTTCTAGAGCACATTCATGACCTTTCAAATACATCAACCATGTCTTAACCTACCAAGCATTAGGTCATCAATAGCCTTCCTACAAGGCTCTAACTATCCCAAACCGTATCAGGTTTTAAGTTGATGTCAAGCAAGTCGTACACATGCAGATTTATGATAGGTCGTGAAACTATCCAAATATAGGACTAAGATACAAGACCGTTCTTGTCATCATCTCCATCGGTACTGAAGACAAACAATCAATTTCTCGATGGGCTTGTTGGCTCACAACTATCATCCTACCGACCTGAAGGAACCTAGTTATCATCCCTCTTTTCATCTATCAAACACAACATGCCTCTGCTACTTAGCCTCTCGAGGATAAAATTGACCTGAGGTCCATAACCTAAACAATAACAAATGCTAAAGTTTAAGTCGTCCTATATTGACGTACGAGTTATATAGATGAACAATAGTCTTATATAAACTCACAACACACACCTATCAACAAAAGAAATCGCTAAACCGAACATGTAGTCTACCCCAAAACTTAAGATAACAATGACCCATCACCATAAGAATACTTAGTCGTGCGTAGTCAGGAAACAAATAGATAGTCAAACAATAGTTCCTACTCGAAAGCAATTAATCTGACAAGAAACAAGCGATAAAATTGGACCAAGAGTTATCATGTTATCTCATCCAAATCACGTGCAAGCCTTAAGATGTTCAATCAACGATCTATTAACCTAACGTAACCTTGAATGAATGTATCAAGGAAACTTACACTAGCCGCCTACGATCCTTTGTGTACTCTATCACACCAATCGAAACCCTACGTCCAACAATTTGAAAGGTTTGAATGGATCTCTAAGGATACCTTGTCATATTATCCACAACTCTAAATCCCAGTGGGAGTTCTTAAATCCTCTTACCGACATTGTGACAACCATCAAATTTCGGTCAAGTCAAAGACAAACAAAGTCAACTAGTCAAACCGGTCAACTCCATTAACCCTTGTATGATAGGGTTTACGTTATGTAATCACTGTATAATTCGCTATTTTAATGAGAAAACATCATTTGGAAAGTTCATGTGTTTGATTTTCCTTAGCCTTAACAGTGCTAAACAATGAACCAAAGCGATAAAACACTATTGCACAATCATCGGGATTGTGTAGGACACTAAATCATGGCTTAACGGGGTCTATGGACCTTGCGTTGCGAAGCCGGACACTCAAAAAGATCACAAACGAAACCTCTCTCAATCTCATTCAAACCCTACTCAAGATTACTTGACGCTAATAGGATCAAAACCCATACACTACGATATAAATTGACGTTAATAGCAACATAGTATAGTACAACGTTATAACTATAATCAAATTAAATTATGATACCATATTAAAATCAAATCAAAGTATAATGCTCTAATTAAATTAAAAGAATCAAACTTGAATGCTATAATTAAACTTCAAATCAAAGTAGATTGTTATAATCAACTCATAACCTATTTTTTATAAAACTCCATTTTTATAAACTTTACATTAAATTTTATAAAACTCTATTTTTATAAACTTTACTTTAAATTTTATAAAACTCTTATATTAATTATGTAAAAGATGCTTGTGTTAGTGGGAAATTATGAAGACCACCAAAAGCAAAAAGATTATTCCCATGGTCTCCCACTCACACCTCCCATCTACTTTCCTTTCCTTTTTCTCCCAACACATTATTCTCTTCACCACTTAAACCTTCTCTATTCTTTCTCTCACTCTCAATCTCGAAATTTCCTCCAAGAATACTCATATTCCATCCAAGAACAATCTATTATACTCAAATCTTCATCCCTCTTGAAGCATTCATCAAGGTATGTTGTTAAAAGTTTCATATTCATACAAGAAACAAATTAAATCCACCAAAATATCTAAAACTCATTTTATGCATAAACCTGATTTTTCTCAGAATCTCATCAATAAAATAAGAAGTTCTGGAAATTTTCAGAAAATAACTTATTTTTATTGAATTACTATAATTATTACAATAAAGTAGGGCAATAATTCACATAAAATACTTTTTGCATTCAATAAATTCTGAGAAAATTCTGGCATGACCTATATATTGATTAAACATAATTTATGAAGTTTCATGCATTTATATTACTGTTTACTATTATTTATGATTTTATTGATTAATTAATAATGAAATATATAAAAAATACTTCCCATAGTCACAAATATCTGAAACTTATACACTGGGCTCTATATCATGTTATAAAACTATGGTTAATTTTACAGAATTTTTGGGAATCATTTACTATTTTTCCCGAATTTTGTTGTTGTTTAATCATTAAAGTATTAATAAATACTAAAACAGTTCAGAAAAATATAAAAATTTTACAGTAATTAATATTGTATGAAATAATGATTTCCTAATAATTTCATAATTTTTCAATTCTGTTTACTATTTAGAACCATTTTCCTAAGTATTTAAGCATGTAAAAATGCATTTTAATGATTATTTCATATAAATAATTGTTAAAATCTGTAAATAATTATAATTGGGCAAGTTATTATTTTAATAAGAAATTATTAAAATCTGGCCTAAATTGAAAATATAAATTAATTATGCAAAGTAAGTAATTCAATTTAAAATTCATTTAACAAATAAATACCTTAATATTATAATCAAAATGAATTATTGTTAATTCATCTAATATAAGAATATGTGTCTAATTATTTGTATTAATACTCCATTCTCGTTTAGCAGTTCCTAAACCAAAACTATTAATTATATTAGGTTCTACGTCATTTTGACCCGAATCGTCTATCGTACAACACACGCATTTCGTTTTGGGACTAAGGTGAGTAATCTACCCCATACTTTATAATTCTCAATACTTTTGGGGTGTATCATGTGGTTCTAATATGTTCCAACTTCATTTTATTGTTTTATCACAATTGAGACATTGTTGAGACATTTATACGTGAGTCATTAATTGTATAACTATTGTTCGTTTACGCTACATGTACTTGTAGTGCATTATCATTTTTAGTCTAATCTCCATGACTATGCCCGTATTCTTGAGGTACGTTATGGACAATAATAGCGCTATTGGGTTGACCACCCCGCCTTGGGACGCTAAGGTGATTGATCG
Organism: Lactuca virosa; assembly: GCF_052849685.1. Taxonomy (NCBI): domain Eukaryota; kingdom Viridiplantae; phylum Streptophyta; class Magnoliopsida; order Asterales; family Asteraceae; genus Lactuca; species Lactuca virosa. The sequence goes on along the minus strand of NC_136430.1, from coordinate 372,916,870 downwards.
CACGTGGTTGAGTGTGTATGATGATTAGATGCTCCATCCTATATATATATATATATATATATATATATATAGGGTGAGGACTTATTGTTGTTATCATTTGTTAATCAATTTTTGATTTATAAACCGTTATCTCAAATACAATTGTTTGCCGACTTCAAAAGAAAACAAATTTCCAATTATAAAGGTTTCAACTTCACAATTTTCTCTACTAAAATTAGATTACTCACCAACTCTCGTAGTTGACCTGTTTTTACCCATGATGCAGATTTGAAGAATGAAGTTGATGAAAAATAGGTTGTGCCTTAGAAATCCACAAGACTATTTAAATTTGATGTAATAAATGTTGTTCGTATTTGGATTTGTATTTGTATGTTGTGGATCTTGTTTGCATACTTAGTACTTAATTGAATCTAATCATATTATAACATAGTTGTCATGAGACTTTGAACAATATATCACGCCTCGATCGATTCCGACAAGGATCGGGGTGTGACAGATTGGTATCAGAGCCCTTGACTATAGGGAATTAGGTTAATTGCCTTGACCTAGTCTATAGCCTCTAGGGTCCTCTCGTATGCTAGTTTATAAAATGCACACACAACTGCATGCAATTCACACTTAGAAAATCCTAGGAATACCTTTGTGTGTTAATTGCTCCCTTGAGTGCATACGTATTACTCCTGACACTTATATGTGTGCATACACTGGTGAATATTCTCCTCTTTCTCTAAAAATCACACACATATTCAAGTGGTTTAAAAAAAATGTATATACATATATATTCCTTAGAGCTCATAGGAAATTCAAAGTCATCCACTCTAGTCGGGTAGGATCATAGTAATTGACGCGTAGTGACTGGAAGGGGGAGGTGCCGGTAGCCTGAAAGTCCTGACTAGGTAAGCATTCGTATACATCCCAATCAACCGAGGGACCAGTTTGCTTATCTGGGGACCAAAGGCGAGAGTTCCCAAACCTATAGGCCAAAGCGCGTCATTCACATTACTTTTGAGCCATCAAAATACCCGACCTTATCAAACGTATCCGAAAGGATACACTCCAAAATGGCCAACTCATTGGACTATTAAGTTCCCTAATGGGCCTAGAAGTGGGAAAGAAATGTGAAAACTTAGTTTTGTGGGGGCCCACGCAAGTGCTACATGTTTCACATTTAGTAACCATGGAAAGCCCAAAAGGTGCCCAACACTCCTAACAATGGCCCAACAAGTGTTTTACAATTATTTTACCCAACAATGTCTAAAAAAAAACTTTATTTCCATAATCAATTTACAAATAACTCACAAGTCCATATGCGTGTTTCTCATAGTTGACATGTTCCTTGTTTGGTTGTGGACTTAGGGTAGACTCATTAGGATCAACAGTCTAATAAAATTTTAATTACACATAACTGGGGGCATGTCGAGTGAATCTTAGGAGTGGATCAGACATGGAACAAATCACAAGATTATAATCAAGTTATTCCTACTAAATTCATAAGTCTATTTATATAGACCTCTGGTATAGAGTCGTCAGCGTAATCGTATCGGCAATCTAGAATATAGCTAAATACATAATACAAACTATAATACCCAAATTATACAAAATTTTCTGCATTAAAAATCAATAGACAAACACAATGAAACTAAAAAGGGTATCAATCTATCAAGAGAAAAACACATACAATGTAGATTAAAATCCACTAATTATAACAAAATGGCTAAAAGAAAAGGTAAGGACTAAGGATTGTTAAGTCCTCTCTTCTTATAAATAGCTTTGAAGCAAGCTTGCCTAAGCTTCTTTGTTCTTTCTGTCAATTCCATACCTGGCAATTTCTCCATCATCTTCTTGTGCCCTGCTAACGTCTCTACCTCCTCCTTTAATCCCAACTCCTAGTTTTTTTAGGTAGATGCAATATATTTTTCGTGTGAGTTCATAAAATTTACAATGAGTTAAGTTTATGTAAATATAAATCAGAAATCATAGTAAAACAATTGATTCGATGTGACATATGCCTAGGGCATATGTTTATGTTATAAAGAAACTAATAATTAAAATTTTAGAAAATACCAAAACTACTTTGGTTACCAAGTGCATGCATACATGCATGAGTAATGTATAGAAGGTTATTATCGTAGTTTACCTTGGCACTTTGAATGAGGGATTGAAGGCTCTTAAGTTTTCTATGAGGCCATCTGTTTATGTTTAGCTCTCTGCATCTTTTCTTCAACAATGTTAACCCTATCCCTAGTTCCTTTGCTGCCATGATTATCGGCATCTCAAAGTACTTCGCTATCTCTTCAAACTCCAATGGTCTCAATCTATTTGCCACCTTCCGGCCACCGTGATCAGTGGTGGCAGCACTAGAACTACCTGTAGCCTCACCACCGAATTTACAGTCTTCACTGAAACTAACCAATGGTAAATTACCATCCTCCCAACAATCCCATAAGCTTATGTCTTTAAGGGGATCCAAATCGTGAAACTCATTTCTAGAAATGATGTTTTGATCTTTGTTAAGTACTGTGGAAACGTTCTGATCGAGCACTTCATGTAATTTTTCCGACAACTCGTAATCATGATGGTCGAGCATGTCACCACTGCAAAAATCCAAAAAAAAAAAAAAAAAAAAACTCAAGATAATCAAATCCAACACGATGAAAGACTCTTTTTGATCACAACAAATCCAAACCATGTTTTGATCAATATAGACAAAATCACTTTTCTATGCGAAAGATGGGGTAATGAGTGACGTTTATATATACCTGAAAAGATCTTGATGATCAAAGTACTGAAACCAATCGAGGTCATCTATGGGGTTTTGATGATCTGCAGGTGGATCCATTTGTGAGGGAGAAGTTAAAAGTTGCGGTAAGAATGTGATGATTTATATAAGTGAAGTGGGAGAAGTAATTAATAACAAATAAAGAGGAAATGAATATATATGGTCTTTGAACTGTAACCTTCTTCTTCAATTCACACACATATACGTATATGTTGCCGCAAATTATGACTTATGTGCCTCATGCATTTAATACATCACATGCCTACCGCATATTCTTGACTTTGAAGCTACGTACCAGTTTCAAATTTCCCCAGTAGCACACTTTTCATTAGAAAGTACTCCAAGTCTTCACACATGAACCAGTTAGAAAGTACTCCAAGTCTTCACACACGAACCAATTAGAAAGTACTCCAAGTCTTCACACATGCAAATTATGACTTGTGTGTCGCTATAGGTAACTAATAAAATTTTATTTTTTAACCCCTTAAATATCAGTACAAGCTTCTAACCTTGACGTTTAAATTCAAAATTTCTTTTTATTACTAAAACTAGCATCGATTCAAGTATATAAACCATGAATCTTGAGAACACGGCAAAACCCAAATAAGTCTTATCATCTATGTAAAAAAAACTCAGGGTTTTTACTAGTAAATCTATCAGTGGCGGAGCTTGAACAATTAACTTGGGGGCGGGGGGCGAAAATATTATAAACTGAAATTAAAATTAAAAAAAAAAACAGATTGTTTTCTACAAATAAACACCAAAAAACACCTAGAAAAAGAATTACAACTCAGCCCGACAGCCTTTAATGTCTTTAAAAACAGATTATGAATGATATATTAGTAAGCAGACAACAATTTCTCTTTCAATGTTTTCATCTTTCCCATGATTATATCTAGAAAAATCAAAATGAAGGAACAATTGATCCAATCAAAACAAAATCAAATTCAAAATCAGAACAATAACCAATAACTCATTTAACAATAACCAAATCAATCTTTGTTGTCACTTTTCAGTTTTGTTTGAAGCTGACAAGCTGTTAAGCATAACCAAATCAATAACCAAATCTATAAGTTCATAACTTATAAATCAAATTGGAAAATCGCCAAATCGCAAATGACAGCCAAATTAAAAGGAAACTCAGTAAGACAGTAGTAACGCATAAATAGGCAACAAATTGACAGAAAACAGCAGCAGCAGTGCAATACGCCAACACCAACAATCTACAATCTTACAATCAGAAAAGAAAGAACATCTGAACAGGATTTGGGTCTCGGGATTACATACCTGATTTTTGTGAAGTGAGAATGGGGACTTGGGCACTTGGCGATGACGATTGGCGAGAGTGAGACCAGGCGACTGACTTGGCGAGACAGCGACAAACGAACAGCAGGCGAGATAGGCAGCGAATTGGGAAAATGGGGATGAATCGATTTTGATTTCTTGATACCGCTTGGTCGCTTGGAGAATTGGGAGTATTGGACCATTCTGATTAGGAATCGGGAGGGGCCAAAGCCCAAGTTTGAAGATAGCAGGCCTATAACTATTTTATTTTGAACTACAATTCCTACTTCTAGCCCAATAATACTACGCCCCTGGAATCTATGAGGGCTAGTGTAAACATTATGGTCATATATCATTAAGATTCTATGGACTTAGAATGTGTGATTCCGCCTCATTCCCTGTTCCTTGTTTGGTTGTGGGCTTAAGGCGAGGTCACCCATCCAAAATGCCCTTGCAATATTAATGATATACGACTAGTTTACGTCAATCGACTATAAAAGAACTTGTAGGACTTATAATGCAAATTTCGTCAAAATTTGTTGAAACATTCGTAATGATGGAACTCGCTAACTACGTTATAAAATATTCATAGTGGTAATACCAAGGATAAAACAGGGAGTATAAAAGCACACATAGAATACTCTATCATCCCAAAACAATAAACTCCTTTTAAATTGACTCAGTTCAAGTTACAATAAGAAATTTCCAAGGTCATCATGTGACATCAAGAGGGTTGTTCCTCACCATAATCAATTTCTTGTACTACGAAAAGTTTTCCACATCTTTTTCCAAACTCTTGAAGTCCCAATCAAAATGCAAATTTCGGGACGAAATTCCCTCTAACGGGGGGATGATGTGACAACCATCAAATTTCGGTCAAGTCAAAGACAAACAAAGTCAACTAGTCAAACCGGTCAACTCCATTAACCCTTGTATGATAGGGTTTACGTTATGTAATCACTGTATAATTCGCTATTTTAATGAGAAAACATCATTTGGAAAGTTCATGTGTTTGATTTTCCTTAGCCTTAACAGTGCTAAACAATGAACCAAAGCGATAAAACACTATTGCACAATCATCGGGATTGTGTAGGACACTAAATCATGGCTTAACGGGGTCTATGGACCTTGCGTTGCGAAGCCGGACACTCAAAAAGATCACAAACGAAACCTCTCTCAATCTCATTCAAACCCTACTCAAGATTACTTGACGCTAATAGGATCAAAACCCATACACTACGATATAAATTGACGTTAATAGCAACATAGTATAGTACAACGTTATAACTATAATCAAATTAAATTATGATACCATATTAAAATCAAATCAAAGTATAATGCTCTAATTAAATTAAAAGAATCAAACTTGAATGCTATAATTAAACTTCAAATCAAAGTAGATTGTTATAATCAACTCATAACCTATTTTTTATAAAACTCCATTTTTATAAACTTTACATTAAATTTTATAAAACTCTATTTTTATAAACTTTACTTTAAATTTTATAAAACTCTTATATTAATTATGTAAAAGATGCTTGTGTTAGTGGGAAATTATGAAGACCACCAAAAGCAAAAAGATTATTCCCATGGTCTCCCACTCACACCTCCCATCTACTTTCCTTTCCTTTTTCTCCCAACACATTATTCTCTTCACCACTTAAACCTTCTCTATTCTTTCTCTCACTCTCAATCTCGAAATTTCCTCCAAGAATACTCATATTCCATCTAAGAACAATCTATTATACTCAAATCTTCATCCCTCTTGAAGCATTCATCAAGGTATGTTGTTAAAAGTTTCATATTCATACAAGAAACAAATTAAATCCACCAAAATATCTAAAACTCATTTTATGCATAAACCTGATTTTTCTCAGAATCCCATCAATAAAATAAGAAGTTCTGGAAATTTTCAGAAAATAACTTATTTTTATTGAATTACTATAATTATTGCAATAAAGTAGGGTAATAATTCACATAAAATACTTTTTGCATTCAATAAATTCTGAGAAAATTCTGGCATGACCTATATATTGATTAAACATAATTTATGAAGTTTCATGCATTTATATTACTGTTTACTATTATTTATGATTTTATTGATTAATTAATAATGAAATATATAAAAAATACTTCCCATAGTCACAAATATCTGAAACTTATACACTGGGCTCTATATCATGTTATAAAACTATGGTTAATTTTACAGAATTTTTGGGAATCATTTACTATTTTTCCCGAATTTTGTTGTTGTTTAATCATTAAAGTATTAATAAATACTAAAACAGTTCAGAAAAATATAAAAATTTTACAGTAATTAATATTGTATGAAATAATGATTTCCTAATAATTTCATAATTTTTCAATTCTGTTTACTATTTAGAACCATTTTCCTAAGTATTTAAGCATGTAAAAATGCATTTTAATGATTATTTCATATAAATAATTGTTAAAATCTGTAAATAATTATAATTGGGCAAGTTATTATTTTAATAAGAAATTATTAAAATCTGGCCTAAATTGAAAATATAAATTAATTATGCAAAGTAAGTAATTCAATTTAAAATTCATTTAACAAATAAATACCTTAATATTATAATCAAAATGAATTATTGTTAATTCATCTAATATAAGAATATGTGTCTAATTATTTGTATTAATACTCCATTCTCGTTTAGCAGTTCCTAAACCAAAACTATTAATTATATTAGGTTCTACGCCATTTTGACCCGAATCGTCTATCGTACGACACACACATTTCGTTTTGGGACTAAGGTGAGTAATCTACCCCATACTTTATAATTCTCAATACTTTTGGGGTGTATCATGTGGTTCTAATATGTTCCAACTTCATTTTATTGTTTTATCACAATTGAGACATTGTTGGGACATTTATACGTGAGTCATTAATTGTATAACTATTGTTCGTTTACGCTACATGTACTTGTAGTGCATTATCATTTTTAGTCTAATCTCCATGACTATGCCCGTATTCTTGAGGTACGTTATGGACAATAATAGCGCTATTGGGTTGACCACCCCGCCTTGGGACGCTAAGGTGATTGATTGCACGTGGTTGAGTGTGTATGATGATTAGATGCTCCATCCTATATATATTTATATATATATATATACATATGTATATATAGGGTGAGGACTTATTGTTGTTGTTATCATTTGTTAATCAATTTTTGATTTATAAACCGTTATCTCAAATACAATTGTTTGCCGACTTCAAAAGAAAACAAATTTCCAATTATAAAGGTTTCAACTTCACAATTTTCTCTACTAAAATTAGATTACTCACCAACTCTCGTAGTTGACATGTTTTTACCCATGATGCAGATTTGAAGAATGAAGTTGATGAAAAATAGGTTGTGCCTTAGAAATCCACAAGACTATTTAAATTTGATGTAATAAATGTTGTTCATATTTGGATTTGTATTTGTATGTTGTGGATCTTGTTTGCATACTTAGTACTTAATTGAATCTAATCATATTATAACATAGTTGTCATGAGACTTTGAACAATATATCACGCCTCGATCGATTCCGACAAGGATCGGGGTGTGACAGACATCACCACAACACCACTTTAACTGACGATGCGTCTCCAAAGCTGAATCTTGAGTAACCACAACAAGTAACGTAGGTTTTAACGAGGAGTCGTTCCTATACATTAACCTTGTTGGTGATTTTATTGTCCAAGAATTTTATGTAATTAGAACTGACATGTGAGCTAAGGGGCTTATCATTTTTACTCTATATTATATGTTTGGAGAATTCATAGTGCATGCATATATAAGATCGAGTTATAAGCTGATATGACAGAAATGCGGGGGTCCAAGGGGTAGTGTCCCCTTGCAGGGTTCTAGGGGAAGAGCCTCTAGCAGGGTCCAAGGGGCAGAGACTCTGGAGGTGGTCCTGCTGACCGGTCAACAGGCAGGGTCGAGGGGAAACGTCGTGATATACCCTTCCAGGTTCTCCTTTTTATCAATTTTTGTAACCACTGATTGTGCCATTAAATTTGTGATTCTCCTAACTAATTTAGAAGATTTAAACCCTAATCTATATAGTATAAATATGGCTCCTTAATTGAGTTGTGATATACCTTTCCAGGCTCTCCTTCTTCTATACGAACTCAGAACCCTCTGGCGATTTGGCTTGTGTTTATGTGCCTATATACATGAGTGTCCTCTTGGATTCTCCTAGATTGGATTTCTTGTAACCCATGCATAGGGTGGAAATATTAATTCGGAAGGTGAACTTACATGATCCAATAGAAATCCGGTTCTCCACCATCACCCTACTTAATATCCTCCTACAAAGCTTACCACTTCATGCTAAAGACCCTTGCTACCGATAACATCAAGACCAACTGGTCGAACATGGATCAATGATTTGATCCACCGATCTTATGTATATTGTTGATACATTATCAAACCTTGGAAGGTATTACCAGTTCTTTCAATGGACATAGTCCATCCCAAACGATCCCCTTATAGGCATCTCTTGTTTTACCTATATGCATATCAGACGATGACTTGGAAAGATTATGCGAAGAAAATGCACTCTCCTACCGTCATCGATCCTTGGCATAAGATAACTAAATCCTTATTGTGAGATAACCAAACTTTCTAATTCTGATGTATCTGTTGAGTGGTCCATACTTTTTCTACAAGAAAGCACTCGACACTCCCTATGATGAACTACGCGATCTACCAAATTCCTTGTCTAGCAGGTCCTACTCTGTGAAGATAAGTCCCATATTTGTGAAGGCACAAACCTATATAGTACTCTTGGCTATCAGATCCATACCCAGGAATTGGGTACATTCTTGGATCCTACCTAACGATTCGAAGGAAATTATAACCATTCCTTAAGTAGCACATCAAGAAAACTTATAGCCTAAGGGCACTCTAGTAGAAGACTTACGTCTTCCTTCATCTGAATGACCAAAATGAAACTAGGAATATCCACCTACTTGTTTTGCAACTCTCTTGACCTTGGCGTCAGAACCAAAGTCGAGTTTCCCTTTGCAATTCTACCCCAAATGGATGGTTCTCCCCCACTTGGGTTCGAACCATCATATGCTATTTCCTATAATCGATAAAAGCCCAAGTTGACTCTGCCTATGTGATTTCTAGATTCATTTCGATTTCGAAGAAACTCTTGATTGTCACAGCGTTGAATTTGATGCTCCTAACGTAGCATTACTTCTTGTGCCACAACAAGTAATCTTCTTACATAACATGACCAAAACAAACAAGATTTTGACAAGTATAAAGTTGTTTAGAGATGCACCATTGCATACACATGACCAAATGTCGCAAGAGGATTTTTTTTATTAACATATTAGAAATTACAAGAAACAACAATGGTTGTTGGATTAAATACTAAGACGTACGAACAGAAGATGGACATAACCACATAGTTGAGAACATAACATAAATTTCTATGAGCGTTTGTTCACTCTTCTTTAACAAGAATCAAATCAACTCCCTTCTCATCCACAGGACCCCTTGCCGAAGAATACATAACTTCAAGTGTTGGGGCAAAAACTATCCCTTTCACTAGGCTGGGAAAATCAACCCTGAAGTGACCCAACTGATTGTTGAGAAAACATGTCCTCTTCTTCCAATTTTCACAGTCCCTTCTGAAATGACCCTCTTCCCCACATCCAAAACACCTAACTGAACTTGTACGATAAGTACCCTCATGCATTTTCCCATATCTACTGCAACAACTTTAACTCCTTACACTGTTGGATTAATGTCTAAGTCCATAACTATATTTGGTATGTACTTGACCTGACCCGGCATGGTCCATTTGGGTTGCACTTCACCGGCACAATTTATATGGATAGTCTTTTGAGAATAGTATATTTATGATTTATATCAATATATTATAAGTTCTAATATATTAATATGGAATCATATTATTTAATTAGTATTGATCAAGAATTAATTTAGAATTAATTAAGTGATCAAAAATAACTAATTAAATATGGACTCTTATATATATGGAATGGGCCAAGTTCATTTAGGTTAGGCTAAGCTTTCATGGATGGTCCATAGAGCTTTTAACCCATGGATCCTATGTAAATGAAAGGTCATGGGTATTAGGGTTTACATGGATGTAACCCTAATCCTCCACAATATATAAAGGGGTCATTGGCTCACAAAATTGGCACAAGTGTGTGAAAATAAGAGTGGGCCGATTTTAATGTGCATACATATTCTCTCAAGTTCTTCCAAGGTGTTTTGGTGATTTGTGATTCCATTTGAGGCTTCCACACTATTGGGGCTAAGCTCTTAAAGCTTGAAGACATCAAGCTACATCAAAAGGTATGTCATCTAACTAGAACTTTGTAGTATAGGTGCTTCATAATATGCTAGTTAGGATGAAACCTTGGAATAGTTAATATTTGCATGTATAATAGAGAAAACATAGATCCAAGGTTTATAGGGTTGCATGTACACCATAGGAGTGTTAGAATGCTCAAAACCCAACAGTGGTATCAGAGCCATGGGTTGTTTTCTGTTATATTGATGCAAATGTTTTATTTTCAAGTTGAAAGAAAAAGGAAAAAAAACATGACGTTTGTCAAATTTTAAGATAATTACTTGTTTTGTGAAAAACGAATTATTTGTAAAATTTGAATCATTTGTTATATGAGTTGAATTAGGTCAAATTTAGTAAAAGATAAAATGATATGATTATTTTATTAGTTTTAAAAGTTTGATCTAAATGTTTTAAGGAGTTACATATTTTGTCATAAAATTTTGGAGCTCAAAAGTTTTTTTAAAGTTGTGATCTTAAGGGTTTTTGAAACTTCCATAAGTTATGGATATGAAAGTTTTTTTTTTTAAAAAAAAAAATTGATTCAAAGTTTTTATGGAGTTACAAAATTTGGTGTTAATGTTTTAAAGAATTCCATAACTTGTTCTTAAGTTATGGAACATGGAAAGTTTCATCATAAAACACCATTAATTCCATAAGTTATGAAATCCAAAGGTTTTCAAGAATTACAAAACTTGCCCTCAAGTTTTGGAATTTGAGAAAAGTTTTTTATGAAAAAAAGAATTGAATTCTAAAACTCTTGGGTTCATAACTTAAACAATTAATTAAATGGTTTTAATTTTGAGTTTAATAATTGGAATTATGATGTTTTGTTGAATAATTCAAATTAACTCTTATGGACTTTATTAATAGTTAATTAAAGCGTTTAATTAAAAGAGTATTATTAAATCCATAAATATATGGTTTGAGTTTAATTAAATTAAAAGTCTAGTTTAATTAATAGATTAAACCACCAAGTATTTTAAATGTCTAAAATACACCCTTATACTATTATAATATTAAAAGTTTAATATATTATATGTATAAGAGCAAGTTGTCTTACCATTAGTAGGTCTCATTCACGAAGCCGATCTATAAGGGGGGTATAAGGTTACTGCCTATAAAATGGCAGTTTAATGGGTGTCCACTCTCACTCACCGCTTCCTTGACCGGTGGAGGGTCGTTAGCCGAACAGGTAGGACAAGGACTATAATTCTCCCTTCATTATAAGTATAATGATAAATACTAAGTAACTAAACACTTATAAATTCTCAATCTTAGTTACTTAGGAAAATGTGAATAAGGTGCTAATCCATGAAATTACACTTTGCACTTTGTTTAAGCTGTTAGTGGAGCGTGTGTGGTTAACCGGCACACTAACCTGGACTTAACAAGGTAGGCAAATGGTAACTTAATGTTTATCATAGTATCGTTGGAGCGTGTGTGGTTAACCGGCACATCGATTGAGGGGTAAATATTAAGGGTACCAAGTATATTTGCATGGTTACTTCACACCTTTTTTTGTGATCCTCGGCATCACAGTCACAAAAACTGAAGGGCACACTCGAGATTGAAACATGCCATTGAAAAGTTCAATGAATCTCAAAAGAATCTAGGAGTTTCAAAACCAATTAAAACCTAATAATACATTTCGTTTATCTTGGTGGAAATTGGTGAATCGTCATTCACCTACCTTCAAATATTTTATAGCTTGGATTACGGCATCCCTCTTCCAAGTTATAAAATAGTTTGTTGGGTCCTAGCCTTAATATATCATATTGGGTGTTATATTAAGGACTTAAATCAACTTTACGTGAATTTCTCCCATTGTTGATGTCTGGTTTAGACAACAATGATCTTCCCAAACCAAGCATTCCTAATGAATATGACTTCCCGAGTTTGGCTCATGGAAGTCATACTTCTCTTCCTCCACCTCCTCCAATTATTCTCCCTAACCCACAAGTTCAAGGTCACTCAAGCCCTAATGGCAAGCAAGGTCTATGTGTGATCACATCTTAGAGATGAAGTCACATATTGACAAGCCGAGAGAGTTGGGTGTCAAAGTCTTGAGAAAGTTGGATGTTCAATCACTTTCTAAGTCACATAGTGAGTTCCTTTGGGACTACTATGAAACAGACTATGACATGAACCTTAATGATCATATCTATTTGCTTGGTGCTGCTGAATCAGCAATGATCTGGAACGATAGTAAAGCAAATTTGATTAGAAGATCAACTTCCCAAAAACTTTATCGACAGTGACAATGGTGACACTGAAAATCCAGAAAAAGCATTCTCTTCCCAATGGAAAGGGATTGGCCATAGTCAACCCGGTTGACCAAATGGTAAAGAGAAAGGCTAAGTCTGAGATAGTCCCATTACCAAAGGGTCCATATGTTTATTTTGCCAAAGGAAGGGGCGTTGATTGCAAAGCTGCCAAATTTACCTAAGGATGTTAAAGTCAATAAGTTTGACTCTACATCAGGTAGAGCCCATTATCTAACTCTGTTAAGTTCTATTCTGAGATCCTCATTACATGATGTGACTGGGTCACATGTTGATGTTTTAAGAATCAAAGAATAGAGAGAAATCTTAAAGGAAGTATATGCTGATTCTGATCGCAATGGTGGATTTCGATCGCATCAGAATTTTGAGCAGTTGCTTAAGAAGTTATGATATATTGCTAAGGAATAGATAACAACAATTTGCCATGTGGATTGTAAGGATAAGTTTTTCCGCAAAGTTTTAAAATAAAAGAAAATTGTTTAATTTTATTTATTTGAAGTATCCTTACAATGGCATTTGTGGAAAATTGTTGCTTATATGATTCCACTGACAGCAATATTGGAAAATGGATTTGATTCTTTCATTTGTGGTAGTGTCTAAATTTACCAAATCAGGAAAGTTCCTCATCACCCAAGTTTCAATTGGACCGAAACTTGGAATCATGCAAGTTGAATAGTATGATGAATGAGAACTTTCAAGCATTGGAAAATCAAGACTAATTACTTGTTCACATGGATGTGTGAGTCAAGTGAAGGACTAAAGGGATCGAGTACACATTCTTGTGCACTGGTCATGTCCACCACAAAGCTCGTTAAGACTATTTGATTTACTAAAGTTTAGTAAATATGGTTATACTTACAAGTTTAAGTATAATTCTGAAACATTGGAAAAGTCTCAATGTATGGCAGAACAAGTGGGAAGAATCAAATTAGGCAGAAAGATAAAAGTTTCTCAAATCTGAAAAGATGGGAGAGTACTTTAGTATCATGTTTGTGATCATCTTAATGATTTAGAAATCATATCACAATTAGTCATCTAAAGGTCATCTCAGTGCATTCTTATGACTAAGAAGAGGAGTCATGAATTGTTGAAATGGTTAGATCAGGAAGATGAGTCATACTTCGTTCCAAAACAATTCTTAGAGTCATACTCCAAGATTGTAACTTGAGTGACATATATTAAAGAAAGGTTTAAAACACTTGTCAAATGTAAGAGTAAAAGTGTCCTACTCTTGTACATTTGAAATTGGTAAGTTGTTATGTTTTGGATAAAACAAAGACCAACTAAGGCCAATTGTGTGAAGTGTTTGTCTTGATAAAGAATCCGCACTATCTCTTGAATATTTGGCAAGATAGTCTTATATGTCAAGAGGATAGTGGGAGTCTTAAAGATCCTAAAAAGAATTTCAAGAACTAATCAAGAATAAAACCTGAGGTTCTTCACTAGCACACGACTTGAGGTTTATAACCTATCGTGTTGACATATTCTGTGCCCATTCCAGTTAAAGATGGCTTTGTATAGGAGTTCTGAAAGTTCTGAATTGGTTGCATAACAACTTGGAAGCAATGGCAGGCCCTGTACTGCCAGGTGGCAAGAAGTTAAAATTGCATAAGTTCAGTCCATATGAGTTTGGATTTGTCATTATCCTTGTCTTGTGACTATGGTTTTGACGATTCACATGGATAAGAACACATACACCATAAAATCTAAGGGTCATAAGGTTTCTCTCCGATTCATGAAAATGATGGTGAGGAAACACTTCCACCAAGTAGATTTGAAGCAGATGGCAAAAGGTCTAAACAATTGAGACTATGATTACGGCATCCCTTTTCATAGTTCTGAAATTGTTTAGACACACATGCATGCTATCTAAGGAAAGGTGTATGATTTTGATAAAGTTTTATCAAAGCATCTCGTATCAGAAATCTGAACTTTGGTAAGAAAGTCAATAAAGTATTGATTTCTAGAAGTCCAACTGATTTCTGAGTACATGTCAAAGCTAGTGGGAGCATAAGTGTTATGCTAATAATCATCATGTTAGTGGGAGCATGATAGTTATTGTTAGTGTTGCAAGTTAGCAATGTTAATTATAGAAAACAAAAGTTTCAATTCGTGAGGCTGCAGGGATTGAAAAAATTGTTTTGCTATAATTAAGGGAGAGGATATACTTCATTTCAGTTCTAAAGGCTTAGATTGAGACCTTAATCATCTCTAGTCAAGAATATATATATGAATTTCATGTTGGATTGGTTCAACTTAAGGAAATTCTATATATTGCGTTCTCAAAATTCGATTATGATTACGGCATCCCTCTACATAGTCAAATTTTGAAAACATGGCAAATAAAAATATTGTAGCAAAAGACTGGTCTAGAATCATGTCTTTATGTGAGACATCATGAATCGTGTACCATTTGCTTTGAGTACATGATCGATTGCATGTGCAATAATATTTGTCATTTCTAAATTTTTCCAAATGCCCAGAGGCATTAAGAAGGGAAAAGGTCTAGAATTGGATATGACTAAAATGATTAAGCAATTGTCGAGGACAATCTGAGGTTTACCAAAGATTGGTTGCTCAGGGACAGTTGGAAGTATAGTGCTAATTTTGGAAGGACCATATTGACATATTCTGAAAAGAGGCATCTCTTATTCAGAAGTGATAGTCAAAATGAGAACATGGAGTTGTCTCCATAGGTGGAAGTTATATGTATAAGATTAGAAAACTTAATGCAAGAAGCATGTCCAAAGCAATGTACTTTGAATATGAGACTTAGTTTCCATGGAGTTGATCTCCATTGGAATACCTTATAATGACTGTTGACAAGTCTTTGTGACTTTGTACATATTCATTACAGGAGGGTCAGTGCATATAAGTTTAAAATCTAAACAGATTTCGATAAATGATAGGAATTTGAAATTCTCACATTTTTCGATAAGGATTTTGGAGTGTGAAATTAGAATCATTGAAATTATGTTCAATTGGTTTATTTTACAAAGTAAGGATCATAGACAAACATAGAGTGCATACTTGGTGTATGGCAAAGCTATTGTTTAAGAAAAACATAGTGTACATGCTTGGAGCATGGGACAACTAGTGTTTTTAATTCAAGTATAAAGTTGATAAAACCGAAACAATGAATAATGAGTAATCAGTATGGTGATAAATAAAAGTGTTTATTTATATTCATAGGGTTTGATACCATATTTGATTTATTTATTCTTGTGTTTCACTTTGCATGTTTTGACTTCCAGAATAACTAAGTCGCTCTTCCTGAATGATTAAGTTATTCAAACCATCCACAGTCGGTCATATGTTGGAAGTAGATATGAATCAAGACTGTCATGGGTTGGTTTGTAGAGGTCCAAGTTGGTGGACAAAGTGGTGCTACAACACTCATGAGTGCTCATAAGTTCTGAGTATTGGATTCAACCCGTGCTCATTTGAATCACTTCATGGATTTTATCACGAGTGATCATGAGACGATAATATCTTATATTCTTCAAACCTAGAGATATGAGTTGTTACTATGAGTTGGTTATACATTGATTGCACGAAAACGCATTTGGTAACTCGATGTTATAAAATGTGCCTTTGTGTATGATTCAACAAGTAGTAGAACAAGCCATATGAGTCGAAGTTTATCCATTCCTTTTACCTTCGGGATAAAAGCGATATCTGTGGGCCCCTCGATGATTTAGCGATGACACATGTGAGTGCTTGGCCAAGCCAGGACTGATTTGATTTGTTCAATCAGTCAGTCATCATAAATCGAAAATCGGGAAACAACAAATGGACAGAGAGAATGATTATAATCCATGTCTCAGTCCATATGATATCTAGAATTGAGGAATATATGATCCCTTATCTAATGGACAAGTCATTGACAACGTCAGAGTTCGACAGCGGCTTTAAGAGCTACGATTGCCAGTTAGGTGTTGAAGTCATACTCAATAATAGTTTTAGACTTATCCAAGTGGGAGACTGTTGGATTAATGTCTAAGTCCATAACTATATTTGGTATGTACTTGACCCGACCCGGCATGGTCCATTTGGGTTGCACTTCACCGGCACAATTTATATGGATAGTCTTTTGAGAATAGTATATTTATGATTTATATTAATATATTATAAGTTCTAATATATTAATATGGAATCATATTATTTAATTAGTATTGATCAAGAATTAATTTAGAATTAATTAAGTGATCAAAAGAACTAATTAAATATGGACTCTTATATATATGGAATGGGCCAAGTTCATTTAGGTTGGGCTAAGCTTTCATGGATGCTCCATGGAGTTTTTAACCCATGGATCCTATGTAAATGAAAGGTCATGGGTATTAGGGTTTACATGGATGTAACCCTAATCCTCCATAATATATAAAGGGGTCCTTGGCTCACAAAATTGGCACAAGTGTGTGAAAATAAGAGTGCGCCGATTTTAGTGTGCATACATATTCTCTCAAGTTCTTCCAAGGTGTTTTGGTGATTTGTGATTCCATTTGAGGCTTCCACACTATTGGGGCTAAGCTCTTAAAGCTTGAAGACATCAAGCTACATCAAAAGGTATGTCATCTAACTAGAACTTTGTAGTATAGGTGCTTCATAATATGCTAGTTAGGATGAAACCTTGGAATAGTAATATTTGCATGTATAATAGAGAAAACAAAGAACCAAGGTTTATAGGGTTGCTTGTACACCATAGGAGTGTTAGAATGCTCAAAACCCAACAGTGGTATCAGAGCCATGGGTTGTTTTCTGTTATATTGATGCAAATGTTTTATTTTCAAGTTGAAAAAAAAGGAAAAAAAAACATGACGTTTGTCAAATTTTAAGATAATTACTTGTTTTGTGAAAAACGAATTATTTGTAAAATTTGAATCATTTGTTATATGAGTTGAATTAGGTCAAATTTAGTAAAAGATAAAATGATATGATTATTTTATTAGTTTTAAAAGTTTGATCTAAATGTTTTAAGGAGTTACATATTTTGTCATAAAATTTTGGAGCTCAAAAGTTTTTTTTTTAAAGTTGTGATCTTAAGGGTTTTTGAAACTTCCATAAGTTATGGATATGAAAGTTTTTTTTTTAAAAAAAAAATTGATTCAAAGTTTTTGTGGAGTTACAAAATTTGGTGTTAATGTTTTAAAGAATTCCATAACTTATTCTTAAGTTATGGAACATGAAAATTTTCATCATAAAACAAGCATTTAACTCCATAAGTTATGGATTACCAAAAGTTTTATGTTTCCTTGATTTATGAGTTAGTTTAGATTAATTGAAAAAAATTTGTGTTTTAGTTGTTTTCAATCCTAATTAATCTAGAGGTAGTTCATAAAATGTGTTTTTTATAACTTGTCCTCAAGTTACATAAAAGGTCATATTTATGAATCTTAAAACTCATAAAAGTGCCATAGGTTACATAAAAAAAATGAAGAGTCTTTTTCATTAAATAGTATTATGACTCCATAACTTGTCCTCAAGTTATGGATGTTTAAGAGTCACTTCTTTAAAAGTGTTATTAAAGAATAAGAGGTTACATAAAGAGTCTTCATTTTAATGAACCATTAAACTCATAAGTTATGAAATGAAAAGTTTTGAATAGTTTCAAAAACTTGCCCTCAAGTTTTGGAATTTGTAAAGTTTTCACTTATGAATATTTTAATTCCAAGTTAAGCCCTTAGAATTTTAAAAGTTAAAATTCAACCCTTATACTTTATAATATTATAAGTTAATAATATATATATGTGTATAAGAGCAAGTCAGTCTTACCATTAGTAGGCCTCATTCACGAAGCCGGTCTATAAGGGGGTATAAGGTTGTTGCCTATAAAATGTCAGCTTAATGGGTGTCCACTCTCACCCACCGCTTCCTTGACCGGTGGAGGGTCGTTAGCCGAACAGGTAGGACAAGGACTATAATTCTCCCTTCATTAAAAGTATTAATGATAAATACTACGTAACTAAACCTTTTATTAATTCCCAATCTTAGTTACTTAGGAAAATGTGAATAAGGTGCTAATCCATGAAATTACACTTTGCACTTTGTTTAAACCGTTAGTGGAGCGTGTGTGGTTAACCGACACACTAACCTGGATTTAACAAAGTAGGCAAAGGGTAACTTAATATTTATCATAGTATCGGTGGAGCTCGTGTGGTTAACCGGCACATCGATTGAGGGGTAAATATTAAGGGTACCAAGTATATTTGCATGGTTACTTCACACCTTGTTTTGTGATCCTCGACATCCCAGTCACAAAACCTGAAGGGCACACTCGAGATTGAAACATGCCATTGAAAAGTTCAATGAATATCAAAAGATCTAGGAGTTTCAAATCCAAGTAATTAAATTATTTCGTTTTTCATGGTGGAAATTGGTAAATCGTCATTTACCTACCTTCAACTATTTTATAACTCGGATTACGGCATCCCTCTTCCAGTTATAAATAGGTTGTTGGATCCTAGCCTTAATATTTCATATTGGGTGTTATATTAAGGACTTTAGATCAACTATCTTGAATATCTCCCAAAAGATGTCTAGTTTAGACATCTATGATCTTCCCAAATCTCTTGGAACGTTACTTCCTCCACCTCCTCCAATTATTCTCCCTAACCCACAAGTTCAAGGTCACTCAAGCCCTAATGGCAAGCAAGGTCTATGTGTGATCACATCTTAGAGATGAAGTCACATATTGACAAGCCGGGAGAGTTGGGTGTCAAAGTCTTGAGAAAGTTGGATATTCAATCACTTTCTAAGTCACATTGTGAGTTCCTTTGGGACTACTATGAAACAGACTATGACATGAACCTTAATGATCATATCTATTTGCTTGGTGCTGCTGAATCAGCAATGATTTGGAACGATAGTACTTCCCAAAAACTTTATGGACAGTGACAATGGTGACACTGGAAATCCAGAAAAAGCATTCTCTTCCCAATGGAAAGGGATTGGCCATAGTCAACCCGGTTAACCAAATGGTAAAGAGAAAGGCTAAGTCTGAGATAGTCCCATTACCAAAGGGTCCATATGTTTATTTTGCCAAAGGAAGGGGCGTTGATTGCAAAGCTGCCAAATTTACCTAAGGATGTTAAAGTCAATAAGTTTGACTCTACATCAGGTAGAGCCCATTATCTAACTCTGTTAAGTTCTATTCTGAGATCCTCATTACATGATGTGACTGGGTCACATGTTGATGTTTTAAGAATCAAAGAATAGAGAGAAATCTTAAAGGAAGTATATGCTGATTCTGATCGCGAAGGTGGATTTCGATCGCATCAGAATTTTGAGCAGTTGCTTAAGAAGTTATGATATATTGCTAAGGAATAGATAACAACAATTTTCCATGTGGATTGTAAGGATAAGTTTTTCCGCAAAGTTTTAAAATAAAAGAAAATTGTTTAATTTTAGTTATTTGAAGTATCCTTACAATGGCATTTGTGGAAAATTGTTGCTTATATGATTCCACTGACAGCAATATTGGAAAATGGATTTGATTCTTTCATTTGTGGTAGTGTCTAAATTTACCAAATCAGGAAAGTTCCTCATCACCCAAGTTTCAATTGGACCGAAACTTGGAATCATGCAAGTTGAATAGTATGATGAATGAGAACTTTCAAGCATTGGAAAATCAAGACTAATTACTTGTTCACATGGATGTGTGAGTCAAGTGAAGGACTAAAGGGATCGAGTACACATTCTTGTGCACTGGTCATGTCCACCACAAAGCTCGTTAAGACTATTTGATTTACTAAAGTTTAGTAAATATGGTTATACTTACAAGTTTAAGTATAATTCTGAAACATTGGAAAAGTCTCAATGTATGGCGGAACGAATGGGAAGAATCAAATTAGGCAGAAAGATAAAAGTTTCTCAAATCTGAAAAGATGGGAGAGTACTTTAGTATCATGTTTGTGATCATCTTAATGATTTAGAAATCATATCACAATTAGTCCTCTAAAGGTCATCTTAGTGCATTCTTATGACTAAGAAGAGGAGTCATGAATTGTTGAAATGGTTAGATCAGGAAGATGAGTCATACTTCGTTCCAAAACAATTCTTAGAGTCATACTCCAAGATTGTAACTTGAGTGACATATCTTAAAGAAAGGTTTAAAACACTTGTCAAATGTAAGAGTAAAAGTGTCCTACTCTTGTACATTTGAAATTGGTAAGTTGTGATGTTTTGGATAAAACAAAGACCAACTAAGGCCAATTGTGTGAAGTGTTTGTCTTGATAAAGAATCCGCACTATCTCTTGAATATTTGGCAAGATAGTCTTATATGTCAAGAGGATAGTGGGAGTCTTAAAGATCCTAAAAAGAATTTCAAGAACTAATCAAGAATAAAACCTGAGGTTCTTCACTAGCACACGACTTGAGGTTTATAACCTATCGTGTTGACATATTCTGTGCCCATTCCAGTTAAAGTTGGCTTTGCATAGGAGTTCTGAAAGTTCTCAATTGGTTGCATAACAACTTGGAAGCAATGGCAGGCCCTATACTGCCAGGTGGCAAGAAGTTAAGATTGCATAAGTTCAGTCCATATGAGTTTGGATTTGTCATTATCCTTGTCTTGTGACTATGATTTTGACGATTCACATGGATAAGAACACATACACCATAAAATCTAAGGGTCATAAGGTTTCTCTTCGATTCATGAAAATGACGGTGAGGAAACACTTCCACCAAGTAGATTTGAAGCAGATGGGAAAAGGTCTAAACAATTGAGACTATGATTACGGCATCCCTTTTCATAGTTCTGAAATTGTTTAGACACACATGCATGCTATCTAAGGAAAGGTGTATGATTTTGATAAAGTTTTATCAAAGCATCTCGTATCAGAAATCTGAACTTTGGTAAGAAAGTCAATAAAGTATTGGTTTCTAGAAGTCCAGCTGGTTTCTGAGTACATGTCAAAGCTAGTGGGAGCGTAAGTGTTATGCTAATAATCATCATGTTAGTGGGAGCATGATAATTATTGTTAGTGTTGCAAGTTAGCAATGTTAATTATAGAAAACAAAAGTTTCAATTCGTGAGGCTGTAGGGATTGAAAAAGTTGTTTTGCTATAATTAAGGGAGAAGATATACTTCATTTCAGTTCTAAAGGCTTAGATTGAGACCTTAATCATCTTTAGTCAAGAATATATATATGAATTTCATGTTGGATTGGTTCAACTTAAGAAAATTCTATATATTGCGTTCTCAAAATTCGATTATGATTACGACATCCCTCTTCATAGTCAAATTTTGAAAACATGGCAAATAAAAATATTGTAGCAAAAGACTGGTCTAGAATCATGTCTTTATGTGAGACATCATGAATCGTGTACCATTTGCTTTAGGTACAGGATCGATTGCATGTGCTATAATATTTGTCATTTCTAAATTTTTCCAAATGCCCAGAGGCATTAAGAAGGGAAAAGGTCTAGAATTGGATATGACTAAAATGATTAAGCAATTGTCGAGGACAATCTAAGGTTTACCAAAGATTGGTTGCTCAGGGACAGTTGGAAGTATAGTGCTAATTTTGGAAGGACCATATTGACATATTCTGAAAAGAGGCATCTCTTATTCAGAAGTGATAGTCAAAATGAGAATCTGGAGTTGTCTCCATAGGTGGAAGTTATCTGTGTAAGATTAGAAAACTTAATGCAAGAAGCATGTCCAAAGCAATGTACTTTGAATATGAGACTTAGTTTCCATGGAGTTGATCTCCATTGGAATACCTTATAATGACTGTTGACAAGTCTTTGTGACTTTGTACATATTCATTACAGGAGGGTCAGTGCATATAAGTTTAAAATCTAAACAGATTTCGATAAATGATAGGAATTTGAAATTCTCACATTTTTCGATAAGGATTTGGGAGTGTGAAATTAGAATCATTGAAATTATGTTCAATTGGTTTATTTTACAAAGTAAGGATCATAGACAAACATAGAGTGCATACTTGGTGTATGGCAAAGCTATTGTTTAAGAAAAACATAGTGTACATGCTTGGAGCATGGGACAACAAGTGTTTTTAATTCAAGTATAAAGTTGATAAAACCGAAACAATGAATAATGAGCAATCAGTATGGTGATAAATAAAAGTGTTTATTTATATTCATAGGGTTTGATACCATATTTGATTCATTTATTCTTGTGTTTCACTTTGCATGTTTTGACTTCCAGAATAACTAAGTCGCTCTTCCTGAATGATTAAGTTATTCAAACCATCCACAGTCGGTTATATGTTGGAAGTAGATATGAATCAAGACTGTCATGGGTTGGTTTGTAGAGGTCCAAGTTGGTGGACAAAGTGGTGCTACATCACTCATGAGTGCTCATAAGTTCTGAGTATTGGATTCAACCCGTGCTCATTTGAATCACTTCATGGATTTTATCACGAGTGATCATGAGACGATAATATCTTATATTCTTCAAACCTAGAGATATGAGTTGTTACTATGAGTTGGTTATACATTGATTGCACGAAAACGCATTTGGTAACTCGATGTTATAAAATGTGCCTTTGTGTATGATTCAACAAGTAGTAGAACAAGCCATATGAGTCGAAGTTTATCCATTCCTTTTACCTTCGGGATAAAAGCGATATCTGTGGGCCCCTCGATGATTTAGCGATGACACATGTGAGTGCTTGGCCAAGCCAGGACTGATTTGATTTGTTCAATCAGTCAGTCATCATAAATCGAAAATCGGGAAACAACAAATGGACAGAGAGAATGATTATAATCCATGTCTCAGTCCATATGATATCTAGAATGGAGGAATATATGATCCCTTATCTAATGGACAAGTCATTGACAAGGTCAGAGTTCGACAGCGGCTTTAAGAGCTACGATTGCCAGTTAGGTTTTGAAGTCATACTCAATAATAGTTTTAGACTTATCCAAGTGGGAGACTGTTGGATTAATGTCTAAGTCCATAACTATATTTGGTATGTACTTGACCCGACCCGGCATGGTCCATTTGGGTTGCACTTCACCGGCACAATTTATATGGATAGTCTTTTGAGAATAGTATATTTATGATTTATATTAATATATTATAAGTTCTAATATATTAATATGGAATCTTATTATTTAATTAGTATTGATCAAGAATTAATTTAGAATTAATTAAGTGATCAAAAAGAACTAATTAAATATGGACTCTTATATATATGGAATGGGCCAAGTTCATTTAGGTTGGGCTAAGCTTTCATGGATGCTCCATGGAGTTTTTTACCCATGGATCCTATGTAAATGAAAGGTCATGGGTATTAGGGTTTACATGGATGTAACCCTAATCCTCCATAATATATAAAGGGGTCCTTGGCTCACAAAATTGGCACAAGTGTGTGAAAATAAGAGTGCGCCGATTTTAGTGTGCATACATATTCTCTCAAGTTCTTCCAAGGTGTTTTGGTGATTTGTGATTCCATTTGAGGCTTCCACACTATTGGGGCTAAGCTCTTAAAGCTTGAAGACATCAAGCTACATCAAAAGGTATGTCATCTAACTAGAACTTTGTAGTATAGGTGCTTCATAATATGCTAGTTAGGATGAAACCTTGGAATAGGTAATATTTGCATGTATAATAGAGAAAACATAGATCCAAGGTTTATAGGGTTGCATGTACACCATAGGAGTGTTAGAATGCTCAAAACCCAACAAAAAGAAAGTTGTGGCATCATAAGTTGGGACATATGAGCGAGAAAGAGTGTTTTGGTGGAGATGTAACTGGAAATGCTAAACCTGGTGAAGCTTGTTTTCAATAGATACAACGTAGGCTTAAGGTTAAGTCAGTTCAACACTCAAACAAGGAGATGAGTGTTCATTCAAATCTATGGGGTCCCTATCTTGTGAAGTCTCATGGTGTATGTGAATACTTTGTGACTTTTATCGATGATTACTCAAGGAATACCTGGGTGTAATTTTTGAAGACAAAGTAAGAAGATGAAATGTTTAGGGCGGTTCAAGGAGTGGAAGGCTATAGTTGAAAAACAGACCTGGAACCAAGTCAGGTCACTCGGAGTGGAAAAAGGGTAAGAGTTCTGCAAGGCTTCATTTGACAACTTCGAAAAAATAGATGGTACAGTGAGGCATCTCATTGTATGGCTAACACCACAACAAAGCGGAGTGGCATAACAAATGAACCAAATACTGGTGGAGCATGCTTAGTGCATTTGATTATCTATTGATTTATCGGAGCAATTCTAGGCGAAAGCAATCAACACTGCTTACTATCTAGTGGATAAATCTGCATCAACTGCAATTGATTGTAATACTCGTCAAGAGGTGTGTTTTGGGAAGCCCTCTATGAATTCTAGTTTAAGAATGTTTGGATGATCTGCTTACACTCGTGTGAATATTGGTAAACAGGAGCCAAAGGAAATGAAGTGCATATTTCTAGGATATGTATCTAGAGGGAAAGGTCATCGTCTGTGGTGTACAGAAGAAGGAAAGACTCCAAAATTTGTTATTAGCAGAGATGTGACATTTGAATTTGCTATGTGTAACCAGGGACGAGGTGAAACAGAAACCCCACATAGTTTTGTGATAAATGAGGAACATCAAAGTTACATGGAACATTAGAGACGTGAGGAATCCCTTGAACAAACCACAGAAGAAGTGTCTGGTGATGTTGATGTCGGGAAAGACAACTTAATAAAGCTTCTGGAGAATAAGTTTATGATTAACGATTTAGGAGCTGAAAAGAAGACAACATGGATGGAGATTCATAGAGATATAAGAGCAGGATGGTTATATATTTCTCACTGCATTGAGAAAGTATTGCGGTTGTTCTATTATGATCAGTCCAAACTTTTTGGTTCTTATTTATCGGTTCAAGGAAATCAGGGAAAAGCTCATTGGTAACTGGTCAAGTGGATCTTGTGACACTTGAAGGGAACGCTTTATGTTTGTCTGGTGTATGGTGCCAATGCATGAAATATAGACTTGGTTGTATTGATAGACTTGAACCATGAAAGTGATCTAGAGATAAGAAGATCATTGGCGGTTGGTATCATTTAGAGCCTTCTTTTAAACGCGGAGAAACCTATCATGTTCTATGACAGGGTATGCATTCAAAAGTCTGGTGCCTAGGAGAATCTGGAAGACATGGTGACAAGGATGCTTCCCGGAGAGAAGTTCAAGCTTTGATTGGAATTAGTTGATGTTGTCAGGTGGCAAACCCCTTCGAGGCTTGATGGAAGGAATAGAGAGGATGTTCTTATTTAAGGTGGAGTTTAGGGGATGTTCAAGTCAAGGTGGAAGTAGATATGAATACAGAGTAACGCCAAGAAAGGTGAGTTACCGATCCA
This sequence comes from Lactuca virosa, assembly GCF_052849685.1. Lineage (NCBI taxonomy): Eukaryota > Viridiplantae > Streptophyta > Magnoliopsida > Asterales > Asteraceae > Lactuca > Lactuca virosa. The sequence continues at coordinate 372,890,872 of NC_136430.1, read as the reverse complement.
GAGTAACGCCAGACTGAGTAAGACTCAGACCCCGAGTACAGAGGCTGAGATAGCAGAGATGAGTTGAGTTCCGTATGCGTCCACTGTAGGCTCGATCATGTATGCTCTGACTTGTACTCGTCCTGATGTGGCCTTTGCATTGAGCATGGTCAGCAGATATCAGGGGAACCCTGTAAAGGATCACTGGACTGCCGTAAAGAACATTCTCAAGTACCTGCGGAGGACTAAGGACTGGGTCCTTACACTCGGTGGGAGTGATGAATTGAGAGTAGTAGGGTATAGTGATGCTAGCTTCCAGACTGATAGGGATAATTTCCGCTCTCATTCAGGCTGGGTCTTTACCTTAAACGGGGGAGCAATTTCTTGGAAAAGTTCCAAGCAGGAGACAATGGCTGATTCAACTTGCGAATCAGAGTATATAGCGGAAAGCAAGGCAGCAAAGGAGGCTATATGGCTAAAGAACTTCATTGGAGACCTTGGAGTTGTACCGGCTATAAAAGAGCCAATGGAGATTTTCTGTGACAGCAATAGTGCGGTTGCCTTAGCCAAGGAACCAAGAGATAATGGCAGATCCAGACACATTGACAGAAAATATCACTTCATCAGACATCGAATAGAATAAGGACTCCTCGTGGCAAAGAGGGTATCATCGGATGAGAACCTAGTAGATCCCGTCACGAAGGGACTGAGTAGGGTTAAGCATCTCCAGCATTAGAGGCGCATAGGGCTGAAGGATGATATTAGTTTTAGTAGTTAGATAGCTTTGAAATTTGTAAAGTGTAATTGACATTTGATGATGAATAAAAGTTATTGTTTATTTATGAGTAAAGTGTTGCTATCTTTTGTCAATCATTTACTATCATTTCATTTTGCATGTTTTGACTTCCAGAATAATTATGTTATGGTATTTCATATTATTCAAATCTCCACAGTCGGTCATATGTTGGAAGTAGATATGAATCAAGACTGTCATGAAGTTGGTTGTAGATGTCTAATATGTTGGACATAGCAAAGAGTTGCTACAACACTCATGAGTTCTCATAAGTTCTGTGTAGATTCAACCCACGCTCACTTGTATCACTTCATGGAATTTATCTCGAGTGATCGTGAGACGGTAATATCATATAAATCTTCAAACCTAGAGATATGAGTTGTTGCCTATGAGTTGGTTATGCATTGATTGTACGAAAACGCATTGGTAACTCGATGTTATAAAACGTGCCTTTGTGTATGATTCAACAAGTAGTAGAACAAGCATATGAGTCAAAGTTTATCTGTTCCTTCTTGGATTAGAAGCGATATCTGGGCCCCTCGATGATTTTGTTGTGACCTATGTATCGGGCCCGGTCAGAACTAAATTGATGTGTTCAATTAAGTTCTATGTCAAACAAATCGGAAATCGGGAAACAAACTGCTGGACAATAAGTAAGACAATGTTCCATGTATTTGTCCGGCTGATATCCAGAACAGAGGATTCTATGATCACTTATCTAAAATGGCGCTTCATAGTTCAACAGAGTTTTAAGAGCTACGATTGCCGGTTGGTTCCTGAAGTCATATAGGCAAATATAGTTATTAGACTTATCCAAGTGGGAGACTGTTGGATAAGATGTCTAAGTCCATAACTTTATTTGGTGTATACTTGACCCGACCCGGCATGGTCCATTTGGGTTGCACTTCACCCGAACAATTTATATGGATAATCGTTTGAGAATAGTATAAGTTATAATTTATTAATATATTATAAGTTCTAATATATTAATATGAAATCATATTATTTAATTAGTATTGATCTAGAATTAATTTAGAATTAATTTGGTGATCAAAAGTGTGACTAATTAAATATGGACTCTTGTATTTATATAGTGTGGGCTAATGCTTATTTAGAATGGGCTAGGCTTGCATGGTAAGTCCATGGATAGTCCATGGAGCTTTAACCCATGGATCTCATGGAAATGAAAGGTCATGGGTATTAGGGTTTACATGGATGTAACCCTAATCCACCACACTATATAAAGGAGTCCTTGGCACTTGAAATGGCACTAGTTTTTGTGTGAAAGCTAAGAGGGCCGATTTCTAGAAGTGTTCTACTATTCTCTCAACTTTCCAAGGTTTGTGGTGATTTGTGACTTCCATTTGAGGCATCCACATTATTGGTGCTAGGCTCTCAAACTCCAAGCAATCAACCACTACTAAAAGGTATGTAACTCTACTAGCTTATTATGTTTCAAAGTTCCCCATGCCATGTTAGTTAGGTTATGAACCTTGGAAAAACAAATTTGCATGTATCTTAGTAAAACATAGATCCAAGGTTTCTAGGGTTGCATGTACACCATAGGAGTGTTAGAATGCTCAAAACCCATCGGAATGGTCCAAAACCTATTACATGATGGATTATGATTAGTTTACACCAGTCATGGGCCTATGGACAAATGGGCTTGGCCCATTAGGGTTTTAGGTCTGATCCCTTCAATATAAAAAGTAATGCATGCTAAGTCATTTGGAGTGTCTTTTGTATCCTTAGTGAGTATGTAAAATATTTGTTGGTTGTACTTGTAATCTCTGTTTGAGAACTATTTGAATAAAGAATACTCCCTTCCTGCCCGTGGATGTAGGTCACCTTGACCGAACCATGTAAATATTGTGTCTTTGTATGGTTTTAGTTTTCCTTGTTATCCGCTTTACTTCCTAACAAGGGTCATCAGAGCTTGGAAAGTGGCATCAAATTTATTCTGAGTCTTGACAAGTATCTACTGATTTCCCTAACATAAACAAATTCCAATAGATATTCACACCTGTCATCAATCTTGAAAAATCAGACTTGTATTTATCATAAGACTTATGTTCAAATGAATTCCAAAATCTTATCCAACTGGATATTTGTTAATAGAATTCTCATTTACATGTGTAAAGAAGATGATTCCATAAATACATTTCATCCAAACCTTTAGATGTATTCAAATCATCTTTGAACCATTATTACTATACTAGTTTTATAGATTTCATGATTGTTTTAAACAGAAAACATATAAAACATTCTACATTTAAATAAGTCATAAACATCTCATGAAACATTGTATAAACAGTTTCAATCATAAGAAAATAGACAAAACACTTGGAGAATGAGTTAGCTTTTGATCCTATGGATAGTAAAGATTCAGTATCCATGATCAAACCCTATATTTTATGTTTCGATCCCTTACTTCCTTTTAGTTACTACACATTTTTGCAAATATCACTACTTTATCTTGAGTAAAATATTCAATGTATGGAAATAATATGCCAATGGTATTACATATGTGTATATCAGATTGTGCCATACTCGTTTGTTTATAGCGTTTCAACTCTTTCAGATATGCTAGACATCTTTGCTTTCTTAGTCCTTTTCTTTTTTTGGAAACAAACAACCTATCAGAACATGTATCATAATAAACCTTCCTTTTGTTTATCTGCTACCCCTCAAGAAGAGCTTCATTTAGGTGTATTTAATCTTTTCTTACATGAGAAATTTTATTAAGTCACAAATTTGGTTACGATCGAGTTCCCCTAATTAGCTTATGTTTTTAGAGGTTTTTAGTGCAGTAAAATTATAGTGGACATAATTTTATTTATAGACATCATAAACTTCCTTTTCAGTTTGTTTTATTAATACTTAGAAAAATAAATAGCTAATTAAAAATTTTATTTTATTAAGGCTAGGACCCATATTTCACTTCAAGATGTGAAGTGGATTAGCCGAAATCACACTAAGAAGCTATTTAGGTAGGCAAACTGTTTGCCAATTTCAATGTCTATGAAATTCCTAGATCTGTTGATATTTATTGACGTATGTCAATAGAATGTTAATATCTTCCATGCTCATCTAACGTTTATGACTGGATTATCCGATGATCATCAATCTAGATGGTAAATCAACCGTGCAAAAGCCACGTGATCCCCGACTCAGTTTTATGAAAGCAAACACGCAAAAATAAAACATCCACACAATCAGACAAACATAATAATAGTGCAAGTCACGATAACATTAGCTTCGATCCTACGCATCTCTTCTATGAGCCATCAAATAATATACAAGTCGCACTAAGGACAAATGATACTTCAAAACTCCCACTCGAACACTCGCCAAAACTTGATGTCAACCCAAGCACCATGGGACTCCAAACTCCTCGGCCCTTCTCTTGGTCGTCAGTCTTCAGTAATTTACAATTTTTTATTCTAATTCAAATTTACTAACTAAACTATTACATTTCAAAAGAAAATTACATATTACAAATGAAAATAAATTACATTAAGGACACAAAGTCCAAAAGTATAACCAAAATAAACAACATATAGGTCAAGTCGAGGCTCGATGTATCGAATCCATACAATTCAGAACAAAAACTTATTTTGAGATTGGATTGCAACTTATAGATCAAATTAATAATCATAAAGTTGAAAGCAAGATGGCATTCAATTGTTTCAATGTTATCACATGTGAGGGATCATCCAAACAACAATGTCGCTATTTTGTTATTAATTAATAATTAAATTTAATCAATTAAAACAACAAACAAAATGATACCCCAACTATTGTAAACCCATCAGATTTGCATGAGTTTGAGTCAAGTGCAGAATAAGGTAACTACATGTAGAAAGAAAATATAAGTACAAAAGACGTGAATAAGCGGCTTTGATACCACTATTGGGTTACGAGAGATATTTGGCTATAAAGGCGCATAAAGGAAGCAATACAAAATTGACCTCATAACTCAATAGACGTATCCAAGTTCGGCCAATCAATTACAATTAAAACACCATAAAAGGGATAAAGAAACATACCCTTATAGTCCTTTGAAACCTTCTATATGATCTTGATGGAGAGAGAGTGCTAAGATGTCACACCCCCGAACCAGACGGCGGAAACGTCTGGGGGCTCATGTGACTACAAATTGAAATATCATCAAAATGAATATACATGAAACATAACACAATCGTCACCAACATTACATATTACAACTGGCATTGTTCACATCAAGTATATTGTTTTACATTACATAATTCGAAGACATAAATCATACGATAATTGACATATGCATAAAAGAAATCCCAAAATACTCTCGACGATTCTTCAGCTTAACGATTACTTGAGAATACAAGTTATTTTGAAAACGGTCAACATATATAATGTTGGTGAGTTCATAAGCATGTTTGAATAAAAGTCTTTGTATCTTTTGTAAACCTAGAAAATCCGATATTTTCTGTGAAATGTCTGAAAAATGATGTAAAAATCGAGTATAAATGCATGTGTGAATTTCATAGTAGTAACATATAGAAATGAAGTTCAAATTTCTTTGTATTCTTTCTGTTGTATGTAAGTAGTATTTGAATAGTATTTCCCCAGAAAATCCGATATTTTATGATTTATAAAAAAAAATGTCGCGGTCCTTGCACTGTAGAAATGTTTTGTATCATTATGACTTAGGAGTTTTTAATTTTCCGTAATGTCTTAATGAGAATAGATCTCTATATGAGTCGTTATAACCATACATGATAGTGACTGATTTGCCTGTCTTGACATTTTTCCAAATGCCGGATTTTGATCGAGGTTTTGTCACCCTAGACTGGCCTAGTCTAACTGTAGCGAACAGCTCAGGTGTGGGGGAGTCACCCCCGTATAGATCTATACACAAACTCTCGCTCTCCCTCCAGTAGACTCTGATTATAACTACAAGCTACGGCCATACACTTAGTGGTGTCAACCGACACGTCTCACTAGACCCCATTTGTATTCACATGAATTTGTATAATGTTATATGTATTTAGAAGTTCGATCACTAGATAATGTATGAAATGATAAGATAATGCCTAACAAACATGAAGAAAAGGCAACTATGACCCATTAAACGTGTAAGTTATTTCCAGGCTAAATTAACATGTAAATTGGCCACTAAGGCCCAATAACATGTAAATGCTAAATTCGGCCCATTTAGCATGTAATTGGGTCACTTAGGCCCAATAGACACGTGATGAATACATTGGGCCCAATAAACATGTAATTGGACCACGAAGGCCCAATAAACATGTATAGCAATTACTAGGCCCAATAATCGCACCATTGTTGTATTTCGTTTGTTCGTTATAGTATAGTTTGTTATGTCGTAATTCTATAATTTGAACTTATTTTTAATAAAACTTGCACTTTAACCCTCTTAAGAACTAATTTGAGACATTTAAAGGCTTATTTCAGAAAAATGTCATTTTTGGTCTATTTTAGTTAAAAATAACATTTTAGCCCATTAATTTATAAAAGTTCTATATTTTCGGCCCAAATGTTTAATAATTGACAGATTTGACCCAAAAATACATGTATTGGCGTTTTCAGCCCATTTTTGCAGAAAACTACATTATTGACCCATTTTCCGTGAATTTTACATTTTCGGCCCAAATTCCAAAAACTTTGCATTTTTAGCCCAATTTAGAAATAAATGTTATTTTCACCCCTAAATTCGGTTTATTTACATTTATGGCTCAAACTTTGATCAAATGACATTTTTAACTCCAAAACTCTTATTTTTCGCAAATTTGGGCCCAAAACCGTGAGGCCCAAATATTAAGCCCATTAGGCTAAAATTTACACTTTTGGCCCTTTGAAAAGTAGGGTTATCATAAAGACCCATTTTTATAGAAGTATGACCTGTTTGATCCTTATAAAACCGTAAATGTCACTTTTTGCCCTTATCTTTTGTTTTCTTGACAAATATGGCCCTTAACAAGATTTTTGCTTTAAATATTCATATCTTAAACATGTAAACACTTTTAACTTGATAATATGATGTATAAGGTGTCTTAGTTCATGGATTTTTACTCAATGTTGCTTAAGATGTTGAGATGTGTTAAGATCTAACACATTTTTACAAAGTAAACTAAGAAATCACACATGACATGCATAAAACACATAGATATACACATTTTACTTGTATTCTCCCCCAAAAACAAGTAGAAAACCGAAAACAAGGGGGTATGAACTCACCTTTGCTTGTTGTTCTCGGTTTTGAAGAAGAAAAGGAAGAGGTTTCGGTCCTTAGCAACTTTCTTGAGTGGATTTCGAACTTAAGAAGTTCTAGGAAGAAAAATCACAAAATAGATGTTGATAATGAGTGATTTAGCTAAAGAATGAAGTAATCGAACTTAAGTGTACAAGATCTTACCAATGATTGATGATATTAGTTAAGAATCTTCTTGGAACACATGCAAAAATCTCGAAAATATTGATGGAAGGAGGAGTGTTCTTGGGAGATTTGAGAGTGTTTGAAAATGAAGTATGTGTGTTTGTGTTTCATGTTCACGGCCGAAGAATAAAGAGGAGAGGGGAAGAGAGGGCCTTGCATGGATACATGATATTGCTTAGTTGTTTGTTGTATAATATGCCTAATTGTCCACCAAACAAAAATGAGGTGGCATGGCTTGGGTAATTAGTCATTATATAATTAAAATTTTCTTCTCTTTTTTTTACACTCATGGGCCGAGAAAGGGAAAGTATGGAGGAGCTTGGGCCTTATCTTGATTTGGTTCGAGTTTATGAGACTCAAAGAAAAAGGTTTCCGGCCCATTGGGCCCTTAAATGTACTCACGGCTCAATTTGACATAAAAGAATGGATTTATGGCCTATTAGGGTTAATTGGATTAGTTATGGCCCAATAAGGCCCATTAGGGTTAGAATGAATCATTCTAAACCCAATTGGTCCAAAATGTTATAGATTTATGAATTGGGTCCATTTAGAATCCAAATAGGGTTTCCAAGTCCAATATAGTTGAATTGAATCTTATTGGTCCATTAGGCCCAATAAGGAAATCCTAGTCCGTAATGAACTTGAACCTGGATCTCTAGGGTTTTCAATTCCCCAATTGACTAATTGGATACCTTGTGTAGAGTTTTGAACTTCACTTGTGAATCTTGATTAAGTTTGTTGTCATAGAATGAACATAGTGCATGGTATCAAGTTAGGGTTACAAGTATTATCATAGATAATGTTTACATGATTACAAAATTTTCCTGGTTAAAAAAAATACCAGTTGTGACATAAGAGCCTAACATAGTGCTCCTATTTCGTAGTCACACCCAAGATAGAAATCATAAATGCTTGACTCCAGTTCTATCTCGTAAAGATAATGACCACGAAGCAGAAAAATTGGTCTGTAGCAGAATGCGTCGCGTGCACCATGAGGGCATACCACATTCATGTTGAGTCCGGAGGATTTCGAGAGAATCCGGGTTTTGACAAATTTTGAGTGTTTTCTAACCAAATCAAAGTTACCCAAACCCCTCTATTTATTGGGGCGAGATTAGGGTTTCCATAAAGTGGTTGCTTGGTCACAAGTCAACTATCTTTTACTTTAAACCCTTAAAGATTTACTAGTTTCTATTAATTTATTAATCTATAATAAATTAACAAACTAAATCCTCTTTATTTCTCTCCTGTCAATTATTGATTAAATCTTTCGTGGTTGTAATCCAAAATGACCCTACAATTAATAGTAATATTACCAACTATTATGATTGTGGGCACTATTTCCAACATAAACATCTTTTACTAAAATCTAGTCCCAAAGTCTCAGTTTGAAAACAGTTTATGTTTCAAAACAAATAATAGAGGAGGGTTATAATACTAATATCATCACACAAGATAAGTGACCACTACATAACAATGGACTTCAAAAATGTCCCAAGCTCCTCCAAGTCCCAAACACTACTTGGACAAGAATACTTGCAAAACAAATATTAGGTTAGGCATTGGGAATGCCTCGTGAGTAATATTGGGATTTCATTACGTTTTTCGTGAAGGAATCACTCATTCCTTGACCTATGATGTATCCATAAAATCTTCAGATAACTCTTTAATATCATTTAAACTCTTTCCTTGAGAAAAAACCTTCACTTTTTACTGTTTTGAAAACTTTATGAAATCTTTTAACTCTTTTAGTAAACATTGTCTTGAATCTTAATTCTTTTAATAAGAATATTTTCATCATTTCTCTTTATCTCAATACTCTTTAAGCAACCCATTACTCTTTTTCTCTTTGAAACACTTCAACTTTTAAAACTCTTTATGTAACACCCGATTCGTCAGGTAAAACTCTTAACCATTTATCGCATTATTTTTGGCTTGGACCCGAGTACGCTGGGCGTACATAAGGTACGCAGGGCATACTCCTATGCATGCGCGAAGTGGGTATGTCCCCTACGTACGCTGGGCGTACCCATGCGTACGCAGGGCGTACACAAACCAGGGATAAACCCTAATTTTTAGGGTTTGCACCCTATTTAAGCTCATTAAGCCCCCTAAGTCCTTCACCTTATCAGCCTACATTGCCTTTTTGAGCTAATCTCGAAACCCTAACCATCTTGAGAGTGTTCTTGAGCTTACTAAGAGTTTTTGGGTGTTCTTTTGTGATCTTGAAGAAAAAGAAGGCTTGAGGAGAAGCATTGTACAAGAAGGAGCTTGTAGATTCAGAGGTTGTTCATCATTTCTAGCTCATTAGAGGTATTAAGTCTGAAACTTGTTCATTCTAATTTTAGATCTAGGTTTGGGGTAAAACTTAGCATGTTTTGTCCCATGGATGAAATCTTATGAGTAATTACTACTCTTGTTGTTATGAGACGTCCATTTTGTTGTTTGAGGTCCTTTGAGCCATAAAGTTTGTATCTTGGAGGTTAGATCTCAACCATGCATGAGTTAGTGACCACTTAAGAATGATAGAAAGCTAAATCCATGATTTGAGTCCCCTTAAGGCATGAAAAAGCATAAAGTTTGCAACTTTATGGCTTAATACACTTTAATAAGCTTAGATCTAAAATTAGACGTTAGGTCTTAACTGATTAAGACCTTCGAATGAGGATTTGGCCAGCTGCATCGTACATCGGGCATACCTAGACGTACGTTGGGCGTACACGCCTGAGGTCCCGACTATGCGAGGGTCATGACTACGTCGGGCGTACTGGTGGTACGCTGAGTATACTCGCCAACAAGGTTTTTGGGCTTTTTAGCCTCGGGCTATTTCAGACTTGGGGACTTGGGCCTTTGTTGGACCGCAAGCTTTTCAGTGGTGGGCCTTCTTGATCTTGGGCCCATTTTGGATATGGTCTATCTTCTAGGCTTTGGGGCTATTTGTATTTGGGCCTTGGTGGGTTAGGCCCAATAAGGCAAGGATTAATCAACCTTTTTTACCTTTGGAGTCGGGATTTAGGGCTTGGACTCACGGGTTAGGGTATTGACCTAATTTCTAATTAGGGTTTTATTACTTGTGATTTAGTGAGAGGATTTCACGAGTCAGCAGCCCGAGTGTGATTTGATATCTTCAGTCTGAGGTGAGTTTCCTCCACTGTACTCATGGATCGAAGGCACCAATGCCGACCCACTAGATTATGTTAGTAGGATGATAGTTGTCTTTGTGACATTTTCATGTTGTGCTTGTTTATGCTTTCTGTCTTCGTGACTTCCATTGATGTGATTGTATGCTTAGCTGTAGGGGATAAAATAGACCCAGTACCGGTTGAAAGATACGGAAGGGGGTGAAATAGACTCAGTTATGCTTGATTGTTATGTGTGTATGGTATGGGGTATTTTGGGAGAGCTTACTAAGCTTTGTTCTTACATATTTTATTTTATGTTTCAGGTACTTCCAGTTTGAAAGGGAAGGGCCTGACCTGATCGCACTGCATCCACCTATGTTTTCCACATCACATGATTTTGGGATTTTGTACTCTGATATTATTTTACTATGATATACTTTCGACTGTTTTGATATGATTATCGTATGATTGGAATGAACTTAAAATGAAAATTTTATCAGAATTTTTGGGATGTTACACTTTAAAACTCTTTAAATAAACTATTTACTCTTTTCTCTTTAAAACTCTTTGATCGTTTCTATTTAAAACTATTAAATTGTATAAACATTTATATACAACACAAATGAAAAGAATGCAATGCAATATGTAACTACACCCATCTAGTTCATTTCATTGTCCCAATCACAGTTCTCATTTCTCGTTTTTATAACGATGATGACTACAACATAGTTAACACATACATCACCCTATGTCACAAATTCTATCGTTTCTCATGGTCTTACAATGGGTACATGTGAGCTATCAAATCATCAATCTCGTACATGAGGTAACTATCCTCATTTACAAGTGGGCATGTCTAGAATACCACACTAGTCTTTGGTCTCATTTGCCCTGGAATTTGGAAAGACACATGATTATTTTCCAATCCTATATGAATGCATATATATTCATGCTAAAACTCTTTTAAATATTTTCAAAACTATTCAACTCAATTACTATTTTCAAAACTCTTTCATAAAATCATGTTATAAATGCATATGTAGGTAAACACACAACATTCAAGAATATAAATATCTTTCAACACATTCAGGTTTATGAACACATTTGGTAAACATCTTAACACTTTCTAATTTTTGAAAACATGTTATTTTTACTTTATGGGACATGTATTAAATAGTACTCACCTTAATTCTTGCATGAATGCTCTCATAGGCTTCTTACTATTCACTTTACCTCAACAATCTCCTATTTACATTACCAAGAATTTGTTAAAAATGACTAAGCTACCTTTATATGGTTTTTAACACTTTTGACATCATTCATAATATTACTTATCGTCTATTAACTTATATTTAAAATATGGGAGCAATAGGAAGTCGAATACTACCTCAAGCAAAATTTTCCGTTTTCATCACAGAACATTTGACACGCCAGTGTCAATTTACACTACAGATTTGACATGAATGTGTCACATCTGCTACGGTCATGTCCAATTAAACTATAGATTTTGCACGCCCATGTCGCTAGTGCAGGTAACCCAAAAAGCATAAATTTTCTCTTATAAGCTATGTACTTCCACTAGCGACTTACAATGCTCACCAAACTTCAGCAAAAGATATTAATGGGCCAAATAAGGGTCCTTAGATTTAAAAATACTCAATTAAGTCCTATCTTCATCATGAAATAATCAATAAGACATTTAGAGGTCATGAGGACTATAGTAAAGCATAAGATGACATGTAAAACTTATTATTAGCTATTAAGATTTCAATAGCTTTAATTCTTATCAAACATCATTCCAATGAGTTGTTGAACTTCATAATTTATTCTAGAACATCTTAATTCATCTTTAATTGATCAAATTCTTGGATTCCAAGGATTGGAATTGGTGATTCCATAGTTGGAAACTACATACAAGTTTGCCTTCCAAAGCTTTATATCAACAACCCTTGGGTCTTTTGATAACTCAAATAATATCATTCTATCAACTACAAAAGAACAATAATTCCTCATTCAAAACCATTATATTACCAATTTATCCAATCAATGAAGTTTTATTTAAATTCTCATGGATTTTCCTTGATGTTCTAACCCTAACTTCATTAATCATGATAGATTCAGTTTACTTATGAAATCAAGTCATGGACTCATATGAAGATTCGATTTAGGAAATGATCACAAAATTTTCCATCCTCCAGTCATTCAAATACATCTCACTACTAGAAAAACAACCTTTTATGACGCGCAAACAATGACACGTAGTGATTTACGATACGCAAAAGCGTGCGCCCTAAAAATAATGTCATCTCTTCTAAAATTTGAAGGATAAAGGACATGCATTTGTGCGTGCCCTGAAATTAGTGTCAGAAAAGAAAAAAAAGAAATACGGAGGACGGCCATCATAAAATGTGCGTCATGTAACACTGTCGCTTTATATTTTTTTTTAATAAAACACGCGTTTTAAGCGGGAAATGAAATCCCAAAAACTAAAACCCCGCCGTGAAAAATTAAAAGCCCCTCCGCTTCCAATTATCAAGAAAGAAGCCTAGGGTATTCGTCTTCCTTTCTCTCGCTCTAACCTAAAACCCAACCTGTGATTTCATAAAGATCTCCCATGGCTTCGCATATCTCACTTAAATCGTAATAATAATTGGTCGCTAATACGCTGGAGTCGGATGAACCTGCTGTGTGCACAGAGGTTGAGGATTTCGGTCACTCACCTCGCCTTTCTTGAAAAATCTTTGGTACACACAGGAAAACATAAACCCTAAAGGGCTTAAACACCCGCGCCATCTCATAAACCCTAAAGGGCTTAAACACTCGCGCCTTTCTTGTAATCGCTCGTGATGCTGAACTTCATAAAAGAGTTCTTCTCCGGTCTTAGCGTCTTCCTAGGTAGCTGAACTTCTGTCATCACTCGGGATCGATCTGAGCCTCCTATTCACCCCTCTACAGCCTTACTTGTAAGTCCACACCACACTTGTTCTTATCTTGTTCTGTATCTTCTTCCTTCTCTTATTAGAGTACTTTACGTTTTCTTTTTGCTTTGATTTGTCGCACACAATCACTACATAGTACAAACTACACTATACGATTATATTTTTTCTGGGAGCAAGGCTGTCAGTCGTTATTTACTGTAGCTCCTATTGAGGGAAAATGGTGAAAGAGGTTGACAAGTTTCTTGGTTGTAGCAGGGGAAGGTTACTGGAATCCATGTGTTTCTCATTTTCATCGTCATTTATTTTGGGTATTTACTTATTTATTCATCATCTTTTCACATATCTAGGTTTATTCTAACAAGTTCATCAAACACGCCCAACAACAACTCCAAAATCAAGGTGATACCCGAACTGGTTATCCGTACATGTCGGTGTTTCAGCTTAGTTGGCTGCATGTCGGTTGAAAAAAATAGTCTAGAAACTGTTAATATGCTAAAGTAAAGTGTACATTAAGTGTTTGTGGAAATGCTCAAGAGAAGGTAATATGTTTCTATAATATGTTGAACAGTCTATCTGACCTACACAGATAATTACGTAAACTGAAAGACAATATGAATTGAGGTTATTATTTTTGTATAACATATAAAATCAATAATCTTTTTTGCTTGGTGTTATGCATGGCATTGTTTTTTTGAGGTTAAAATTTTTTTCATGTGTTATTTAATTTGAAAATTAGTAAATCTATCAAAATATATAATTTTTAAAACATTTAACTTTATGACACGCAAAAATGTGTGTCGTCTTTCTTTATGACAGGGGCTTTAATGATACGCAATGCGCTTCGTAAATGTGCGTCGTAAGGTTAGGACACGCAAATGTGTGTCGTCTTATTTATGACAGGGCCTTCCTTGACACGCATTACGTGTCGTAAGAGCGCGTCGTAAATAGACGACGCGCAAAAGCGCGTCGTCTCTCGTCATGACAGGGCGTTCCTTGACGCAAATTTGCGCGTCGTCTGAGCGTTTTACGACGCGCATTGCGCGTCGTAAAAGGCTGTTTTTCTAGTAGTGTCTAATTCAAAGTTTATGAAGTTTTTCCACCATTAATGGAGTTTGATGCTCAAAATCTCGACCAATTCTCCATCAAACCAGTCAGGATTTGGTTGAATGATGAAGGGGATAACAAAATCCAAAAACTACTATGAATCTATCATCCAATCATCAATAAAGCCCCAATCATCGGATCTGGAGCTTCAACCTCAAACCCTAGGTTCAAATTCAACATAAAATGAAGAGAAATTATACCTCTTAAGTCGGATGTTGCTTCATATCTTCCATTCTTAGCTTGATTTCTCGAAGAAAAACACTCTAGATCTTCCTTTGCTCTATAGAAATCACCATTTTCCATCTCCCTCTTCTCTCAATCACGTTTTCCTTTCTTCAAATGAGGAACAACCGCTCAACTAGCTACATCTTTAGTTATTTGGCATATATGGCCCTTCTAACTTTTTATCTTCCCACATTTGACACCAAATGACTAATAACCTTATGGTCTTTTGAACTAATTGTTCTTTTGACTTGGTCAACACTTATCATCAAGTTTTTTATTTGGCAAAAATGGTATGTCATATATATAAAACTTCTATTAAATTTTTATTTTATTTTATTACCTTTTTATATTTATTTTTACATTTTTTTTAATTTTTATTCACAAAATTTTATTTCCTCATTAAAGAGGGAAAAACTCATAAGTTAAATTTTAATCTGTTACACAGAGTATTTTCTCAACAAGTGATTTGAATACTCTCTCTTAGGAATATGGATTATATTATTATTTATTGGCAAGACTTATAGTTGTGGATTTCTATTATGTTCTTCTATATGTTATTAAATATTCACAAAACATATATTTTTATTACTACGATAACAAGTTACTAAACAGTAATATAAATTACATAACATAACTAAATTAAAGACAAAATATATTAATTTAACTAAACAACCCCACACAGATTACTCCTCATCATTTATAATTTTCCATTCAGGGTATCCGTAAGGGAATTTTATTCTTTATAGAAACGTATTCAACTTTTTCATTAATTTTCCCTCATTTCACGTGATTGCTTAGAAATAGATAATTCTGCAGCTTGTATCCATTGTTTAAGTTACATTATGGACTCTTTTGCATCATTCATCCATCTTAGTCTTTCTTGGATCTGATCTTCTACATAATTCATCCTTTCCCTTGCAACATGATTATTGAAAGAGTGGTTTTCAATTTCTCTTTATTTGGCTGATATAACATCCTTAACCTCATTAGAAACCCTCCATGATATAAGTTATTCATCGTTAGGATGTTTGAACTCGTGGACGATCTGAGAGAAATTTTTTGGTGGAGAAGAAGAGGGAGATATATTTTGGTATGAAATAGTTATTACCTGTACAGTCTTTATATAGAAATTTTCAATGGCGGTTAGTGATATAGTAAGTGGAAATTGAATATAAATAAACGATACTACATAATACAACATAACATAATTTAATGAATAAATCATATCATTACTAAATAATACTACCGAATAAAACATGGCGTAAAAGTAACAAAAAAACAACATAACATTTCATTTTAATACACTACATAGTATTAATGATCTTTTGTCTACCATTCGGGGTAATCCAGTGAGATTTTGTTTCTCTTGGCTAACCCTTGTTTGTTTCTTGTTCATCTCATTCTCTTCCAGTATCACCCCTCCCTCTCCCAACACTAAATATGTTTATACTCATTTATCAGTTGTTTTTTTTTTTCTAATTTTCTTTATTTGATCCATCTCAATTGTGTTGAATTTCTTCTTCTTTTTTGTACATTGCATCCCTTGGTGCACCAATATTAAGAGTGTGTTTCTCTAGTTCTTATTTTATGACATCTAGTTCCTTATTCATTTTTAGGCATCTTCCAGTGTCTTAAATCATTTTTAGAGGTGGAAGGTCATTAATGGAATGAGCAGTTTTTTTACCAGTGTTTTGGAGGAAATGAGGAATTCGTTTTCACACACTTTTATGAATTCTAAGTTATAAGAAAGTTTGGTATGAAATTATTAAGATTTTAGGCTCTTTATATAGAATTATCTGCATATGGTAGTTCACAAATGAATTTTCATGTCATTTTGACTACAAAATTATACACTTTGACCACGAGTTTCAGACATTTTATAAGAATTTTATTTCAGTAGTAAATTGTTATTTCACTAGGGATTGTCATCTCACTTTGTCTAGGAAATTATCCACTTTGACTACAAATTTCAGACAATTATTACGAGTTGTCATTTGACTAGAGAATTACATGTTACTTTGAATTTAAAATTGTACACTTTGACTTAAGAACTCCAAACGTTTAGTAAGAATTATCATTTCATCAGGGAATTGTCGTGTCACTTTAACAATGAAACTGCACATTTTGACTATGAATTTCAGACATTTAATAAGAATTGTCATGTTAGTTTCACTAAGAAATTATACACTTTGACTATGAAATCCAAACATATATTAAAAAATTGTCATTTCACTAGGAAATTATAATTCAATAATTCCTTATTCTTTTCCTATAAATGTGGTTCATTAAACTCATTTTGCAATTATCTTTTTTTTTCAACAAATTTTACTTTTATCAATATATTTGAAAATGCAGAGGTTGAAGGGATGTCTTAGGGACGGTAGGGAAGTCGACTTCATAATATATATGTCCAATTCCATAAAATTGGCCCTACGTATTGCATACAATGATTCATATGTGGGTATTGTTATAGGAATGTCACGCAAAATTTATAGGCTAGGATTGGTTGTAGTAGGGTAATGGAATGGTTGTTCAAGCAGGCATGCAAAACTTATAACTTTCAGTTGTATTTTGATAAACTTCAACATGTAATCAATAATCACACCAACAAAAGAAATAGGTAAGGTCCTTTTTTACCTAGAGCATGTTTTAATGTTTTGACAATTTATATTCCTGAGGTTGTGCTAAGGTTAGCGACAGGTACACATGATTTACCAATAATGACTATCATTGAGCTTGTTTATGAGGCGATGAAAGAAGTGTTTGTGACTTGATTCAACATAGGTAAATATATTTTTAGAAAGTATTTTTTTTCTCTATTTTAGGATATATAACTAATTTAAGCGTTAAATGACAATATTGATTTTTTTAGAGAGGCTCTGTCGTGATCCCACATCTTATGATGAGGGAATGCTTCATAAGATGATGGAAAAATGTTAAGCCTAACAAACAAGACATTTCTATAGCTCTAGTTTTGAAGTTTCCGATTCTTTACAAATTACATATGTACATCTCGATTGTAGAATTTGTAGATGTGGGAATCGGCAAAAAATTGTTGTACCATGTGGGCACGCGATAGTGACGCTCATATCATTTAGCATGACATAGATTCATAAACTTGTTAACTATAATTTGATTTCTTCCGTGTATCGAGTTGTACACCGAACTGAAATTGTAAACCCTCTACCCTCTCCTCCCCAATAGGAATTAACAAACGATGTATTGGTCATGTTACCCCTTCTATAACTTAAATATTTACATATCTTAAGTGTATGAGTAATGTTATATAGGTTTTCACTTGAAGCGTCCCTACATTCAGAGTAAAATTTTCCATTTTTAAATATGATTAAACTATTCATTCCATTCAATCAAAAGATAATTATAGTATAAAATGTAGTCTCAATAAACATCAGAGTAAAACATAAAACAAATACTGCATAATCTCCAGTAGATGCGATGCAATCAGGCTTGGCTCTTCCCTTTCCTACCAGAAGTACCTGAAACATTTAAACTTAAACCGTAAGCACACAGAGCTTAGTGTGTTTTCCAAGATACCACATACAACATAAATCATACATATCAGCAACGACCTATTTCATCCAACAGGTATGTTTCAACCCAAATGAATGCTACGGGCAAAATCGTAGTCTTACAATTACTTCCTGTCATGGGGAAAATCATGGTCTTTCCTGCAAATGTTACAGGCCAAGTCATGGTGTGACAATCGTAAAAAAATGTTACCCGTGTTCAATCGTAAATGTGTCAAAGATCAAATATAATAGGCTAAATTTGTAAATTTTGTCAAATTATAATGAACATAAAATATTACGCATTTCAATATATGAGAAAAAATAAGCCAAATCGTCAAAAAACTAAAAATATAGGATCCTAAATTTTTTATTATTTTGCACAAATAATAACATATTCGGAAAGTACTCGTCGACACGATCCTGAATATATAAAGAACGCAAAAATCTAACTTCGTATGAAAAAGTTAACATTTTTCTAAGTTTTAAAATCAAGTTTGCGCCGAAATATGTGTCATAAAAGTTAAAAGAAGATTTGTCGGGTTTTAACCTGTAACGACGTAAATTTTTAAACAAATTTTTCATTTTAAAATCGCATACTTTTCATAACATATTGTATAAAAACCTCGTTTATTCAAATTACAAAACACAACTCCATTAATAATCCAGGATCCTCAAAACATAACTCTTTCTCTGGTGTGTACAATCAACCCGGTGCCGTCCCGCGATCCTGAGAAACCTGAAACACATAACACATAACACGGCAAGCACAAAGCTTAGTGAGTTTCCCAAAATACCACATACATGTAACTAGCCACTCGAGGCTATGGCTCTACGAGACCTTCCGGTCAATGTGTCTCAGTGGACCTTCCGGCTCCACAACTCTGGTAGACCTTCCGGTACTACCTATGATGACCTTCCGGTCATGCAGTTCGTTGGACCCTTAGGTCCGGTCTAGCTCGTTGGACCCTCTGGTCCGGTCTGGTTGAGCCTTCCGGCCTCATATATCGTTGGACCTTCCGGTCCGGTCTGGTTGAGCCTTCCGGCCTCATAAATCATTGGACCTTCCGGTACGGTCTAAATAACTCATAGCATAATATCACATAGACAAGATGCATAACTCAAGTAAGCACGTAAGACCTTTCGGTCACACATAAATACCACTCTAGGTAACGTATAGTGAGAAGACTCACCTCGGTTAGCAGGTAACCGACAAGCACTCGGAAATCTTGGACTAGCCTCCGCCTATCACATAAGACAAGCATCTCAATCATTATCCGCATTATTACTCTTTATACTTTAAATCCCCTCTTCCTCTTTTGACCCTCAGGATGGGTAAAAGACCATTTTACCCCTCCTTGACCCCACCTGCCCCTTACTGGTCTACTCATGAAGTCAACAGAAGTCAAACTGGGTCAACATTCTATGTTGACCTGACTCGCCGAGTGCACACTTGTGACTCGCCGAGTCCCCTCGAATTCTCCATGATCTTCCTAGGGTTCGCTCAACTCACTGAGTTGACTCCCAACTCGATGAGTCAACACTGGCCAAGGCTACTGGGTCACACCCGCTACAACTCGTCGAGTCATCCCATGGATTCGGCGAGTTGGCTCCATTGGGTTACTCACTCAGCCACCTGAGGTCAGATATGTGGCTCTAACTCATAGATCTAACCTCCTACCACCCAAAAGTCGCGTAAAGGTTCGATCTTGATGTCCATGCATGGTGTATTTTGCATTATAAACCATAAAAAGTCCATTAATGGTTCCTAGCTTCAAAGCCCAATGGTTGCTCCACCATGGCTTCCCACTTTCGGACTCTCTGGACCCTGCAAGGTCCAGATCTATGCTATCAGCTCATAAGAGGGGTTTGATGCATTCAAAAACCCACCAAGAAGGTAATACAAGCCCTAATCCGCAAAAGAAAGATCTACTCAAATAGGGAAGAAAGGGGTCCGAATTGATACCTCCAACTGATGCTCCTTGGTTGTAAATCGCGGATCTACAACCTCATCTGGCCCCTTTGGCTTGAAGCCTTCCTCTTCCTTGCAAGACATCCACCAAGAAGCTCAACATGGCTCTCTTTCTTGCCCAATGCACTCACAACTCGTTTAGGGTTCTCTCCTCTGAAGGGTAGCCGCAATAGGAGACCTTAAGTGCCTTTAAATAGGCCCAGGCCCGGGAGAATTAGGGTTTATGCCAACAGCGCTGACTCGGCGAGTCATCTCTCTGACTCGTCGAGTCCATTCATTATCCACATCACCAAGCCGCGACCCTACTCGACGAGTTGAGGCACCAACTCGTCGAGTCCCTCCAAAATCCTTAAATTAAATACTTAAAACAATATACTTGGTAAACCGAATGTTACATAACCAAAACAATTTAAAGAAGAATCATAGTACTCCTCGATACAAAATCATTGACATAAAGCATGCCAAAAATGGCGTCTGTATGAGAGAGTTATGATTTTTGACGTCTGATGAAGCATCGTGGTGGGGGATAATGCAACAGTCATGAGCTCGATTATGGAAACCCATTTCAACACTATTCCAGCGCACCTTAAGCATATTTCTAAAATAAGTTGAAATAAAACTTATAAAACACCACTTTTGGGATAAAAGTACACCACTAATTATACAAGTTGAAATAATACTCATATATGTTAAGACACTACTTTTGGGATAAAAATAAACTACTAATCATATAAATTGAAATAGTACTTATACATGAAAAAAAACACTACTTTTGGAATAAAAGTAAATCACATATTATATAAGTTGAAATAGTACTTATATATAGTAAAACACATCTTTTGGAATAAATTAAACTACTAATTATATAAATTGAAATAGTACTTATACATGATAAAACATTACTTTTGGAATAAAAAGTACACCACTAATTATAAGTTGAATTAGTACTTATAAACAATATATCACTATCTCCAGATAAAATGTATACAAGTAATATAAGTTAAAAATACTTTTAAAACACATACTTGCTACTATCAATATAAAATGCTAAAAATTTGTGAACTCACCAATAATATGTTGACGTTTTCAAAACCACATGTATTCTCAGGAAATTAAAAGATAGAAACAACAAACATTTGGGAGTAACATTCATGGATTCACTGGAAGCCTTATTATTGTTGTTCGATTATTTAAGACACTAATTGTATTTGAATTCTCTGGTACTTGTAAAACTTCTTACGATGTAATATCTATTTATAATGAAAGAAATATTTATGTTATATTTTATGTATATTGTTCAGTGTAATCAATATATGTGAACCCTAATGAAGACGTCGCACAACCCGGTATTTCTACTGCCGGTTGGGGATCTGACATGTGGTCTTTCTTACAAATGACATTGGCCAAATCATGGTCTTTCATGCAACTTCCACGAGACAAATCGTGGTCTTTGATGCAATCATAGAGACAACAACATATCTTGACACATAGTGTCCTACAATATAGTGAGAAGATTCACCTTATAGATAAAACAGACAGTCACCACAACTCGCAGGAAAAGTGAAGGCTGGTACTACAACCATCTAAAATTAATACAAAAGGTCAACCCTCAGTATATGACCTATAACCCTAATTTTATGACCTAAAGTCAAACTTAGCTAACAAGTCAACAATTAATTCTTTCTCTCGGACCACCGTATCGTGATTAGACCCTAGCCATGCCGTGGTCCAGCTCAGACAGAAGTCGTGATGAATCTACCCACCGCATTGCGGTCAGCACTTAACTACGTCATGGCCTAGCTCGCAGATTCAACCCTTAAGTCATTTAAGACTAATCCTTATACTTTATAGGAAGCTTCATGGCACCATAATGGTCCATACAAATCATAACTTTATGGTCATGCATCTCCAATGCACGTCCTTCACCAATCTAGGTCAAAATGGTGAAAATAGGATCAAAACCCCATGCATGACATCAAACAAGTGAGTACGTCCAGATCTGGAACATATGGAACTCTTGGGACCCTAGGGAGTGATAAATTTGCAAACTTTATCATTTCTAATCTATTAGTAATACTCAATATGAAGAAACTTGCTTACTTTCTAGATCTACAAGAGATGAAACATAAATATCAGATCTTAAAGGCTTACAAGGGTCCGAAAAATGCACAAAGAGATTGTGGTGAGCTTGCTTTGATGCTTCCTTGCTTCCCAAAGCTTCCTTCCTTCCTTTAATGAGTGAAAAAACTCAAGAATGGATCAAAAAGCACAAGAGATGGGATTAGGGTTTAGGTAGGGGCTCTCTGAAGTGATGAAGGCTAAGGATGGACAAAACCCTAGCCTCACATCCTTTAAATAGGGCACAAAGCCCGAGATCTAGGGCTTTGAACCTTATCCGCCACCGTGCCGTGGTGAGGGAATGACTACACTGACGTCATTAAATGACGTGTCCCACGCCCTACCGCATCGTGGCGATGAGAAATCCTCAAATCGCAACACTGAAAATCATAACACTTATACCTGAAATTCAGATGTTACATCACTAGTACGCGTCATACTAATATAGTATCTACTTAATGTAACTTTTAACAAACAATCATATAAGAAAGACCAACATCACAAACTATCCTCATTTGGAGCTTATAATATACGAATTTCTGATATCCAAATACCAAGTGTGGGATTTCAATTGATTACTCTTGTTACAAAGAATACAACGAAAAAATTTCAACTCAAACGGACTTCGTATGTGAAGTTTATGAATGATCAAAGTTAGTTTTTTCATATTTTTTTTACAGAATACCCTACTTTGGAGCTAAAAATGACTTCACAACATGCAACTTAAGAGTGTAACATATCCATGGATAGACCATGTTAAAAAAACAATGAAAATAAATTCAACTCAAACACAAATTGTATAAAAGAATTACGAAGTTTCAAAGTTCGAATATAACTGTATTTTCGCAACCTACCTTTTCGCAGTCCACGTCGGTTTTTTCAGGCCACATATATTTTTGCAAATGGCGGCCTGCGAAAATTATAGCTATTTTGGCTATTTTTTATTTTTTTGTTATTTCGTGGAAAAATATTGGAAAAATGGTTATTATAGTCATTTTCTTTTTATTTAATTCATAATTTACCACACAAAATATGAAAAACATGATAAATACGATAACAACATATTAATATTGTTTCAATTTCATATTGAATTTTGAAAACAAACACAACATGACATAATGTCATGATTTTTACACTTTTTACAAACATGATTTAAAAATTTAACTTTGTCTCGGTTTAGTTTTATTTTGTATCGTCCATTGATTGCCACCTCTAATTAGGGGTGTTTAAAAATATCCGGATCCAAAAATCCGCCCAGAAAATATTAAAATCCGATCCAAAATTATCTGGTTTTTCGGTTACTGGGATTCGGATATGGATAGTCATTTCAGAAACAAAGTCGAGTTTGGATAGTCATTTAAAAAAATTAAGATATTTCTGTTATCTGAAATCCAAAAATTTTAATTTTAAAATATTTTGTTTATTATTTGAAAGAGAAAATGATCATAACAGCCATTTTTTCTAAAGTTTTTGAACAAAATAGCAAAAATTCATAAAAATAACCATAATCATTATAATTTTCGCAGGTCACTGTCTAAGAAAATCTGTATGACCTTAGGAAAATTTTATTTTTTATTTTTTGAGATTTTGCAGGTAACCACCTCTAGTTGGTCAATACCTCCGAAAATCTAGGTAGCTTGTCATATATATATATATATATATATATATATATATATATATATATATATATATATATATATATATATATATATATATATATATATGGGAAAATACCGCCAATAGACAAAAAATGTGGGTGAATTTCAAAATTTGATCAAAAAAATCGACTTTTCCAGTTATAGTCATGCATTCCGCGGAGGGTCCTCCGCGGATCGAAGATTCCTCTGCGGATAGGGCTATTTTTGTCATTTCACCATCTTCTCTTTCACAAAATCGAACATTCCTCTTTGGTCCCCCCCTTGTCCCCCGGAATCCTCTTTGACAAACACATTCCTCCTCATCGACGATTCCGGCGACAACGACGTGAAACGACGTCATTTTCCGGCGACATACGACTTCAATTTCGACTTACGACTTCAATTCCGGCGACATACGAGTTCAATTTCGGCAGTTATGGAGGGCAATTTCCCCGATATTTTGGCCGACGGATTTGGCTCCCGGGTATTTCTCACCATCATTTCTTTGGATTAATGTAGTTTATGTATGATATTTGTCGAAACCGATTTGATTAAATGGAAAATATAGGTAAAATAGACAGATTTATATGAAATCGCCGTTGACAGGTTTCCGATTGGGCATGATCCATTCCGCGGAGGTGTACGTCACTCTGCGGAGGGTTTCGTCAGTCCGAAGAGGACCCTCCGCGGAGTGATGTAATTCCTCCACGAAAAGGATAAATTAGACCTTCGCGGAGACTACAGGTCAATCCGCAGAGGGTTCTCCGCGGAATCACCTGTAGTCTCCGCGGAATGACCTGAAACTAATTTTTTCTTATTATTATTTTTTTGCTGTTTTTTCTGACTTTTTATATGAAATTAAATGTTATGTGTTGCAGCACGAAGATCTCAATCAAAAAGCGGATTTAACTTTAAAAGGTGTGGTGGGTACTATCATTAAAGACTATTTTCCGCGCCTAACACAATCATAACGACAATTAATCGAAGCTTCGCCGTTCGGAGTATTCCTAGGAATGCATATCCCACATGGTGATCCGTTACTTGTGCATTTGATGATGTTGCACGAAGTAAGGTGTCAACAAGTATTTGAAATGGGGAGGTTTCTTTTTTATATAGAAGGGAGGCATTTGGATTTTGGTGAAACTGAATATATTCTCATTTGTGGTTTAAAAGTTAGTCCTTATGTGGATTTACTCCATGACGAAAAAGGCCGGTCAGATTCAAATCTTCGTGCTCGGTTGTTCCCAGACATTTCTGATGCACGTTTGCGGTTGAAAGATTTGGAAGACTTCATTATGTCTCCGAATTATTTGGCAGTTCAAGATGAAGATGTTGTGATGCTTATCCAGCTTGTTTTTATGTTGAATGGGACTCCACGGACAGGACGTTAAAATGTGCATTCCTGCTGCAGTATACAAGCTTGCTGATAATAGCGATGATTGAAACATGTATTACATTTACATATTGTGTATAAATACAATACAATAATAATAAATTGAAAATTTCTGGTTTGCATGGGATGCGTATTTTTGGACCTATACTTCGCAGATGATGCGTGGAATGTTTAAGAAAATAGAAGAATTTAGACTATTGAAGCAGGCCAATCCCGAAGCCAAGAAAGTACACAAGTATACCGTTCCCGGTTTTATGCTTCCGTTTAAGGTTAGTTTCTAATACATTTAAATAGTTATCATAGTTTTGTTTTTATATGATAAAAACATTGAACTTCGGTTTGTAGTATAAAATATCGTTCTATTATGATTTTTATACTATAATATCATGATACTTACATTTTTTTTCTATAGATATGGATTTTGGAGACGTTCCCCGAGGCAACCAATTTTTATATACGCACGCCGACAGAATTGCCGCGGATGAGGTCGTGGAGAAGTAAACCACCGTTATCTTGGGATAACTGTCGTCGAATAATCAACGTGTATGTGGTATGCTTTTATATTAAGGATTATTTATACTTACAAATTCCAATGTATTTTCATTATAAACTAACAATTTGATTTTAATTTTTCCAGCCTAACAACAAACCTATTCGAGTCGTGGCAGACGCGACAGAGCTGATGTTGCCGTTTTATGTTCGCTACGTCAATTGGACTCTTAACCATGAAGAGTCTCCCCCACGACAACATAGTCTGGTCCGAAATAGTCCACCTGTTGTTGCCTCGCCTCCCCCACGGCAAGATAGTCCGGTCCGAAATAGTCAACCTGTTGTTGCCTCGCCTCCTCGAAGAAAGATGTACAAGTCGGAAACATGTTCGACTGAATCTGCCACAGATGCTTCTTCCTCGCAACATCTTGAAATAGAAAGAACTTATACGTCAAGCGACACATCAACGAAGGTGGTAAAGAAGAAGAAGACTAGCATAAAGGCATTAGTGAAGCGTCTACTAGGCGTTCTGGCTGACTTATCTTCTAAAGTAGATCGTGTATTATAGAAAAAAGATGAGCCAAACATACGTTTTGTAGAGGAGTAGGAGGAGGAGGAGGAGATGATAAATGAAGATGAGGAAGAAGCATATTACCATGGTACACAGTTCGAATATGGTGGTCTTGAGGGGGAAGTTGGGCGTACACCTACGCATGGTGAGCCGTCATCGGGAGTGGGGGAACATCACTAAAAACAGTGACTCCTATTGGTAGGCCGCAACGAAAGAGGGTTGTTGCATGGTATCAGCGGACTCCGTTCACAGTGGTACAAAACTCATATTTTAAATTTGGTATATTTATAAAATATTACATTATTGAAAATGATTTAACATGTTAATTTTTTAGATGCAATCGACACCAAAAGTGAAAAAAATCAGCAAAACAAGGAAGAAAAAAATAGTGGAGAGTCCTGAAAAAGCAAATGAGGACATTGTCAATGCAGAGACTAGTGATGTTTCAAACCATCTCTTGTTGGACAGTATTTATGCTGCTAGTATGATGAGTTTTTGGATAGAATGGAGTATGATCTCTTCCAAACTCATCACTAAACACAGGCTGCATATGCTCCCACTGGATATAGATTTTTGGTCGAGGTTACTTGCTGTTACTCACCAAGGGTGGTTAATTTCTTCGGTAACATTCATTTAATTAAAATTTTAACTACTTTTTTAGACGAGAATTTATATAAATAATTCTTAAATTTTTAATTTTAAATGTACAACATATTGCGATATGGAGTTCCTTGCTGATGGAAAGGCGGCCGGCGAACGCAAGGTGGACGATATTGCCTCAAGAAATCAATTTGGAACCCGGAAAATCATTTTTATTAGGAATATAGCAAATGGGCTTGGAGGTCGTCCTAAATGGAAGGATGTGAATATGGTTAGTTAAGTTTAATAATTATTAATTTATATATATAATATTACTGAAATTACTACTATTTAATTTAATTTTTTTTTGCAGGTTCTATTTGTAATAAATGTTGTTGATGCCCATTGGTTTATGGCGGTGGTACATTTAGATACCTGGAAAGTAGATATTTATGATTCAGCACGACCTATGAATTACTTCTCAAAGTACTTAACTGGTGGAGAATTCAAAAGTTTTGGAGATAGTATTATCTTAGAGTTACATGTCATTGAGTACTGGAACGATTTTCCCGTTGGATACAAAGACAAAGCAAAGGTGGAGTTTATTGATGTTGTAGACGTGCCACAACAAGAATATAGTCTTGATAGAGGGGATTGTGGAGTATTTGTATGCATGTTTATGGAAATGATTGTTTCGGGGGTACCAGTGAAGATTTCTACGACACGTAGAGATGCGGGATTTCTCTACAGACATAAGATGACAAATATTATTTGGGATACTATATAGGCCCTACTATATAAGTTGAT
Source organism: Lactuca virosa (assembly GCF_052849685.1). Taxonomy (NCBI): domain Eukaryota; kingdom Viridiplantae; phylum Streptophyta; class Magnoliopsida; order Asterales; family Asteraceae; genus Lactuca; species Lactuca virosa. The sequence goes on along the minus strand of NC_136430.1, from coordinate 372,863,178 downwards.
ATTAGGAACTTTGTATATATATATATATATATATATATATATATATATATATATATATATATATATATATATATTAATATTAAATATTTGGGATACTATATAGGCCCTACTATATAAGTTGTTTTGTTTAATATAAATATGTGTTTTTATCCTATATTTTTTGAAACATAATTCACCAACATATATTACGATACATTTAAACAAAATAAACATTAGAAATAACATAATAACATTACACTTAACATTACAAATAAAAGATGAACAGCTAACAAAAATTACATAAAACATTACGAATAAAAGAGTCGTCTACATGAAAAATGGTTTATTTTTAACCAGATTCCAAACGTCTGTATACTCGAAATCAGTTTCATCAAACTGGCACAGGTAATATCCGTTCACGTATTCAAGAAGTTCGTCATCGTCAGCATCAAAGCATCGCATTTTCTCAAAATTGTAGCATCGATTGAACCATGTGACTTTTGTCTTTAAATCCATCCATTTACTAACAATATCGGGTTTTAGTCGTTCTTGTCCTTGACCCATCTTATAGTTGAACAAAGCTACTAAGCAGGACGCTTCATCACCAACAAGGCAATTAAGGTGAGCCATTACCGGTAGACCCTCGTAAATGATAATCCAACATCGTGTTAGGACCAACACCTCTGTTGTCGTCCATGGAGATGTACCATTTTTTGGAGCAGCCGCATTAGAGGGATTAGCTGCATTTGAAGAAGTTGGTACATTGGATGCCATTTTGTGAAATGATCCCTTACTTCTAAATCGGACGTATAGACACATGCTTTACTATATATAAAAAGATAGGTAACGCGCCATGACAAACAGCTATGCGGACTGACAAGTCAGTAACGCAGACTGCCGAATAGCTATGCGGACAGCTATGCGGACTGACAAGCCAGTAACACGGACTGACGAACAGCTATGCGGACTGACAAGTCAGTAACGCGGACTGACGAATAGATATGCGGACTGACAAACAGCTCTGTGGACTGACTAAGAGTTCTGCGGACTGACAAACATTATTGCAGACTGACAAAAAGCTCTGCGGACTGACAACAGCTCTCTACGGAGTGGAAGGGACTATATATAGTCATGGATGGTCGTTGGATTTTTGGTATAGAGTTATACATTTTTTTTAAATTTAAAATGAGTTCATTTTGAAGTTTGTATATTTGCTCGTGCAACGAAGTTGATTGTTTCTATTGTGATCCGATCGACCCTTTTCTTGCCCCATCACCAAATTTAAGAGAGCCGTATATGTCTGAGGATACTTTGCAACAACTACAATGGGCTGAAGAACAAAAAAAAAGATAAAGACTCATCTCGAGCTCTCTCTGAACGTCGTGACCTCATTGCGGCGGAGTGCAAAGAGGTTGAGGAAAGGATGACGATTACTAAAAAAAATCAAAGATCATGAGGAATGGATAAAAAAACTAAGAAGAATATCAAACTGTCTGAAAAATGGGTTGCTGACAAGGATGCAGAAATGATAGAACTTGGGAGGCAAAAGGACCGTATGGAAGATAAAATAAGAATGAGGGACGACTACATAACAATGGAGAAAGAAAAGTATCCGTTGCAATTCCCTTAAGTTAATTACTGTTGTTGTACGTTTACTATATGTTTCTGGTTTGTTGAATGTATTATCTTCGAGTTTTAGTTATTATTCTACTAGTAATGATGCACTAATATAATCATAATATTACCCATCATCTTAAAAATAAACACACCATTTCAAAGTACACAAATTAATGTCCTCTAAAACAAAACATAATTAATTATAAATACAACATCAATCATTCAAATCAAACACTGAACAATAGTCTTCTCTATGCGTCCCACTCGTCCAACGCGTCTCTTGTGTCCCGTGCGTCTCTAGCGTCTCCTGAGTCCCTTGTGTCCCTTTCCCTTTCCCTTTTGTGTTACTACCTGATGCCGCACTATTTTTTCTAGCCTTTTTTTGATTCATTGGGACCAATGCCGGACAATTCGTTGCATTATGTGTTGTACTATCACATCTACTACACCTTCTTACTATAGGTTCCTCACCTTGTGATGGGATACAATTTCTGTTTCTCGGTCTACCAGCTTGACGTGTATCCATTATCGGGGGTTTAACAACCATCATCTCAGCAGGAATCTCCCAATCACATGGTTCTGGAAGTGGATAAACAAGCTCCTCATACGTACTTCGGTAAGTTTCCATTTTGTAAGCATCTATAGCCAGATGTCCGAAGTTAGTTTTTTTCAAGTGCTTTAAGACCATTATGACATGACCACAAGGCAACCCAGTTCCTTCCCAATATTTGCATGTACAAGTCTCTTGCCTCAGATCAACTATGCCACCATGTTTGAAATCATGCACTTCATAGATTGCATCTGAAACACCAGAAGCGGACCATCCTGTCGTACGCTATTCATTTTTACTAACTACTTTTTTAGCCCACTCGGTCAGCACTATTGAACGTTTCCCTGTAAAGAATATATATATAATTAACTTATTATTCGAGATAATTAAAGTCCAAATTAGATTCATACATCCATCGATGCGACGCTTGTTACACCATTCCTATGAAAGACGACGGAAGAACTCAAGAAGAGGTATTATAGGCATCTTCCTTGCATCTACAGATAAAGCGTTCATGGACTCTGCACTGTTCGAGGTCATGTAATCGTACCATTTCGGCGGGGAATATGCTCTAGTCCATTTAGCACGTGGAATTTCACTTAGATACGCCGCTACTTGCGGTCTAGTAGAACTAAATCTAGACCACAATTCTTCAAAAACATTTCTTTTGTAAGCTGTCACAAGCCTCCAAAACAACATTTTTGTTTTATCATTTTTCCCAAACATGCGTACTATATTTCCTAGTAGATGAAAAGCACACACGCCATGATGAGCATGAGGAAAAACATTTTCAATACTAACCCGAATTGCATCGGCCCTATCACTTACAAAAGTCAATTCTTGACAATCACCAACACATTCATACAACTTTTCAAGAAACCATGTCCAAGTAAGACTACTCTTTTTTTTGCCTATTCTGTGCGCAAGGGGCACTATCTGGTTGTTCCCATCCATAGCTACTGCATGCAATATGGTTCCCTTAAAATCACCCTTCAAATGGGCACCATCCATAATTATAACTTTACGACAAAAACGTTTGAATGCTCGTATCTGCAATATATTAAAATGGAACAAATAAACACTCTACAATTTTTTACAAATAATTATATATTAAATAACAACAAGTTTTTTGTATTTACCGTGCTCCCAATGGCATAAAAACAAGACTCAAAACAATCTTCAGAATCTGTTTGTATATAGGCCACTGTACTGGGATTATGCATCTTCAAATTGTGAAAATAGATAGGAAGTTTGGAAAACATTCTTCACCGGATCCCAACAACAATTCCATAGCATATTGTTTTGCACGCCAAGCTTGTTTGTAATTTACATTGATTTCCAGCAAAGCATTCAAATCCCTTGATATTTTATTAGACCTCTAAACCTTGGAACGAGTTTTTCCCATAATCTCATGCAATATAGTACCCATGACTTTTTTATTAGCATGCTTATGATTAGGGTGTATCTGTAATGACAAACATGTGTGCACGTTGTTGAAAGTCCTGATTTCAAATTCATCAGTGGGATGAATGCGTTTTGCATATAAACGCCAACTACAGTTCTCAATTTCACAATATACCTCATAACGATTTTTGTTAGAATTTTTGGTCTTAAACCGAACCTTTTCTCTGGTTGCTTTAAGACTCAAAGCAAATATTAGTTGTTGTTTGCTATCATACGTTTGACAAACAAACATATCATCATTTGGACCTAAACTGTGAAATGGTCCGGGTTCAACAATAGGATCAGGACAATCAGGTATGGGAGGCATACCGTAAAATATGTCTGAACCTTTTTTCCCGTGTGTGAAATCATCTTCTGACCAGCCTTCATTTGACTCTTCACCGTCTGACAAAGTTTTGTCAGCCAGTCTTCCAAACTCATATAAATTTTCTTCTTCCACTGTATTCACTGCCACAGTTTCTTCTTCTGGACACTCTTCAACATTATCAGATACAATGTTTTCAATGTTTTCAAAATTGTATGGTACAATCTTGTCAACCGCTTCTGTCTGTTCGACCCATCCCTCAAACACCTCCAAATACAAATGAACAATCTCCTTCGTTTCAGAAATTACATTTCTGAGTTGATGAACATCTGCTTCATCTACAATATTCATAACATACCGATGAACCGGGTGTTGAAATGACAATGATATATTACTAATGAACACATTAGCCTTACTTTTGACCAAATCAAACAATATTCGACGATCAAAATTTGGCAGAAGCATCATACCTAAGTTGTTAAACTTAGGTCTAACGTAGGTGTTAACCCCATTACTTATCTGCCAAAAACCCCCAGTGTATAAAATAACATAACTCATAATTCTTTTCAAAAAAAATTTGTAACACTAAAACTGATCGATCTAATATGCAAATGTAGCTAAAAAATGAAAAAAAAGACTTTATATCCAAAAAACCGTCGCAAATAACCATTCCGCGGAGACATTAAGCTCTCCGCGGAGCTCCTCGTCAGCTCCTCTGCGGAGGGATTTATGACCTGCCAAACAACTCACTCCGCGGAGGGGTTA